>NW_006763292.1:1832167-1870895 GCF_000218685.1 Serpula lacrymans var. lacrymans S7.9 | reverse complement strand
GGTGATCTCTAATAAATGTAATGTAACATACCTCAGGCGCTGCCCCGAGAGGCTATAGAAAACGACTGAGGTATTCCTATACTAAACCCCCTACTACTTATAGTCGGAGGTGCTACTCGCTACAGTATAATGACTCCTAGGAGTACAATTGTGCTCCTAGGAGAACAATGGTTACTCCATGGGGTGGTGGCTATGCTCCATGGAGAACAATGGCTGCTTCAGCAGAGACCGGGTTTATCCGGTTTTGTCACTCCCACTCGAGTGCAACCGTAGTCCCATAGCTTTAGAGAATTTCCAGTGTTTTTCGTGAGTGAGGGGTTTAGTGAGAATGTTGGAAACCATATCTCCTGTAGGAACATATCTGATTACTGCCTCTCCCTTTGATACTAAGTCATCTCGGATAAAATGATATTTCCGTTGAATGTGTTTTGTGCAAGCACAGAACTGTGGATCTCGTGTAAAAATAATGGCTGCTTGATTGTCACAGTGCAATGTTGTAGGTCCATTTTGAGCATGTCCAATTTCTTCAAAAAATGTCCAAAGCCATGCAAGATGTTGTCTAGCATTGCTCAATCCAATGTATTCTGACTCCGTGGAGGATAAAGCTACCATGCTTTGTTTTTTGCTTGTCCAGGAGATTGCTCCTCGGATGGTGATAAAAACAAAGCCTGATGTTGATCGAGACGTGTCTGGGTCTCCAGACCAATCTGCATCTGAATATCCATAGAAATCCATGTCCATGGAAACATCTGTGCCATCATATCGTAGCTCCATGTTTTTGGTTGCTTTCAGATATCGGAGGACACATTTTGCAGCTTCCCAGTGATGGCTCCTTGGAGCTGAGCTATGTCTGCTTAGTATTCCAACAACATAGGCAATGTCTGGGCAGGTTCTGAGCATGGCATACATGAGGGAGCCTACAATTGAGAGGTATGATACTTGGCGCCCTTCAATATGCATCTCGTGTTGCACAATATCTTCCCCTGGAGCATTTGCAAGGAGTTTTGATCCATGGGCCATTGGTGTCCATACAGGTTTGCAGTTCTTCATTCCAGTACGCTCCAGGACTGTGTCAATGTATTGGCGTTGCAATAGGGATATTGTTTTGTTTGAACGATCACGTTGGATTTCTATTCCGAGGATGCATTTTGCTTCTCCAAGGTCCCGCATTTTGAATATAGATTCAAGTTTGGCTTTTGTGATATCCATGAATTTTTGGGATGAAGCTCCTAGGAGAAAATCATCTACATAGACAACAACAAAGCATATTTGTTTGTTGTCCCGGAATACATAGAGACATGTTTCTGCATTTAGTCTTGTGAAACCGAGCTCCTGGAGCTTGCGATCAAAAGTTTTGTTCCATATACAACCAGCTTGTTTTAACCCGTAGATGGATTTCTTCAATCTCTAGCAGTATCCAGGTTGGATAGGAACACCCCCTGGAGGAAGCATGTATAGTTCTTCTTCAAGTTCTCCATTGAGATAAGCTGTGGATATGTCCATTTGATCAAGTTCTAGGTTGTACTTTGCTGCCAGGGCTAGAATAATTTGGATCGACTCTAAGTTTGCAACCAGAGCAAAAACCTCCTGGTGATCAATCCCCTCCCTTTGAGTAAAACCCTGTGCAAAAATCTGGAGTTTGTATCTCTCAATGTTTCCGTTTTGATCAAACTTGATCCGGAACACAGGTTTTGATGTGATGGGTTTCACTCCCTTCGGAAATAGAACAGTGTCATATACTGCATTAGTATTGAGACTTAGGAGTTTCTCCTCCAAGGCAGACTTCCATAATTCTCCATCCGGACGTGATAAGGCTTCCTTTAGTGTCCTTGGAAGGTCTGTGTTAGATGGACCGGTACTTGCTATTCCAGCAAAGAATGTCTCCTCTGTATCAGATGTTTCTTCATGAACCTCAGGAGTGTTAGGTTTCTCCATGGAGTTGTCATGCTGCTCTTTTCGAGACTGTTCCTCATCTAGAGTCCTTTGATAATCTCAGTTTTTGTCTGCAGGACAGGTCTGGCGACTGCTTCTGCATACTCCTAGGACTTCAGCAGGCATGACTGCTCTTTTAGGAGCTTATGCAGGTACTCCAGGGAGTAAACACATTTGTGTGTGTGTTGCCCCACTCACTCCTGAAGGTGTTGAATCACTCCTCGGAGGTGTTGTATGCCTTCCAGAAGCTGATCCAATGGAAAGGCTGTCTAGCTGTATTCGGACTTTTTCCACATCAGCTGGCTGTATGTTGAGGGGCTGTCCTCCCACTGACTGTAACTCTACTTTGGCTTTCCGTTCTGAAGATGGCCAGTGTTCAGGTCTTGGTTGTAGAGACTGTTGTGGAGGGTGTCTTAGCTGATCAGGTGCTCCCACTGCTCTCGGAACATCTTCATGCTGATATGGTTCCATTTGCAATTCATTTGGATCTCGGATCCGAGGGTCAGGATCATCCTCCTCCAATGTATTTTGGTCTGGATAGTGAGCATTCTCTGGAATGAGTCCCTCCCACTGATCTGTGCTAGTGTCTGTGTTCCAGGGAGCAGTGTCGTCCTTTTGTACCTTTCCGGATTCATTGAATATGACATGCCGGCTGGAAAACACATTCCGTTTTTCAGTGTCTAGGAGTTTGTAGGCTTGCTTTCCGTGTGTGTAGCCAATCATTATGGCTTTGCGCCCCTTGAAGTAAAACTTCCCTTGCCTTTTGTCTTTCAGAATCAAGGCATATGCTTGGCATCCAAAAGGGCGAAACAAAGTTGGATCAACTCTCCTTTTAAACAGTATTTCATATGGGGTCTTTCCATGGAGTCCTGATGCTGGGCTGCGTGCTGTGATATATGCAGCTGTTTGCATGGCATCTACCCAAGATGACTTTGGGAGCTTGGCATCATGGAGCATAGTGGTTGCTAATGTAGCCAATGTCTGATTCATGCGTTCTGCAATGCCATTTTGTTCCGGAGTATCTGCAGCTGTAGTTTCTTGGATGACACCATCTTCTCGGAGTTGATTTTTGAATGCATTGCCAGTATATTCTCCTCCCCCATCGCTCCAGAGGAATTCTGTGTATAGTGGAGTGAAGTTTTCTTCTCCCAAATGAGTCCAGAAGAATGTTTGGACATCTTCTTTCCATTGCTTGTATCGTTCCAGTGCTTCACTTTTATGTTTTAGGAAATATATCCATGGAAATTTGGAGAAATCATCTACAATGATAATCCAGTACCGAAAACCCTCCCTGGAAGTTGGTTTGATTGGTCCTCCAACATCTCTGTGCACAATTTGTATGGGGTGCTTGGCTCGGTTTCCTCCAGTGGACTTGAAAGGTAATTTCTTCATCTTTCCTAAAGCACAAGGTTCACAAAACTCCGGGGTTCCGGTAAGGGTGTCTATGTCCTGGAGCTGTCTTTTTGTAACCATTTGTTGCAAGCGGTCCATTCCAATGTGTCCCATTCTCCTGTGCAATAAATTTACATCTACTGCTGCAAAAGCTGACTCTGGGTTGATTTCGGGTTTTGCTTGGATTGGATAAAGTCCTCGCTTGTGTAACGCAGTGAGGATAAGTTCCTCCTTTTTCCGAACTTCACAAGCATTTGACCCTGCTGGAAAAAGTGTTGATAACCCCGTTTTGGACAATTTGTGGACAGAGACGAGTGCTAACGTGAAGTTTGGCACAAGTAAGACATTTGACAGTGCAATATTGTAGTCCTTTTTGCCAACAGTTGCTTGTAGGATTACTGTTCCAATGCCAATGGCATTTACAGCGGATTCATCCCCAAAACTGATTGTCCTCGGAGGATGCAGAACATGGTATGTTCCTGGCTCAAACCAGGAGCGGTGAGGGACCATGTGGGATGTTGCTCCGGAGTCGATAATAATTGTTGTTTTGGTCTTATCGGGTTCCGACACAAGGTAAGCTTGAATGCGTTTAGCAAGTGGCTTGGAAATATGTACATGTTCCAATGCTATATGACTCTGTTCCTCCTCGGAGTCAGATCCAGATGATTGCTCCGCTGTATTTGCCTTTTCCTTCTCTTTTCTTTTATCCTTGTGTCTTTCCTTTCCCTTTTTCCTTTGACCTTTTCCAGCTGACTGAAGTGTTCGACACTCCGAGGTGTTGTGTGATTTGACTTTGTGGAAGTCACACCACTTCTCCTCGGATTTGAGTGCTGATTCAGAACCTCCAGGGGCTTTTCCTGACTGTCATGCAACTTCTGCAGTGATCCGGATCTCAACTGCATCAAAGGTAAGTTTATTTTCTTCAATTGTGTTGATTACCGATGACTGAAATATTTGCCATTCAGCAGTGCATGGGAGAGATTGGAGAAGAGCGAAGGCCATGAGTTTGGTATCAACTCCTAGTTTCATTTCGGAGAGGTGTGAATCAATTGTCCAGATTTTCGCAATGTGGTCCTGGATAGGTGATGTCCCATCCCAGGACAATTTTGTGAGTTGCTGGAATGAATAGAAGGCCGAGGCAATGTTGGACGTTTGATAGAGTGAGACAAGTTTATCAAATAACTCCTTGGAGCTGGTGAGGTCTCCAGTCCTCATTAGGAGGGCATCAGAGATGTGGTCCTAGATGATTCAATGTGCTTTCTCATCCTTAAGTATCCAGGTGATTTCAGGATCCTCCGAGGAGGTAGGTTTTCCTGGTGAGGGCTTAAGCTCCTCTCCGGTAACAACCCAGAGAACTTTTTCCCGACGTAGCTTTGAGATGATCCAGAGTTTCCATATCTGAAAATTGTTGGGTCCAGTGAGAACTGGACATGTGGATGTATCGTGTGCTGTGGTCATGGTTCCGAGGTTTCCGTTTCAAATAAGAGTTATTTCCTGCGTAGCTTTTGCGCACCAGGGCTCATAACCTAATAAAATTATGTGAAACTCAGCCGCTGCCCAAGAGGCTATAGAAACGACTGAGGTATTTCTATACTAAACCCCCTACTACTTATAGTCGGAGGTGCTACTCGCTACAGTATAATGACTCCTAGGAGTACAATTGTGCTCCTAGGAGAACAATGGTTACTCCATGGAGTGGTGGCTATGCTCCATGGAGAACAATGGCTGCTTTGGCAGAGACCGGGTTTATCCGGTTTTGTCATGACGTACCTTACAATTGAAATTAAGACACCTAAGATACATGTAAATTTCCTAACCATGGGCTAGCCGAGTGGGCTGGGTAAGGGCCTAAGGAAATAGGAGGAGCTGCGATACGTGCTTCATATTATTGTCACAGAGACCTTACTTACTGCAAGTCAGAATGCCTATTTGAATTTCAGACCGGGCGCCTAAACCTGTCGTGTGTCGTGCTAAGAAAATATAATCAATTTATAAGATAGAATATATTTACATATCTTCCATCTTCCAGTGTTCGAATGCTTTTTTTCCCTCGTGTCTAAGAGGTTTTAGGCAAGACGAAGTGTATATCTAGGGATTTAGATGTAAGACGTCCTTCACCTTCTTCCACTGATGACCCTCCCAAAGGGAATTGGAGCTCCCAGCAGGCTGCTTGCCTTCCCGACCCGTCAAAGGATCCCAGCCCGTACTGGCAGCACCCAAATCGACCTTCTTCTGAAGATATTCCCTCACTCTTGCAGCCGAGACTTCGTGGGGAATGAAATCCACATACTTGACGGGTGCTATGTGAGCGTAGAGCTTGGCAATGTCGGACAGGGTGCCCCTGTGGCCTTGGATCCGAAAGGTGGCATCATGGAGCTTGGAAGGTGGGAGAGTCGTCAGAATGTGTGCGACGAAACCTGTATAGGAGACATGAGAAGTAGAGAATTGGAATTGGAAACTACTCACCTGCGGCATCCTCCCTTGCGGTGAACGAGAAGGGAGTGCGTCCTTTTCCGGCAATCAAGAATTTACCCGTCTCTCGAACAGCAGCCAGCCAAGGGATGTACTCATAAAATACACCGGTCTGCGACGAAGCATTGAGTGAATGTTTCAGCTATGACTGTAAAATTACTCACATAAACTCGAGCTGATGGGAGCTCAATAGACCGTAGATATACTTTATCGTACGTATGACCGATGAATTTTAGTATACGAAATTCATGAGGAAGGACGAGATACTCACGAGCAAAATGCGATTTGAGTCCTAAAATCCCATCACTTCCTTCCGTTGGCATACCATATTCTGAAGGCATGAAGAGTTTAACGCCAGCAGCTTTAGCAGCATCTGCTAGAGGTCTCTGAGCCGATATGCCATCAAAAGGGACGGCAGAAACGACTACATCTACGTTGTATTTTTGCAATACCAAGGTAACGACCTGCACATCCGAATAATCGACTGGCACAACGTGAGCCCCCTCTGGCAATTCTCTTGAAGATCCTGTGCGTGTGAGGACGACGACTGCAGCCTTGCGGGCGAGCAGGGCGCGTACGATGGGGATGCCGATGGTGGGTCCTGCCCCTACGACAGCAAAGGAGTGGTAGTTTGCTGTGGACATCGTTGACGCTGTCGATAAGGATTTGACTCTGGATGCATAGGTATGAGTTAAATCTTTTCGCTACATAGCCTGGAATCTACGCGCCATCTCTTGTTCCACTAATAATCTTTACCGACTTGCTCGGATCCTCGTCGGCCCGAACACAGCGTTTCATGTCTAACAAAAACTCACTGCTTGTGGGGCTGGCGTCGATGGGCGATGATGGTATGTGCGTGGAATGACGACTAGAAGTCTTACACGCTGCAGACCCATCAATGAGGAGACTCGACAAGACGACAAGAGCACAACAACAGGCTCATTAATATCACGCGGTTCTCGTTCAAATCGCGCGATGATCGTCATACAATGAATTTGAAAGAATATTCAAATAAGATCGCATTGCGGATATTCCCTACGTGCGAGAACCTCGTAGGAAATGAGACTCATCGGCAATGTGATGGATGGTACAATGGAGACATCTGAATAGTAGTTGCCAAGTAGTAAGTACTACGGCTGGACACCGGATCAACCGGTAGTAGATATGCTCTTGGGCTCAACTACTGATGTACTGACAAATTATGACATTTGTTTATAGTATGAGAAAACATGCATTGGCCAGGGCTTGAACCTGGGACTCCAGCCTTCATGGTCTGGTGCTTTACCAACTAAGCTACCAAGGCATACTTGGAAAGCATACTGATTGGTTGCATGCCCAGAAGGTCCAGAATCACTGTACACGGGTGCGGATCCCATTGTGTTGTGATATGTACAGGTATCTAGAAATTTGTCAAAAATAGAATAGAGTATAATAAATATGATGGTGAAAGAATTTTATGGATAGCTCACCTGTGGCGACAATGGCAGACCTGACACTAAGGCTTCCACCTCCAAAAGTGCGAATTTCGAGGGAAAGATGAATAGATTTGGCCAGATCCTGTGTTGCGAATATGGTGGCTTTGTCTTAGAAAACGTCAATGGGGAATCCCCTACAATGCCACATACTTACCAAGCTGGTTGGGGCCTCGAGACGTCTGGAGAAATGAAAACAGTGATGGAGGCGTGATTAGACAACCAAAACAGGAAATCACGCACTGAGATAGTGAGTCAAAGCCCGCCAGCTCCGATACGGTACATCCCGCAAACATCAATCACTGACTCATGATGAAGTGTTTAGGACTTACTAAGTATTGACTGATCAACAGACTGCTTTCCCTTATCTCCAACTGATCCTCATATCCCATGCCTCCCATACAGACTAGAAGACATCACCGTCATGCTTCGACATCTCAACAGCCTCCCACCAGTGATGTTGTGGACCTCAAGGAACAAATACAAGCCGCATGCAAAGCTACCAGTACCGGTGTGGCGAAAAACCTCAAGGCAGCATGTCGTGACTTAGGGATCTTGAGACACTACTATATGGCACTCAGGAGGTATAATGGGAAAGCTTTGCCTAGTCATGAGGCTCCTATGCTCCATGGAGAACAATGGCTGCTTCGGCAGAGACTGGGTTTATCTGGTTTTGTCAGTCGCCCCCTACGTCTACAACTTGTGCGGCAAGTATCCGTCTGAAAAATGGATCCGACGCTTCCTCAAGAGGAATGAGGCCCAAATTGCAGCAAGATGGTCGTCAACACTCGATCCAATGCGGGCTCAAGCATTCAACTTTCCTGTGGTTCAGGATTTTTTCAGGCAGTTTGAGGCGGTGATTGAGGAGCACGATATACCTTGGGAGAATGTATACAACATGGACGAGAAAGGGATACAGCTCGGAGGTGGTCGAAAATCCAATGGCCGCCTTTTTTTCTTCTGTCGCTACGACCGCCAAAATTATCGGATTCACGGGGGTAACTTAGAATTAGTTACGGTCATAGAGTGTGTTTCTGCCATTGGTGGCAACATACTACCGGGTTTTATTTTTGCAGGCGCAATTATCGACGCAGAGTCTTACAAAGTTCACCCCCTAATATTGTAAGTTTTTTTCAAATTTTGGTTTGATTCTCATGTTAATTATTCAAAGTCTAACTACATCAGAAAATGGATGGACTGACGACTTTCTGTGCGCCAAATGGTTTCAAAAAACCTTTATTCCTCAGACTCGCGCTCTGAACAAGACAGGCAAACCTATCCTCCTTATCTACGACAGCCACGGTTCTCATTTGACCACGGATATGATTACACTTGCTGTAGAGAATAATATCCAGCTTCTTTGTCTCCCCCCACATACTACTCACCGCCTACAGTCTCTCGATGTTGGCGTTTTTGGCCCCCTGCAAAAGGCCTGGTACCAACAATGCAAAAAATATGTATCAAAATTTAACTCATCTATTCTTCAGCAGCATGTTGTCAAGGAATATTGGGAGGCACGTAAAAGTGCATCCACCACTAACACTGTTCTTCAGGCATGGTGCAAGAGTGGCCTCTGCCCATTCAACCCCAACATCTTCTCAGCCGTCGACTATGCACGAAGTGTCTCAACTTCAACCGTTAATTATGCCCCTGCGTCTTACCCGGACACATTTCCAAAGGGTTGGGTAGATGGCCCGTCATTTGATGACCCAGAATTTATCCCCGATGATGAAGAGCAATTGTGTGAGCCAACAATTGTTGGCCACATCGACTGTCACGAGCACGACTCAGACAGCAGCTCTGAGGGGATGGGGAACGTCAATGATGGGTCAGAAACCAGCTCAGGTGAACTGGATGACAACGGCGATGGCAGCAGCAACAACAACAACAACAGCAATAGCAACAACAGCAACAACAACAACAGCAACAGCAACAGCAATGGCACAGAGCCGTCTTCTAGGGGCGTAAGGGCCTGGCTTCAAGTAAGCCAGGATGCTCTACCCCTAGAAGACATGACAGAGCTGTCTATATCGCATTGCACCCGCTCATCCTGATCCCATTCCAGCAGGAACACAGCCCAGTCTCCCTCTCCTGCAAACTCCTGGTCTGCCACCCTTGCCGCCATGTTGATACCGCTGCAGCCAACATCACTGCTGATGCTGATGTCGAAGAAGTCACTTATAGAAAAGATTCATAAGCTGTCAGTGCAGCTTGGAGAGGCACGGTGGGAACGGGATACAATGCATGTAACTCTTGGTTGTTACATTAGGACTCGCTCTTTCTACTCTCTCGCACGTTTGTGCACAAAGTCCCACTGGGCACCCGGACTCCAGGGTGAAGGAGATTTGGTTATTGGTTGGGAATATCCCGCATAGCAGATAGGTGCGCTCTTCGCGACGGCCTTGTAGTGCTTTGGGAGAAGAACCAAAACCTTTGATATGCGGCCCCCAGCGTTAAGGGGAGTACCATAGCTCAGCAGTTGGTGTGGAACCTCTGTTGATTAGATTTTAGAATACAAAAACTTCTTCTTTGAATACCTCTGACCAGGCCGGGCACTTGCCTCCGCCAGTTGGACAAGGGTTGACAGCTTAAGAAGTGGACCACCCCCTGACAACCGTTCGGACCAGGGTTTATTATGAATACCTTTTATATAAATTTCAAATACTATAGTGTGGGTAGTCAGAGATTGAGATCCGATACTCAGCTGGGAAGAGGTTGATCCGCAGATAGCAAGCGGGGACCCCCAGTTATCTTTTTTTTACTTTACAAAGAGAACAAGTCGACATGTCGTTGCAACAAGATATGAACGGTCTGCTGCATGCCATGCATGCACAGATTGCAACATTAACTTCGCAACTCGCCGAGCTGCAGACAAACCCCCCTGCGGCAACCCCCTCGGTTGAGAAGAAATTCAATAAGAAAGTCGAAGTCGTTGCTGACCCTGGCGCCTTCGAAGGAGACAGAGCGTGGTTCACTGAGTGGTGGATCAAGCTCCAAATTTGGGTTAAGGCAAACTGGGACGCGTTTGCCGACGATTTTGAGGTAGCCACTGCAGTGCTATCTCGACTAAAAGGACCTGTGGTGGGTTGATACGCCCAAGTTAGACTGCAGGAATGCTACACCGCGGAAGTGTGGCCAACCTGGGACGATCTCAAGAAAGAGATCAAAAAATATTTTAAACCACAGGCCGAACGTGACTGGGCACGTCAGCAAATCCATTCTTTCAAACAAGGAAACATGAGGATGGATGATTACGTCACCAGGTTCCTGGCCCTTTCCATCCAAGGAGGGCTTGAAAATGAACATGCAGTGGAACTGCTAGAATACAATGTGAACCCTCGCATTGCAGAACAGATCTATCTGCAGGATACTAGAAACGAGAACTTGGCCCTGGCAGCTGAGGAAGTACGATGAATTGGTAGAGCCATGGAGCTTTACCAAATGCACCAAGGTGGTGGGTCCACCACCAAAAACAACGAATCCCAGAGGCGCCCTGGGTCATCAAACCATCAAAAATATTCTCACGGGTTCAAGCCATTCGGGCTGCAACCAGGGCAGGGAGGCCCATAGATATTGGTGCGGTCCAAGAGGGACAGATGCGCAGATTCAAGGGGAACTGCTACAATTGCGGCCAAGAGGGACACATGTCCCGAGACTGCAGAAAAGGAGCACAGGCCACTCAACAAAAAAATAATCAAGGGCGCCAGGCGTGCCAATTAGAGTCCAAGAAACCGGACGATCGGCTCCAGACTCTGGCTGGTTGTTCGTACAACAAAATCCGGGCCTTCTTTTACGATCAGCAAACTGCTGAAATGAAGGTCCAGGGAAAAGAGTTCGGAGCTTAGGTCACTTGGGTGCCTTCGCTCCTACGAACAATGAAGTAAACCACAACAAAGTGGCCCCTGCTCCAGGGTGTTGCACGAGCAATAAAGGAAAGACGGGGATGGCTCCCCAATTTGTAAATAGATTTTTTAAATTTGTTATCTGAAGTATGTACCTGTATGAAGCAATGTGACTGTAAAATAAATGATACTACCGCTGCACCAGTGTCTCCCTTGGAGCGTGGCCCCGGCGAGACAAACAATAGGGTGCTTAATTCTGGTAAAAATAAAATAGAAAAACATGTAACTTCTGATACCTTTTCTTCTTTGTTGGAGCCACCCTTTCCCAACATCCCAAGGCGTGTGTTGATGCGCACATATTTATTCCAAAAAAAGATCCGTCTAGACGTTAGTGTGGAAAACCTTGCCCGGGGCATAGTACACCCAACCAGTGCACTGCTTGATTCAGGCGCTAAAGGGATCTTCATAGACCAGGTCTGGGAGGAGCAAATTGGACTCCCCCTTGTAAAATTAGATGTATCTATTCCCATCTATAACGTTGACAGTACGCTTAACGCGGGTGGCTGCATCACGCACAAATGTTCTTTTGTGGTCGAATACCAAGGACACAGAGAACAAGTCACCGCCAAGGCTACCCAACTAGGGAAGATTAATTTAATCCTAGGCTGGACCTGGCTATTTAAACACAATCCTGAGATCGACTGGCAGACAGGGGTTGTCACATTGTCACGTTGCCCTCAGGAGTGTGTAAACTTGGGTAAACCAAATCATGTCCGTCACAATGAGCGTATTGAAAAGATAAACGCTGGTCATGTTTATGGGCTCAGATCTTTAGAAAAGATCGACGATGACGATGATGAGGTAACACCCGAGGAAGAGTTTAAGAGGCTGGTACCTCCCGAGTACCATGACTTCTGGAAAGTCTGTTCAAAACATAAATCAGAGCGCTTCCCAGAGGCTAAGCCTTGGGACCATGCTATAGATTTGAAGGACACCTTCAAACCAAGAAAAGGACACATTATACCACTCTCTGCTCCAGAAAGAGATGAGGTATCAAGTTTTATAGATGAACAGCTTAGGAAAGGTTACATCAGACCTTCCAAAAGCCCTATGACATCCCCGGTGTTCTTCATTCCTAAAAAGGATGGTAAAAAGTGTATGATTATGGACTATCATTACGTGAATGAGCACACGGTTCAAAACGCGTATCCACTGCCTTTGATCAGTCAGCTAGTAGACAAATTGGCTGGTGCCAAGATCTTGACAAAGATGGATCTCAGATGGGGGTACAATAATGTACGAAACAAAGAAACAGATGCTTGGAAGGCCGCGTTCACGTGCCACCAAGGATCCTTTGAGCCCCTCGTCATGTTCTTTGGGTTGACCAATTCACCGGCAACCTTCCAGAGCATGATGAACGAGATCTTTGCGGATATGGAGAACTGTGTCATTATTTACATTGACAATTTATTAATATTTACGAAGTCGGACGATGAGGCTGAGCATGACAGGATCGTGCAAGAAGTCCTTTGACGCTTACAGGAACGGGACCTATTCGTCAAACCCAAAAAATGTAATTTTAAAGTGAAGGAAGTAGACTTCCTCGGTATGATCATAGGCCAGAACGGAATCAGGATGGATCCTGAGAAAGTTCAAGCTATCTTGGATTGGCCAGAACCTACTCACGTCAAAGGAGTTAGGGCCTTCCTTGGCTTAGGCAATTTCTACCAAAGGTTTATCGAAAACTTCGCAAAAATCACGAGACCGTTGAACGATCTCACTAAAAAGGACATTGTTTGGCACTGGGGTGCCAAAGAACAAGAATCTTTTGCTAAGCTTAAACAGGCGTTTACAACGGCACCCATATTAGCATTTCCAGAACTAGACAAAGAGTTCCGGCTAGAAACCGACTCTTCTGATTTTGCTACTGGGGCTGTTCTGTCAATTAAATGCCCTGACAATCTTTGGAGGCCTTGTGCCTATTTATCACATAGTTTGTCACCTACAGAGCGCAACTATCAATTTTACGACAAGGAGATGCTAGCCATCATTAGAGCCTTAGAGCACTGGCGGCACTACTTAGAAGGTGCTAGACACCAATTTGAAATTTGGACCGATCATAAGAATCTGGAGTATTTTATGACGGCCCGAGACTTGAACCGAAGACAGGCCTGCTACGCAGTATACTTGTCAAGGTTTAATTATAAATTAATTCATAAGCCTGGAAGCTCTATGGGGAAAGCGGACACTTTATCCAGGAGAGAGGATCATGCCAACGGCATCGAAGATGACAACAAAGGAGTTACCTTGATAGACCAATCAAGGGTTGCCAATGTTAGAATCGGGCAGGATTCCGATCTTCTGGAAGTCTTCAGGAAAGGCATCTCCTCAGAAGAGAAGGTGCGCCTTGACGGCAATGAAAACTATTTATGGGAAGACAGGCTCTTCCATTTTAAAGACAAGATCTATGTGCCTGAGTCCGCAAGGATCAAGGCAATAGATAGACATCACGACACTCCAGTGGCTGGGCACCCTGGGTGGCAACGAACAATGGAGTTGATCTCCAGAAACTACATGTGGCCTGGCATGGTCAAAGACATACAGGAATATGTAAAATCCTGTCTGAGATGTGCCATGGCAAAGAATTCTCATCAACCGCCGGCCGGTAAACTTATGCCAAATCCGATACCAGCTGGTCCCAGGCAGGATATATCGGTTGATTTCACGACGGATCTGCCCGAGTCAAAGGGGTATGATTCAGTAATGGTGGTAGTGGATCACTTCTCCAAAGAAGTAGTATTCATACCTACCAATAAAACCATTACTGCCGCGGGTACGGCAGATTTATTTAAAGATTTTGTATGGTCTATCCATGGGTTACCAGAAACGGTTATCTCTGATAGAGGACCTCAATTCGCTAGCGAATTTACGAAAGAATTATGCCGGATGCTGGGCATCAAACCTAAGTTATCAATGGTGTTCCATCCGCAGACCAATGGACAAACGGAGAGACTCAACCAGGAGTTGAAGCAATACCTCCGGATATTTATTAATGACAGGCAGACGGATTGGGCCAAGTGGCTAAAGATAGCCCAGTTCTCATATAATATCAAACAGTTGTCGGCTACAGGAAAGAAAGGCACCATTTGAGGTTACTAGATTGTACCTCCCCAGAATGGGTGTAGAACCTGGTAAAAGCAAGAACGAGGCTGCTGAGAACATGGCAAAAGACATGAAGTCTGTCTTAAACGAAATGCGCAAGGCGCTATTCAAAACTGCAGAGCAGATGAAAGACAGGGCAGAGCGTAGACGCTCTAAAGCCCCTGACTACAAGGTCGGCGACCTGGTCTGGTTAGATACCGACCACTTAAAATTAAAAGATCAGCAGTCTAGAAAACTGACCGAAAAGTGGATTGGCCCTTACCAGATTAAGGAAGTCAAACTGAATGTGGTGGAGCTGGAACTCCCAAAACGAATGAGGGTAGTACCCACGGTCAATATAAGCCGTGTGAAACCCTACAAAGGGCCGCTGCCAGGACAGCGTGTAGATCGGCCCGGACTGGTTGTAGTCACCCAGGAAGGTGAAGAAGAATTTGAAGTCGAACGGGTGGTGGATGCACACTTGAAGTGTGGCAAATTAGAGTTCCTAGTCCTATGGAAGGGCTATGGAGATGAGGACAGAACGTGGGAACCAGAAGCCCATCTGGACAATTCCCGCGATGCTGTTCGCAAGTTTTATTCTAAGAATCCCTCAGCTCCTAGGAAGCTTAGAGGCATAGATTCAAAACTTTTTAATTCTCTTTTTCAACCTATGCCCGAAAATTAAATCAATACCTCTGGTATTTGGTCTCACCTGGAAGTCGAGCCTTAGAAGGGGGGTAGTGTTACGATAACACAATTTTCGGACCTTCCCTTTATTTTTATTCTCCGCTTTAACCTTGTACTTTAGCTTCCACACATGGTGCCACGTGGCACTTCCCCTTTTTTTCGTCCAAACTCCTCTTTCTCATGCCGTGTTGCCTTTCTTCTTATTATAGACACAACTCTCTCACACAGTGGAGCTGGCCATGTGGGCTAGGCCCCATGACATCATCAGCCACTATCTCTATCAACTGTATAGTACACGTGTACAAATAACCCTGTAGTAGTATATATACCCCAATAGATCCAGGAGACTCCTCAGGGAGTCCTCCTGTTGTTAACCAACAAACTCCCTGCAGCTTAAAGGGTAGCCACTCCCTCATCATCTTCCTTATAGTGTGTTTCTGTGTGTGCCAGAGTAACTAACTCTTGGTTGTTACAATGCAAGGCCACAGTGCCTTTATGATGTGTGAACTGGCCCACTTGAAGGATAAGCTAAGTAGGATGAAGGGAAAGGGGAAAAAGAGAAAGGGGTTACGTGTTCACGCTGAACTTCTGACTAGTGCTGAGTTGCATGAGAGGCATATGGCAGAGGAAGAAGAAAGGCGAGGAAAGAAGAAGTGGCCAAGGCCCTAAAAGCAGCGAAGACGGCTGAGCACCAGGCCCAGATGGCCAGGCTGAATGGTACTGAGGTCTTTACAGGAGCGCTGGGCAGCAAGGCAAAGCAGGAGGTCCTTGATCGAATCAAGGACCACTTTGAAACCCACCCAGACCTGGAAAGAAATGCCCGCTTTGCGGGTTTATTTGGAACTCGTGCTCGAAGACAGGTACTTTTATTGACTTATTTACCAGCTCTTTCTAATGTATTCTAGGCTGCTGCCCCTCCTTCAGCCCCCACAACGTCGTTTTCACTCCCATCTGGAAGTGGCATATCCATGCCTGTTGGTTCATCACTTGAGGTTCCCCCCGGGTCCTTACCAATGCCATATCTGCCCCAGTTGTATTTATCACAGCCCCACATGGGTTATCCCCCTCCGTTCTTGCCTGGTACTCATAATACTTTGACATTTTCTCCATCATCAAGTTCGGGTATTTCTCAACATTCCCAAAATATGCCTTATTTTGTACCTACTAATTTCATACATAGTAATAATAGCATGTTTAATAGATAGAATGTATTTTATTTCCTGTTCAAATCCTTCACTTTCATGGCTTGAAAGTCGAAACAACGCACTTACTAGCAGCGTCAGGACTTGTCGGAAATTTTGATCATTTGGCCGAATCCTGCCGACGAGCTCCGCCTGATTTCGTCTGTGAGTGCCGCTGTGACCTAGTGTGACCGAAAGTTGCAGAACCATTCCAAAAGGTGTGTCGTCGTTTCGGTTTTGTTCCGCTGCACCAACGCTTCTATTTCTTGCTTATTTTACTACATAGGCAGCTAGAAAACTAAAAATTGTATCTACTGGTCAAGTTCCGATGGTCTCAAGTCCAACGACTGCTGAGTAATTCAACTTCTCCTCAGACCAATTGCACCTATTGTCCAGCCATAGTAAGTCTCCCCCTTCGAATGATAAATATCGGGACAACACTATTTTATATATCGGGGCGTGGGATAACACTGATAACTTGAACACCACGATCATGGACTTGGACGTACCACTAGTCCTGGTGCAAATCCACTATGCAGTGATGGTCAATCTTTTAGGCACGTAGACCAGGACAGCACTGATGGTTACACGTGATATCTATCGTATGCTCAGAATTCCAATATATTGAATCACACTCCAACCCTACGAAAAAAGGGTTAGTCGTTGATGCCAAGCCCGTTTGAGGAAAAACATACCTATGGATCACCTTTTTCTATTGAAAAGGCATCACACTCAATACACATCCAACCCAAATAATTGGTCACGCACCTGTCCAGAGAAACGGATTACTTCTCTTTTTTCCATTATAAACAATGTCCTCTCTAGGGCATGACTAGAATAGCCTTGTTGGGTAACAAACTCTCGAACAAGACTTTGATAACTAGTACTCCATCCAACAGGCAGTCGTCTCCGAAGCTCTTTCTCTATCCTCGTGATCTCCTCGTTCAGCTCCCCACGCGAGAGACCATCGGCAGAGCCTGCAGATACAGCATCCATCGTAGAGAATTTGAATAGTCTGATAGCTTCATCTACATGGTGGTTCTGAACGACTGTGCTGAGAGTCATTTTGGCGAGAGATTCAGATATACGGATAATTGCTTCAAGTTGCCTAGGGTGAATAATTTAGAATAATCAAGAGACGCCAATATATATTTTTTACAAACCGGACAGTGATTGGGATAGAGCTGCGTTCATCATTGTCTCGTTCCACCTGCTGCACCTGTTGACGCAGACTTACGAAGTGGCTGCTGAGCATTTCTTGAGCATCCGGTGAAAGCCTTGGTGCACATTTACTGAATGACCACGGCTCAGCATTAAAAAGGGTTAACATGATGTCTGGTAAAAACTTACTTTTTGCAGTATGCAATATAACGTTTCATCTTGTCGATGTCGATCTCACCTACTGCCTCACCATTCTCCCCAGTCGATGGATTAGGACGGTTCATATGGATATTCATGACATGTTTGGCTATCATCTAAAACGAGATATGAGAAAATTTCGAGGAAATGAACAAAAAAAGTACAAACCCGATCTCGCTGCTCGTTGTGCTCATCTTTAACGATGAAAATCATATCAAACCGCGACAGAATGGTTGTTTGGAAGTCGATGTTCTATCCATCCATACGATTTTAGCTATGTTCCCCATGTTCCTAAAGACGTGAGAAATTGAAAAGACTCACTTCACCCGGACTACGGCCTTCGTCGTATCTGCCCCATACGGGGTTTGCTGCCGCAAGTACACTCGTCCTGGAGTTGAGCACCGTTGTTATACCTGCTTTTGCGATAGAAATTGTCTGCTGCTCCATCGCCTCATGAATAGCCACACGATCTTCGTCACGCATCTTATCGAACTCGTCAATGCAAACCACTCCAGTGTCGGCAAGAACCATAGCACCCCCTTCCAGATAGAATTCACGCTATGATATCGATATCATGAGTTTTATGAAGTGCATATTGTCAATATATGGACACTCACCGATACAGAATCTCGCTGAACTGAAGCTGTCAAACCTGCAGCACTAGACCCCTTTCCCGAAGTGTAAACAGCAATCGGCGCAACCTGAAGAACATGATGGTACCACTTCTTGCCTCCATCTAGAGGACAAAGCATACCTTTTCCACAAACTTCAAAAGCTGACTCTTCGCAGTACCAGGATCACCCAACAACAAGACATTAATATCTCCTCGTAACCTCATTCCATCAGGTAGAATTTTCCTAGATCCACCAAAAAGTAGACAAGAAATAGCCTTTTTGATATCTTGGCCGTAGATCAGTACAGAAACCGAGGAATACTTCAAAAAGTGCATACCAAGGCTGCCGTATATACTAGGACCCACGCTTCTAGCAAACCGATCATAAAATCCCTCGCTCCGCGCCATTTCTCCAAACTCTTCCTCTTCTTCGGGACTGAACTGAACACCGAAGGGATTTAAGCCACCAGAACTTCCGGATGAAGGTGAGGACATCTCTATATGAACCAGACGAAGGTATGGTTGGCGAAGCGCTGCAGCACCGGCAGATTTCTGTTGAACGTATTACTCCAAATTTACGTCGATATACAAAGAAGCTGACTCACGTCTTTGGCGGACTGGAAGGTCGAGTAAATCCCCGTAGCAATGATTCGGGAACCAGGCACAACTTGACCAGTCAAATATCTATCTGCTGACAAGAGCATATGCCGTGGTAGCTCTCCTACAGGGACCATATCAGGTGCTTCTTGTAGTTTCAGTGTTTGTTGGTCGACAAAGGAAGAGTATGAATGCATGATGATGTAAGGGTCGAGAGGGCAGTCTTTCTTCTGGTTTTCAAGCTCTGGTGCATCACAAGTGCGGGGCAAGCCTCTATCGGAACCACTGCCCAAACCACCCATACCTCCAGGGGGGTATATAATTTTCGTAGATCTGCAAGCTCTGCACTGTAGATGCAGTTTGGTGGATCGCGCAGAAAGCACTGAGGCGGATATAACGATTCCAGGAACACGGACTAGTTTATTCATGGTATTGGCAGTAAGGTCACGGAACTTGAGCATGTTTAGCCCAGACTTTATCGTGACTTGTACTTTTGGAATTGCTTGAATTGCTGCCTCTGCTCGTTCATCAGATGCATTCGCGAGGGGAAAGAGAATAGTTCGCGAAGCTTTGGTAGCGGCATTTTCAAACTATAGTCACGTCGTATGGGGATTAGTAGTCGGAAACAACTTCTTCCTAACTCACCAGAGGAAGGATATCAGCAGGCCTATCTTGAATGGCGTGAGCTAGTTCATCATTATACAACCCAATGTGGCGTAGATCAACTTCTAACTGATATTGCTTCAAGAGCAAATTGGCACGAAGCTTATCTCTATTCAGCAATCATTTAGAGGTAAACGCAGCTGTGTGAAATCCTTAGTGAATACCTGTATATGAATTCACCGCCGACGCGATACTGCAGAAGGAAGTCAAGAAGTAACTTTTCAGATTGCGAAGGTGTTTCTGGTGAAGAACTTGATGGTATATCGTGGACAGATACCGTATATACTTGATTTGCATCAAAGCCAGACATGATGGTACGGGTGAAAAGGTAACGCTGAAGTAAATGAGACACGCGCCTACAATGAACTATTCAGGGCAAGTGTTTACGCGTTGAAGTTCCAGCAAATAATTTAATATAGCTAATGAGCTTGATTTGCAAGTCCCGTTTAGCTCAGTTGGTAGAGCGCGTCACTAGTAATGACGAGGTCAGTCGTTCAAGTCGGCTAATGGGAAAGTTAGTTTTTTGCCTTTTTCTGCTCACAGTCACCGTTATCATAACCTCACTTGCGTACTATTAGGCTGTCACAGGTAAACGTTGACCGGAGCCATCCACCAGCAAGTGCAAGGATTATAGGAATTTTTGTGCTATGGCTTCTATGGACACCGATGAGTTATCTGTGGTTCTCCCATCCAGTACAACATCTGGTCTTTCCCTCTCGTTGTACGTCCTGGATTATCATTTGACTTGGAATAACTTACAAATTAATCGTAGACACCCGCTACCGATCTTGAATATATCTGAACACCTCACACGATTGAAACTGCAGACAAGGTCGAATTCACCTTTTGGTTAGTCTTATTCTGTAT
Source organism: Serpula lacrymans var. lacrymans S7.9 (assembly GCF_000218685.1). Taxonomy (NCBI): domain Eukaryota; kingdom Fungi; phylum Basidiomycota; class Agaricomycetes; order Boletales; family Serpulaceae; genus Serpula; species Serpula lacrymans. The sequence continues at coordinate 1,850,677 of NW_006763292.1, read as the reverse complement.
ATCGTATCTTCAATTATTCACATCCCACCAGTGCTCGGAGCTTTACTTGGGACACAGACTGGGCGAGATGTTGAAATCGTAAACACATTTGAACTGGCGACGGAAGCTGGGAATGATGATCAAGTGGATAATGAGTTTCTAGTATCTAGAAGGGACCAGTGTGAGTTATCGCCCGTGATTATATTGTTCAGTGATGTCATATCGCATCTATGCTTTAGACAAGCAAGTCTTTCCTTCTCTTGAGATTATCGGATGGTATACTTTTGCACCCATCCCAACATCTCGTCATATTGCTTTGCATGAACAGGTACGTTGACAGACGACGTTTTTGATAACTAATTATAACGTTTTTACACTACGCCATTCTAGTTCACTAAATACTGTTCTACGCCGTTGCTCCTCATACTTCAACCCTCTTCAAGCTCCACTTCGTCATCTGATCTGACAGGCCAAACGCTGCCGCTGAAAGCCTATGAGCCTACTACTGAAATCCGAGACAAGAAGACGCGTTCAGTCTTCATCGAAGCATCCTTTGTAGTAGAGACCGGCGAGGCTGAGCGTATCGCGGTGGATTGGACGGCGAAAGGCGGAGGCGGAGGAACGACTCGTAAGTATCTGTCTGCGATTTTGCTTGCTATATGTCAACCGTCTTTGCCTTCAGTGGAATCACATCTGCAAACCCAGAGGGCAGCAGTAAAAATGCTTCACGAGCGTATCTTAGTACTCGTGCAGTACGTCACAAATGTCATAGCAGGTGCGCACAAACAGATGGTACATGGTGTCCACCTAACTTTGTCATAGGTCAAGCTGCCAAGGACCATACTACACTACGCTCGCTGTCGGCCTTGATCGCCTCTCTACCCGCGAGTGAAAATAGGGGTTTCCGCAATGAATTTGAAACCGTAAGTGTCGATGATGTCGGATCTGATTATCTCTATCTCATCCCTGAATAGGAATACGAAGATGTACAGCTAACAGCATTCCTGTCGACGCTGACAAAATCAGCCAACATTCTAAACGACGTGAGTGATACTTCCTACACATATTTATCTTGCATTTGTTCATATTTGGAGATTAGCTGGTCGACAAACACATCGTTATGACAGTTGGCAACCGCGACGAGCGGGGGATTGGGGGTCCCAGAAGAAGAATGGGTAGACAAGGGACTATGCCCGGGGATTGGGGATTGCATTCCTAAACAATGTCCCTCCTTCTGAGCTTCTTTGATCCCTTGCGGTCCCGTTCTCGTAGCCAATTCTCACAGTCATGACTGTAGCAATATGTATCATCAGAGACACTTATACAGTACAAGAATTTCCACCTAACAGCCCTCGCCTGTAAGATACCCGACCGTGACGGAGGTTGTAAGCATACAATTTGTCAGTGGGAATGAAGAAGGTCTAGATGGCGCATGAGCGCTATAAAGCTGATGATATTGGACACTTTGATCAGCCACGGGTGTGACTCGCTCTGTCTCCGCAACTATACACGTAGAAAACTTGCCAGCTCACGATGGAATCTTCGACGCTTGCCAATGTAGAATTCATCACCCTGGATTATATCGTGAATCTATTCTCCCCTAAAGGATTGTATATAATCACATACGGATGGTTGTTTGGAATGTGTAAGTTGTGAAATCATGTCCATTCACCCTGCCTTGCTAAATCCTTGTTGACTTTTAGCTGTATGGGTCTCGTTCTTTGGAGGTTCGTTCTTCCGTTCATGTTGTAAATGAACACCGGCAAATTAAACTAATATATACTCCAGGAATAATTGCTTTGAGAGCTTTACGTGCGTTATTGAGGTTCACCACTACATCTATCTCACACCAACGCCTGCTTTGATTTCATCAGCTAGACATCAGTTCGGTGCTCTTCAAAGTCGCAGCTTTCCGGCATACTTTGGTTCGTCTTTAATCTTGACGTCCATCTTACTTGGTCTCTGGACGAACAACCACCCCGATGTCGTGTCGAACGTATGCAGTCCCAACATCGCCAATGTCGCACAAGCATATGCTTTGGGGAGTGTGCTTGTACTGCAAGGAATAAACTACTTTGTGTTGGGACCAATAACGACCAAGTATGTATACCATTTCTACTCTTTCTAGTTTTCTGTACTGATCACATGTGACAGGATTATGTTCCAACGCCATAAACTCGAGAAAGCAGAAGGGAAAAGTTACAACGAGCCTGGTGTAAGGCCTCTTTGATTATATTTTGGACCTGATGACGCTAAAATCACTGATTGGTATTATAGGTGTCCGCTGAAATGAAGGCACTCAGCAGCAAATTTGGTAAACTTCATGGTTTCAGCTCCCTAGCCAACCTCTTCGCAGTCATAGCTTTGGCGTTCCACGGCTTATCAATTGCTCAAAGCTACTGATCGGATATGCAGCCAGGAGAAGTCGATGGTCCGATTTCAAGAGGTAGTGTCTAATCTATGTACTCCAAAGTTGTGCCCCGGATGTGTATCTCGAGTTTTGCTTTTTTATCTGAAAAAGCGAGTACCAGTAGTGAAGATTACAAAAATACAATTTTGTATAACAAGTTACTTTCATGCACCAACAGCCTCCAAACTTGGCATGTATCCTTCCCGAAGACTTCTTTCTAATCTTGTGATCTCCTCGATAGACGTTGCTTTCGCGATGGCCTGTTTGACCTTTTCAGCATCCTCTTTTGACATCAACCGCCCAGCCTTCCCAGACATAGCAAGTTTGGGCTCGTCTGTAGTAGCTGCAGCTTTTGATCCTAGCGTTGAGACGGTGGTTGATATTGTCGTCGCGAGAGCAGTATGTAGACCCTCAGCAGTAAGGAACAACGAGTTACCGATTTGTCTCTCCTGAAAGTACGATCTGAGCTGCCTGATCCCGTCGAGTGTTCGAACGTCGTAAGCGCACCTTATCCCGGATTCTCTGGAAATCCAAAACTCTCAGTGAAGGTATTCTCCACGCAAGCCACTCGCGATACCATTTCTTTTCAGTAACAGGGTTCCCCATCAACGACAGATACTTCAAACCCTTCACCTCTCTGAGAGGTTCTAGATCTCCCAACTCGGATATATTGTTGTTGGTAAGGACGAGGGTTGTTAAATTAGGTGCCGAAAGGTGAATGGATGATGAGATCGAGGCTACTCGGTTATTGGCCAACAACAATGTTCGTAGCCGTTTTAGCAGGGGAATATTGCCCAAGACGATGATGGAATTATCTGTGAAATCTATGGCATCGTGCTGGTCCTATTTAGCAATCATTTCCGTCAGTTTATCAGTCTACAAATGGCTCAGAGGAAGGGGAGACAGTACTCTTGTGACTCCAAGGTTCTCGATGGCAGGGATTTTGTACCCTGTGATCCGTTTTTGTGAGCGTGTTGCTTGAAATTTGGAAGGTGCGCACCTCGCAGATCGAGCTGCCGTTCCTTTATTGGATTGAGAGCAGAGGAAGCCTGAGCGAGCAGCTCTGGAGTGAGTTTTACCATCGCAGTCCCACTGTAACAATGAAAGCCTAATGGATTCAGACTCAGACTCAGATACACGAGGAAAAAGCACTTGTACGCAAACAAGCCTCAAACGCGACGCGTGAAACGCCGTTTCAGTCCAAGCTCTTTACCATGAAGCCCGTTTACCAACGTCTTAACTTGTGAGTGGGATGGCTTATATTTCTTCTGCACTGCGCTGATATGCCTTAGATTCGTCGACGTCGACGCCTATACCTTTGTTCCCGTGGAACCAGTGGGTGCGCAGTCACTCACCATACACCGAAGCACGGGAGACATTGTTCTAAATCGTAAGCAACCAGGACCTCTTCTTGTCAGTGGCCCAGTCTAAGTAACACCACAAGCTCCCAATGCGACCATTCCTTCAACTGCCTCACGCTTTGCAAAGACTGTGTATGGTATCTTGGGCCTCATATCGCTAGCTTTATGTGAGTGTGAAAATTACCACGCAATCTATCTTTCTGGACCTCGCTATCTTACTATTTGTAGCCGAATATGTTATTGTTTTGACTGGGCGAGAGCACCGAGGGAAACTAATGGCAAACGACATATACCGGGCTGCAGATTTCGACATTTTACCACTGAACCCCAACGTATCCGTGCAAAACCCACCACATCCTGTCGAAGGTCACTTGTTAGCTCTTGTCAAATCGCATCTACGGGGTGGCTTCTTTTTGTTCAGCTACAGCTGGGACTTGTCCCGGAGGCTACAAGCGCAACAGGAAAGTGAGAAAGAGAAGCCGCTGTGGGAGGTGGTACGTTATCTCTCCATCATTATTTTATATATTAAAAGTGCATCCACAGGCGGACGATAGGTTTTTCTGGAATAAGTTGGTAACTCATCTCATCAATTATAGTCTCAACTAACCAGGATTGCTAGGTTTCTTCAATCTAGACTCATAGACACAGATATTGCGCAAGTTGTGAGGTTACTTTCAACTTTCAGGTTTTGCTGGTATTGACCAACGCCAACCACAGCTCAGCCCTTATATTCTACCAGTTATCTATGGCAGTATGTCTCGTCCATATATCTACTTTCTAACAGTATTGCTGAGGATTCAACGCTCCAGCTTTTGATCTCCGCACCGTTTACATCCACGGTCATCGAATCCAACTTTGTCTGATCAGTCGCCGCTCACGATACAGAGCTGGCACACGGTATTTCAGACGAGGTATTGACCATGACGGTCACGTAGCCAATTTCAACGAAACAGAACAAATACTCCTCGTTGAGGACCAGCCAGCAGCCCTGGCGTCGAGTGGGGATTATAACGACAAGCTGAGCTTCGTGCAGATTCGCGGCAGTGTCCCTGTCTACTGGGCAGAGATCAACACTTTGAGATACAAGCCGGATTTACAAGTCATGGAGTTACAAGACACTGTAAGTTGGTTTAGAAAATTATGCTAGACATCTGAACTTGATGTACCTCGCAAGGTTGATGCAGCACGGCTACATTTGCAAGAACAAGTTTCTCTCTATGGCGAGCAGCGTCTGGTGAATCTTGTCAATCAGAAAGGTCACGAACAACCTGTGAAAGAAGCATATGAACGCACAATGTCACAGGTGCGTCAACTGCATGCTCTTAATCTCAAAAAAAAACTCAGTTCTCTTTTAGGTTGACCTGCCCGGAGTCAAGTACCAGTACTTTGATTTTCATAATGAATGTAAACATATGCGGTGGGACCGAATTAGTGTTCTCATCGAGAAATTGGAGGAAGATCTACTTAAGCAAGGGTGAGTAACTTTTTACTTTTGAGTAACCGCCTTTTAAATTTCTTGTCATTAGATATTTCCACACTAGCACGAAGCAGTCCAGCCCTGTACAGAGGCAATTGGGTACAGTGCGTACGAACTGTATGGATAATTTGGATCGGACCAATGTTGTACAAGCCGCGTTGGCAAAATGGACATTGAACCATCAACTTAAAACTCTAGGAGTTTTTTCGGAGAACGAACAATTGGACGATTTTGAGACTCTGAGCAGCGATTTCCGTGAAAGTAAGCTGTCTTGTCTCCGAACCGGGATATAGGCTTACATTAAAGTATATAGTGTGGGCTGATCATGCAGACCTAATCTCAAAAGCATATGCTGGTTCTGGTGCCCTCAAGACAGATTTCACTAGGACAAATAAACGAACAAAGATGGGTGCACTTGAAGACGGGTACAAAAGTGTTCTTCGTTACATCAAGAACAATTACTTTGATGGTGCAAGACAGGTTAGTCGGGAATTGTGAAAGCTGCTGGTATAAAGCTAATTTTGGTCCTGCTTAGGATGCATTCGACCTCGTTACTGGGACATGGATACCGCACAAAAATCCATCCATTGCCTTATCTCTTGTTGTTGACCGCCGGCCCCTCGTCATTCGCTCGGTGAATAAACTATTTATTATAGCAGTAATATATTGCTTACTCTGTAACAGATGCCATATATCCTTTCGTTTTCGCTTTTCATGATTTGCGCAGGTCTTACGCTACCTAGGACTTCTGGTTTGTTTATATTTTCATATCATTGTAGATGGCTGACGAACTTTGACTCAGATTACTCCCTTTTCTACTACTTCATGCTTTGGTTCATTATGGCATGCTTGTCCATCGTGTTCATCATGATCCACGGTATCGAGTATGTCTCTTGGCCCCGCTTGATGCCACCAACGGACATCATATATTACACTGGGCCTGGTTTCCGTTCAGGACACCATGGAAAAGGTTTAGGTAGTGCCAGTGGCAAGGCGGATGGAATTGTTGATGGGCTAGGTGCCAAGTGGTTGCCAAGTGGTCGCAAAAGAGCTGCTACGAATGCCCGAATTGAGGAGATAGAGATGGGTACGAAGAAGAGAGTTGATTGATTTCGCACAGGAGTTTTATCATCGTTCCCATGCTTTTCCTTGTCGTGGTGTCAATTCTGAGACTTTCAACAGTGAACCACTTCGAACCCATCAATCCCACATGAGAAATTATGAACGGCAATATCGTGCTTAACTGGTGAATGTGTGCTTAGTACGCGGCCGCTAGGACCCCTGGGACACTGCTGAGGCAAAGAATATAATTTTAGAACAATCATGATTATGATTTATGAACACCTTACCGTGCCACAGCGGAGTCCGGAATTTTCCGCCCAAAATTTCTTCCAGTGCATGTTTGGGATCATATCTCTTCTCACCTCTCCTCTAATCGAAAGTAACTATGGTCGTCAAAACAGGTAAAAAACGCGCTTCTCCTGGAGCAGATGTCGAGAAAAACCCCCTCCAAAATGTTGAATTGAGTGACGAAGATGCTCAAAAGCTCCAAGATATCCAAAAAGATATCCAACGCGCAGAACTTGTACTAGGTGCGTGCAATGAGCTCCCTTGAATGTCCCCTAATTCCCTAAATTCATTTTACTGCAGAGCGTCGTGCACAACAAGCTCTAGTCCCAGTGTACGAAAAAAGACGGGCTGTTGCCAAATCTATCTCCAAATTCTGGCCTGTTGCTCTCATGAACCACACGATGTTCGCTTTCCATGCCCAGCATAACATCGACCAGATTGCACTGAGCTACCTGGAAGATGTTTGGGTCGCCAGAGACCCGAAGGAGTCCAGATGTTACACAATCGAATTTGTAGGTTAACCCCGCATCTGGTTTATAGATGTACGTGGGAGCTTACACAGCGTTTGGTCGGTAGTACTTCAAAGAGAACCCCTATTTCTCTGATTCCGTCTTGAAGAAGGAGTTCAAATATGTTGCTCCTCCCTCGGCTTCCGATGATGCCCCTGATGCGGATGGTATCACGTCCTCCATGCTCGACTTCTCCTGGGAACGCGACGTGGTGTCATCGGTATATATGGTTTACTAGCTTGCTCTTGTGGCCTGCTAACGCCTTGTTCTAGGCCACAAAAATCAACTGGAAAGATGCCGCCAACGCGCTTACCAAGTTGCACCCTCGCGTTGCGGAAGAGGACGATGAGGACGATATGCCTGCAGAATCCGGAAGCTTCTTCAACTTCTTTGAGATAGAATCCGATCCTTTCGAGGTATGTAGTAGAAATTTCTTGGTGTGACCCCTCCTTTCTGATATCCGATTTGTAGGTTGGCGTCCTCATCGCAAACGAGATTTTCCCTGAAGCTACCGACTACTTCCTTGGTAACATGGGAGGTGATGAGCTTGACAGCGACGACGAAGATAGCGAGGATGATGACGATGAGGCTGAAGAAATTGACTTGGAAAAGCCCAAATCTAAAAAGCAGAAGAAGAATTAAAAGTCTCCTTTAGCAACCCGCATCCTGAACGATGTATACCATACTCCTATCCAACTTTTGGCTAGCGTTCCTTCGTAGAGATTTTCTCTCCACCCTGTGCCATCACTCCATCACGTGCATTTGCTAGATGTATGGTTTTTTTTCGCAGTTTCTGATCTCGCATATCTTTATTATAACATATATACATTCCGTAGTCCAATGTTGTAGTAGCACATTGCCAAAGTGTCCATGACCACGGTAGAATCTCCAGTCCGAAACACGTCATACAGGAGGAGCCTTCCAGAGTTCCATCTCCTGATAATCTGCAAAAATGAACCAAGATCGAAAGATATACAGTAGAGCCATGTCTACTTGTTTCTACTTCTATCATTGAAATGTTGCATATTAAGATTATTTATGATAATGATACCCATTTTCAAAGTTTGTCGACTAGTAGCAAGCCTTCCTAACGAGAAGAGGAAGTGAACTAGGCCCTTGTCCTGCAACACGGGGCCGAATGACGAAACTCTGGAAAGCCTCGATCTCGTAAGGACAAGAGAACGAGAATTGGCGGATGAGTGTGACGATTAGAGCCTGATATGATACAGCGAAAGGGGTCATTTAGCTTGAAATTCTGGTGCTGCCCTGGAGAATTACGCACCTTCATTTCCACTATTGCAAAGCTCCTTCCTAGACAACCTCTAGGGCTGACGAACATGATATGATATCAAGCAACGATCATGTATAAAAGGCGTATGTGGCTTACCCGAAGCTGAAGGCAAACAGGTCTCGGTGACAACGGTGGCTCAGGTTGCTGGCATCGTGCTTCAACCAGCGTTCAGGACGGAATACGTCTGCGTCGGGACCCCAAACAGTTTGGTCCTGTTGGATGACGTTCACAGGCATCGAGAGGATGGTTCCCTTTGGTATGATCAGATGGAGATCACTAGTTCCAGGAAGTGGTTCTGAAAGTGGGATGCTAGTCGTCTCTGCAGACTGATAGAGGGGCAGTCAGTCAACAGGCATTAGATAAGTATTAGATGTATACTTACTTCATGGTGGTTTTCCAGAACGGGAGGATGCATACGAATGGTTTCTCTCACGAAAGCATCCAATAGTGGATACTTGACGCGCAAGTCATCGAAGGAGGGATCACCGGCGGTAGAGACCTCGTCCCGTAAGGCTTGCTGCAACCGAGGATCGATGGCAAGCTCGTGGAGCATCCACTAGGAAAGAATTCAATAAATAATACAGAAAGGAAATAGGGTATGGCTTACGGCTACACTTGCAGAAACAGGTTCGTACCCCGCTGAAATAATAGTTCGCATCTGAGCGGAAATCTGCTCTTCATCCATCTGTTGTCCGGAAGCCGCCTCTTCGGCTCGCACTGAGTGAAGCCAAAGTGAGTCACACCAACGGAGGACGCAGATCATCCGTGGGCACCTACAGATCAAGGACATGAGGGTCTTGCTATCTGGATCGGCGGCTATTTTGGCGTCGTGTAAGATCCTGATCGCCAGTTTGCCAAGCTCATTGCGTGTCTTGCGAATCATCTCGCCCTTCTTACCGACGAAAAGAATGGAGGGGACCAGCCAGAATAGGGCGCGCATGTAGAATGACGCTCTTGTCTGCTCGTGGTTAGTCAGACCGTCCAGGGTCTGGGCAAGTTCATGCGGTTCCCCGTTTAAGCAAGTGAAGTCGTAGGAAAAAGCGGCCTGTCCGATGTTATCGAGCCTATGTAGCGCTAATCAGATTTAGTTGAAGGTGAGATTCGCGTTGGCTTCTTACGCATAACGACCAGACCAGTTTGTCATCTCGATCTCTACCTCGTCGGCCTCGCCGGCCTCGAGCTGCTTTGCCCAATGAGCGGCCATCTGGGGTGACGTATTAGATGAAGTCACTTGTCCATTGTGATCAGTACGTACTTTGGAAGCATTCTCGTAAAAAATCGTGGTTAGATTCCTTGTGGATTGGTGGCTGAAGAGTGATGAGCTGATGCCTAGTCTCTTCGTCATGGTGAGACATACCTTAACGCAGGCGCGAGTGAACGGCGCTGTTTTTCGTGGGCCTCCTTTCCTGTAATAAAGCATGAAATAAAGAACAAAAAAAAAGCTAGTTGTTAATCGTACCTTCCACCCACAAAATACCTTCGCCTAACAAGGTCCGAAACCAAGCACGCACACCCTGAGGTTTGGGAAACAAGTATGTTCCTTCACCTAATATATAGGATATGGCGCGAGGATCTGTGATAGAAAGGACCTGGTGCTGTGTGCGTTGGTGATAAGTATTTTAGCACCAACGAATATGGTAAAGGTACTTACACCGAACGCTCCTGTGAACTTGACAACATTGCCATAGTGTCTGTGCCATTGAAGATGTAACGACCCGGGCACATTGTAGTACAGTTTCTGCTCTTCCCCCCAAATCAGAGACGAGCAGCTCGGTCCTGGGATACGTCGAAACGCAAGGCGCGCGGCAAGCCTCCTCTGGACAAGTCGGATGATGCCAACGAGGATGAGGGCAAGGGCGAGGTGGGGTACGGACAACATGAAAGCAATAGTACAACACTGGGAACAGAGAAAATGAGAGCGTTGGGTGAAGTCAGGAAGGGCCAACGGGGAAAAATGAGAGGGCATGTCAGCCGCTTTTTATATGTTTTCCGCGACCTATAAATCTGGACTACAGCCCACTTTGATAAACGATGATGAATACGCCAGAGATCGGGCGCTACTTACAGTCTCATACTGATCGCGAATAATGGGAAACCAATCCGGTGATGGCTACTACCCTGACTTCCGATAGATGGTCTCTGTTTAGGTATAGTTTCAGGATACAATCAGACTTTTGTGACGCAGAAGAGACGAAGATGGAACATAAGACTGATTGATCTATGCTCCAAATGTCAATGGTAAAGGCAGGGCTAAGGCACGGATAGATGCTGCGAAAACACGCATCTTGTGGATGCGGTATGACCTACAGCTAACTCAACGGCGGTACGGCCATGAATAAATTCTAGCATATTTTCCGCACCTAAAGAAGCACACAAAGCAGAGATCTTAAGCCCTGAAAAACAAATGTGGTAAGGACGGAGCATCAGAACACGTAAACGAAAGGCATTTGACAAGGTGAGTAAATCAAACAAGCTCTTTGAACAGCAGTTCGATGGATAAAACAAATTTGAAGCAGTCCTTTTAAAGTCACGTGATGATCTGGAATTGGGAAAGGATCAGTACCGCCGATGGAAGAGAGCCAGTCACTCAACATTCTCCTGCGAATAAGGCCATAGGGGCACAGATTACTATCCAGTTCTTGTGCCGGCCTCTTCGCTAGAGGTGCGGCTACGTGAGTAATGGTCTCTCGCATGCAACGTGTTCAGTCGCACCTTTCTTCAGACACTCGATGTTCAATCGAAGGTGAATGTCGTAAGCGATGGCGCTCCAGATACATCGATGTCTATCCACTTGACTGCTTGCTTTTACCGAGAGATATATTCGTGACTCGTGTGCTCAGGGTGTACTCCTCATACAGAATCAAAAGAGGGAAACAGTCTTGCATGATACTGACTCGTTCGAAGTACTTCGTTTTCGAGACATTATTTCACTGCTGATCGCAATTCGAAGGGATCTCTCGGGTCCGCCATAATGGGGCTGCTGTATATTCCGGCATGGTGTAGAATGTGCATGTGTGCTTATTTCGTCGAGTCTGTGCACTGTGACTGAATGATATGAGCATTCAATGAGTGGCGGTAACTGACAGATACTATAAACAGACCGAGAGCGCCTGGCGGTGGCGGGAAGCGATCACACGTCGACAGACTTGGATTTTGCCAGTCCGACTTTTGCAACCACCAGAGACGGAGCAAAGTCTCATTTTATTCCCTTTCTTCTTATCGTCGCATGTCCAACCATCGGAGCAACCCTTCTGCGAACCTAAACCAGCCAGCATTGCGCCACAGACCCAGTTTCACCAACGTGGAAGCTGGTTCCGAACAACAGGACATGTCCCCGGCGCCTCTCGACTCTAGGGCCGTATCGTCATCTTTGGACAGTATTCATATATCTCCTCGCACACCCACCGCAATGAGAGCAGCGCGGAGATCTGCAGACACGGATGAGGGTGAGGAGGTCGAGCTTACCTTGTTGGATGATGACGAGAGATCGAGAGCTGCGCGAGGTTTGAGCGACGTGGATTCTTTAGGCCACATTGATGGTCCCAAACCAAAACGTTCTTTGTCTGTTAAAGATAGAAAGGCTATGGTCCTTTTGATTATTCTATGTCGGTCTGCTTCCTACGTCCTAATCCCAACAACTTTTGATTTGAACAACTTTTTGATATGTAGACCTAATTCAAGGAGTCCCTGTGAGTAACCTTCTTTTTCCAGCCAATGCCACAATATCAATCAAAGTCATGTCTGGTATTGTAGTTGGGTCTTGCCCTAGGTGAGCCACATGCTAATACACGTCGTCTAGCCTGCTCAACTCTTCCCCAGGATCCGTGCCATTCCTTCTTCGAGAACATCTATCTTACTCCCAACTCGGCGTGTTTGCCCTCTCAAACTATCCATATTCACTAAAGTTACTATGGTCTCCCATCGTGGATTCCATATTCATCCCTTCACTTGGTCGTCGAAAATCATGGATTATACCAATGCAGCTAATTATCGGCACTATGATGTTATACATCTCACTCAATGTGCAGAAATTATTAGACAATGTTCGTTTCCTCATTGCATTATTGGCCATTCTCCTACTGATTATATTGATAGCCAGGAGATAATTTATATGAGCTGACTTTCATATTTACCTCTTTGGTCACATTTTCTGCTACCCAAGGTACGTTACTTTTCATCATTTAAATTTCATGCTGACGTGGATATCAGATATTGCTGTTGATGGTAATGTTCATACCTTGTCAAGCACGTAAACGAAACATACATAACGCATATATTAGGTTGGGCATTGACACTACTGTCGCAGGAAAACCTGTCGTATGCGTCTACTTGTCAGACAATTGGCCTGAACTCGGGTTTCTTTGCTTCTTTTACCGTTTTTCTTGCCTTCAACAGTGAAGCTTTCGCGTAAGTCACTAGCTATCGCACATCACGCGTATTGATAGTGTTTACAGCGAGAAGTGGGGTATTCCACGTCTGACATTGAGCACATACCTCAAATTTTGGAGTGTCATCTGCTATGGTGTCACGTTTTGGCTCACCTTCTTTGAGAAAGAGGTCATTAGATATTCTATGTATGGAGTATAAGGCTCACAGAATGATTTTCTCCAGGGTAAAGAATCTATCGAAGATTCTGAAATGACCATCAGCTCCGTGTACAAGACAATCTGGAATATCTGTAAACTAAAACGTACGGTGCTTCCCTTACGCTTTATGCTCTTTGTTCACGTATCACCGTTCTCCTTGCACTTTTAGACATTCAAGCGCTCATAATCATGCATTTCTTCGCAAAAGTTGGTTTCCAGGCCAATGACGCGGTGACAGCGCTAAAGATGGTGGAGAAAGGTCTTGGACGGGAAGACCTGGCTATCGCTGTTCTGATCGACTTTCCTTTCCAAATTGTTGGCGGGTGGCTTGCTGCACAGTGGTCTTCTGGCAACACACCTCTCCGTCCCTGGGTCCTTGCATTCTGGCCGCGTTACTTTTTTGTCGTCCTCACCTTGTTCATCGTATACTATTTCCCTCAGCCTCCAATCTCTAGGAGCTTCTTTATCTTTTTAGTTATCCAAACGGTGTTACAGTCCTTTGCAACGTATGTCCTACTATTTATGGTCTTCGTGGTGTTCTTTCTTATACTCTCAAAGCACGATACAATTTGTCGGCATATCGGCGTTCCATACTAGAATATCTGACCCACTCATTGGTGGGACATACATGACGGTAAGCTTCTTTTTGTTACTAGTGTACGCTCAAAACTCATTCCAACAGTTGCTTAATACGTTTACAAATCTCGGAGGCACCTGGCCCAAATATTTTATTTTGAAGGGTGAGTAGCGTCTTTTATTCTTATCGTACGTTACTGATCTTCAGCCAGGGGTGGACTACTTTACGGTGGCGACGTGTAGGGTTGACGATGACTTGCTTGTGAAAGGTACGCTTTGATTTCAAAGAGGGCACATGTCTCTGACTGTTTGTAGCCTCAGAGTGCGTTTCCGATCACGGTAAAGCTCTTTGTGCGGACATCAACGGGGAATGCATCACTGAACGTGATGGGTATTACTGGATTTCGGGTTTCGGGCTGGCGTTTGGCATTGTGTTCCTCATTGGGTACGTGATACCCACAGCACGCAGACTTCAAGGTGAGGCAGAGCAGATTTCTAAATCTGCGGACATGGTTGCTAACCGAGTGCGGCGTCCAGCTCTTCCTGTGCAGGCGTGGAGGGTGCATAATGAATAAGGGCAAAAGTAGAATTATCTGTACGGTGTTGAATTGGGGCACAATAAAACCAAGAGTGATCTGAGTGATGTGTATTGAGTTGCACTGAGGGTGCGATTGCCACAGCCTGCCCTAAAGCGGATTGCTTGCTGTGGTTGTGATATTTTCCACGGAAATGCAAGCTTGCAGCAATACCGCTCAGATTTTTCCAAAGACGTCTTTGCCATCACCGCATATCCATCTCACTTTTTGATTTTTCTTATCAAACACCACACAAATCCCCAAAAATGACAACCACAACCATGCACTTTGGCCCCGAGTGGATGCGCACAAAACACCAGCCATCCTCCCGCTCCCAGCCTCCGCCCTCTCCGCCTCCTCCCGCCTCTTATACGCCTCAGACGAGCGCGTCGACCTACTCCGCCCTCGTCTCATCCGCGCCCCCTGAAGTCGAGAAACGCGACGAGTCCCATCCGTTCAGATATTCCAAGGAAGACATGCTGAGAATCTATAAAGAAGGAGGTGGCAGAGGCGGGCTGGGGCTCGAGGTCGAGAGGTGGGAAGGCGTCGTACGTGAGGTCGCAAACGAGCCCATAGCATTGCGTGAAATGGGCGACGGCGAAAAGAAAGTCAGCATATCCACCCATTTCCTGCTTTTTGTGCTCTTTTTCTCTCTTTTTCTGATGCATCTCCACTAGCTTTTCGCAGGACCTCTCAATTCAGACCTTCGCCGCCGTCAGTCCAGTGATGTTCTAGGTTCTTCCTCTTCGCCGTCCGATAGAGCCCGATTACCTCACAGCAATTCTGGAGGCCCAAGTCCCATGCGCGAGAGGTATACTTACATGGGAAGGAGAAGGGACAGCACAGGTGAACCCAACAAGACTGTCATTCAGCATTGGGACTAACCCATAGAGCTTCAAGATCAACCTCCCATGACTTTACCGAGAAAACTATCCCTGTCGACGACTCAGGGCCCGCTGGCGTCTCCCCGTGACGGCGGCGCCTTGCCATCTCCTCGCAATCGAATCGGTGCGTTTGCTTCTGGGTTCGATGGCGTATTGAGTGGTGGGGATTCTTGGGTGGCTAGACGACGGGCTTCGGAGGGTATGTTGAAGTCTGCTGGAGCTCCACCTGCAGCCCGGGCTGAGCACGGTGAGAGTGACAACAAGGGCCCTGAAATCAAGGAAGAGGAGGAAGAGAATCCTCCTGCGCCGCCAAAAAATGCCCGCAATGAAGCGAAGAGTGGCGCACAGCAGTCGTCCTCTCCTCCTGCCCCTCTTTCCGCTCATATTCCTAGCAACCCTATTATATCAGAGACCTATTTAGAATCTGGGGTAGCTAACATGTCTTTGAACAACAACAACAACGTCCAAGCTGGTCAGCAGATCGCATCCGGAATGACGACGAGTATATCCCCTGCCGGACCGCCTCCCGGTCTACCTGATGTGTCTACTGTCGAATGGTCTTACCTTGATCCCCAAGGTCAAGTGCAAGGTAAGTGGGAAGAGTTTCGCCTGTATCATTCAGACGTTGACTGTAACCACTGGCAAAAATAGGCCCATTCCCTGCTGACCTGATGCAGAAGTGGCATGATGAAGGCTACTTCACTCCGAACCTACTGATGAAACGCACTCACTTGGATACCGAATGGATTCCTGTCGGTGAGCTGGCCCGGCGTGCCATCGGAGGCAAGGTCTTCCTCTCGCAACCTTTCAATGCTGTCGTTCCTCCAGGCTTATCGTTAAGGACTGAATCACCATTGGCAAGCTCTCCTTCTCCTCAAGACCACAATTCGTTGAACGGACACTATCAACCCGTACCTACACGCTCCTTGCGGACTTCGACTCTAGACTCGTATATTAATGCTCCTTCCAATACTTCCGACTCTCCCCCCTCTTCCCTCGGTGCTGCAAGATTCAGCAATGGTTCCCCGGATCCTTCCTCGTTTGGCGGACGGGGTGGTAATATGAATATGTATAGTAGTGAATCTACTTTTGGTGGGCGTGGTTTCGTAGCGAATGATGGTTCTCCTTTTTCGGGAGGAGGGAGAGGAGCGGCCTTTCACGAAACAGCTATGGACTCCCGGTCTACCTATGGAAACGTTATGCCTGGTATTCCCGTTCGAGCTCCTTCTGTGGATAGCTTTGGTTATGGTACCTTCAACGGTGGCGGGACGCCATGGCCTTCTACGGCGCTGTCCAATTCGAATTCAGGCTTTGATAACATGGGGAATGGACGTATGTTAGCCGACGGTAGTAGTCCGTTTTCTCCAGGTCTAAATGGCGGAGGGCCAGGCTCGATGGTTTCGTCTGCATCGACGCATCAAGGACCTGTCTTTAACCATGTTCATAATCAACAGGAATACGGGCTCACTGACAACAGCATCCCATACCTGGGTACGCCGGACTACAATGCTATAGGAAGTCTCGGGGTCCAACACGACCAACAAAACATGGGTCTGCCGTCTGCAAGTGATAAATCCGTCGTCAATGGCTTGGGGTTCACCAACGCAACAGACGGACTAGGCGCCAGCTCCTTTGGCAACCAAACCCCATCACCGTTCTCTCCTTCCCCGATGTCATACAACCCTTCGCAGCAGCAGCAGCAGCAGCAGCAGCACCATCCGTCTTCTACTTCGCCATTTGAGCCTGCTTTGTCTCAGCCTCACGAGCCTATGAATTCGCAGGCGAGCCATGTGCAGCCTGCCCCTCCGTCGCCTTGGAATACCCCTGACCCTTCTGCGGTGCGTCGCGCTAGGCCATTCGATGCTCCCCAGTCTACTGTGATGAGTCATGCGACGGTTGCCGTCTCTGCACCTATGGCTCCGGCGCCACAGCCATCAGGATGGGGCAGAGGCAGCCAGGTCGCACAGCCAGCCCCTGAAGCGAGCGACCCATCCCCATCCCCATGGCTGATGGCCTCCCTAAGTGGCGTGGACGACGCGTGGAGAGAAGTGCCCGGTCCCAACAGTCTGACGTTCAGCAACCTCGGACAGCACAATCAGCTGCAGAAAAAGCAGCGGCATGCTCATATATCTGCCGACGACGAAGGCTCTTCTCTGCCGGCGCCTGCTGTGGTGGCGGAGGTGTCCCCTGAGCGTTTGGTTTCTGCGCAACCGCCGGTTGGTCTGTCGGCGCCCGCTGAGCCTTCACCTCCGAAAACGCGGCGCAAGTCGACGGTGCGAGAGGTGCATACGCAGGCGTCTCTTCCCAATAAGCCTGCGCCTGCACTAGCCGTACCCGCCAAAACGCCTTCTCCCACACCCGCGAACCAAGCGAAGCACGCCTGGTCGACGGAGGAAGATGTCAAGAAGGCCAAACCGTCCGGTTCGACCATGAGCTTGCGCGAGATCCAAGATGCGGAGGCTAAGAAGGTGGAGGCGCGCAAGGCGGCAGAGAAGGAGCGGGACCGTTCGGCGCGCGCGGCTGTGACGCCTGCGAGCGAGGAGGTGCAGCCGTTCACGGCGTCGTGGGGTTTGCCGACGTCGCAGGTGGGCGTGCGCGGTGTTGGTTCGCCAAAGGAGGGTGCGACGATGGCGATGATGGCGGGGACGACGCCTCCGTCGTCGGGTGCGCCTGTGTGGACGAACGCGATAAGTACGCCGTCGACTAAGAAGACGATGAAGGAAATTCAGGAAGAGGAGGAAAGATGGAAGAAGCTGGCTGTTAAGGAGACGATGGCGGCTACGGCAGCGCGGAGGGCTTATGCGGAAACTACTAATAAGGTATGTGCCAGAAATGCACTTGATGGTGTTGGTTGATATTTATGGGGCTGGGTTAGGTCGTGCCGCAAACCGGAGGTGCTTGGACGACAGTAGGCCCTGGAGGGAAATCATCCGCTATTGCCGCAGCTGCAGCAGCAGCAGCAGCCGCTCCCGTTCGCCCAGCTATGACGTCGTCGATATCTTCCGGGAGCGTTGCAGCAGCGCCTCGAGTGAACGGCACGACGCCGTCTCGGCCTGCGACGACGACGACGGTGAAGGCGGCGGCGGCACCTCCCAAGATTGAAGATTTCCCGATCTCACCTTCGCATGACTTTTTGAAGTGGATGACGGATTCTTTGAAGGGGCTCAATAACTCTGTTCATCGTAGGTTTTGTTTCTCGCTATACTCGAGCGCTGACATGTTCTAACGATCTTATGGACGGTATAGTCGAGGAAATTGCAGCGATGCTGTTATCCTTCCCCATGGACCCTGATCCGTCGACTGTGGAGATCATCTCGGACTTGATCTACGCGAACAGTACCACGCTGGATGGCCGTCGTTTCGCAGCCGAGTTTGTGAGCAAGCGGAAGATGGACGCTGCTGCGAGGAAGGGGAACGCAGCACCGGGGACGTCTGGTAAGGTGGTGTCTATCGCGGACGTGGTGAAGACGCAGCCAAAGCCGACGCAGCCTGAGTGGGGAGGGTTCAAGGTG
>NW_006763292.1:1531491-1832067 GCF_000218685.1 Serpula lacrymans var. lacrymans S7.9 | reverse complement strand
CCGCTTTGTGCTATCTCGGAGAATGTTGGGTTGTTGGTAGCGGCCATGTTAACGTTAAAGTCATCTATCTCATTGCACAGCTCATGTCATCGGCGAGGTTCACGACGAGAAGTGGACGATGATTGCGTACAAGTCCGAGAGACATGAGAATAAATAGTAGATAGTCGTACAGGTAAACGTGCTACAGGATAACTCTAAGCCTCTACTTCAGACCAGGCATCGCCGTCCTGGTCGCTGTCTACGACGATGAGCTCGTCATGCACATCTGCGGCGCGCGACGGTGCGGGGAGAAGGAAGCTATCGACGCCAGAGCGAGAACCGGTCGAAGAAGGCGAGACGGAGGACGCCGGAGGTAGAGGCTCGTCGCGATCGAGATCCACATCGCCGACCGAGGCCAGCTCAGACGACGACGACGACGGAGAAGAAGAAGGCGCAGATGCGATCTGGTGAGAGATTCGCTGTTCGATCTCCGCCTGCCTGTGATCGGGACCGGAAGACGGCGGGGAGTGGGTGGGTGGTCGCGGCGCATCGGGTTCGTTGGTATTAATATCGACCTCGACGACGGGTTGCGGCGCTTCGGGGCCAGATATGGAAGTGTCCGCCGCTTGTGGGACGGTGCCAGATGCGGCGACGATCGGCACCGGCTCTGCGTTCTCCGCCCGACTGGTCCCAGCCTCGCTCCCGCTCTTCTCACGAGTCTCCCTCCACTTGAACTTGCCCAACTTGTCCTCCACCTCCCTCTCCACCTCCTCCAGCGCCTTCTCTATCTTGCTCACCACCACTCGCCTCTCCACCCGCACCTCCTCGCTCCCAAAACTGTCCACCGCGTCTAGCTGCGTCAGCAACGCACTCATCGCGTGCTCAAAGTACCGCACAGGTGCGTTTCGGGACGTATACGCCAGCTTGTACGTAGAGTCGGGTGCGGAGGCGAGCACAGAAGAGGCACGGTCAAAGTTGAGGTCGCGGGGAAACTCAACGTCGGACTGAATAGCCTCGAACAACGCGCCTACATTGCGGATGGTCTCGAGGGAAAACGCGACGTCCTTCGAGGTGGGCTCTTTCGGCGAAGCGTCCTCAGCAGGGGCGGCGGGGACTTTACCCTTGCCTTTCCCTTCCGCTGCACAAGAACTGCTCCCGCTCGTAGGTTTGGTGGTTTCTTTTTGGAGCTGTCCTTCGTCAGAGGCGGTAAAGAGGGAGAGCACGATGGCTTGGAGGGTGTCGCGGAGCTCTTGCTCGAATACATCTTGATTAAGGGGTGCGTGGTGATCATGAGAGCCATTCGAGGCTGGAACACGGGCTTCACTCGAAAATCTCTGAGCCGGACTAGTACTCTGAGCGGGAGGAGTAGCCTTTAGTTGAGCCTGCAAATATGAAATAAGCTTTAGAATAGTAAAACGAGACAGAACACTAACAGTTTCTGCATCGCGTGCTGGTCCACCGCCAAAGACAAGATTAAACAATCGCTCTAATGTGATATCCTGCTCTTCATGAGAAGCGTTCACCAGACCCTCTTGGTTTCGCCACTCTTCGCGGTAATGATCAGGACACTGCCATCCTCTGGGCTCTTCAAAGTGGACCCGCCGTCCGTGCTCGTGCTCTCGACGATGGTGCAAGCCATGCCCATAGCCTCGCGCACGCTCCTCGGGATAAAATGCATGCCGCTGCTGCAGCCACGGTGCACCATAACACGGCTGGGCATGCACGACAGCAGGCTCATACCGACACTCATAAAAGCCGTCCATGGGGAAAGCACCCATACTCGCCATACTTGCCGTCCTCTGCCGCCTCGCATGCTCTTCGCACCGCTCACTCAGAGTTCGAACGGCCGCCTCGCGCATCCACTCCCGCCTGTGCGCCTCCTCCCTCAGCTGCCTCTCACGCCGCACGGCTTCGTCGCGCGCTAGTGCAGCCCATACGTACTGCATCGAGGCGAGGCGCGCCTCGGCGAGGGCTGCGGCCATGTATCGCTTGCGCGGGCTGCTGTCGATGGGAGAGGGGGGGTGGAAGTGGGGGTGCAGAGCGGGGATGGGGACGGGGATGGGGACGGAGGTGAGGACGAACATGGCCTGTGTGGAGGATGGATGATGATGATAGGTGGGTAGGTGTGATTGATGAAAGAGATAACTTCAACTGTTTGTTTCTGCCTGTCCCCGCACCATGGTTTTTATACCGCACGTCTGTAGCGCTGACGAATGCCATCCTCGAGGATGCGTATGCTCCTCCTCGAGCTGCCGACGCGCGTCTTGATCTGTGTCGAACGCAGGCGCATCTTCCAGAATGATCCCCCAAGTCAGAACGCGAGAGGGATGACGAGTCCGACTTTCTGACAAAGACCCATGAGATCGCAGTCAGTGCGGCACAGCTTTCGAGTTCCTGGCACTAACCAGTTTTGATCATCCTTCAAGCTTCAAGTCACACATGCATGATGTCTAATAAAAGCGTCTACGTGTATATTTCCCTAAATTAAATACCCATCATACACGTACTAATGATACAGATATATGCCCCTTTGAAAGTAAATGATACAATCCAGAATCGAGAATTGTAGGTTCGTCTATAGGGTGAGTGTGATCGTGAAATCATGACTGCGTCTGATATATCTTGACGCTCGAGACTTCCCAGTCTGTGAAAAGCGAACAAAACACAGAAAAAAAGAAAGGGTGCCATCAGCCATCGAGTCGAGTCACCTGAAACACACATGAACGCGACTCACAAGCCTCGCTAAACGACGCCCCACTCGCCTGTACGAACTCTTCACAGGTCGCGAACCCCGTCTCTTGCTGGCAGCTCTGCGATTGCCCCGGCACACCCGTCGAGCCCCACACACCGCCCGCCCAATCACCACTGCACACACACAAAATTCACATCATTGAGCACTTCGAATGGCGAAGAAATAAGGCTCACCATAATGTCGTGTCAAAAATGGCGGAATGGGTGTAGAAGAACTCGAATGGGTTGCAGTCGGTCGAAGGCCAGGTCGCCATCGGCGTTGTCCAATTCGCCATCGGCGTTGTCCAATTCGTAGGTTGGGGAGCACCTTCAGTGATATCTGCTGGTATCGACCCGCGAGGGAAGAAGTACACTGAAATCCCTGAATTGTCCCAAAGCACTGTACACCACCAACAGCCCGGTCAATACTCATTTCCACAAATCGGCGTGATACAAAAAAAACACGTACTGGCATAGACTCCACCGCCGATGCCATTAAACCCAGTCCCGAAAGAAATATCAGAGCTCGACCGCACCACGCACCCCTGGTTGCCCGTTTGTGCAGCTGAACAGTCCGTACCACCAACGACGGTGCCCGTGATATCGAGCACAGTGGAGTTGGACGAGGGTATGGAGCACCCGGTGTCGATGATGAGAACTGCAGTTAGAAAACCACACACAAAACAAACTAACACACAATCCTCCCAGATTCCACGGAACTTGTTTATGGGCTTTGCCTCCTAGAACAGTGGAGTGGTCTGGTTGTTCGTGGGGTGGTACGTATAAAGATCCTTCAAAGTAAAACCCAGAGGTGTATGAGTGTGGGTTTTGAGGAGGAGGGATAGTTGAATTTATAGAAGGATAGGGGCTTGGTGACGAGTATAGACGAGCACTACCTTGCTAATCGTAGCACAAGGTAGGTTTGAGAACAACAATATGACGAGGTTCCCAGTGATAGCAGGCTCCTGACGCACAAACTGTAGTGCTCAGAAGGACTCTAATCGAAAGGGATGACAATCACTTTCAAAAAGTGACGAGTGACGATGACAGCAGTTAACAGTGGTAGAAGTGGGAAGTGTTGTGACCACTCTGGATCACAAGTAGTAGAGTAGTGAACTTGAGAGTAGAGAAGAAGTCTGGATAGGATTTCTTGTTCCTTTACAAGGTAAAATACAGGGGTTTATATAGTAAAAGAAAAGTAGGCTATGCACAGTATAGCTGTGCAAAAAGAATGAGAAAGAACATGAAGGAAGGAATGTATGCTGACGAATCCTGCGTAGGTAGTACAGCATAAGATTGTCAAAAAAAGGAAAAGAAAGAGATAGAACAATGAATGCTGTGAGTAATGTCACAGGTTTGTACAGCCATAAAGTAAAGTCCAATAGCAAAAAGAGAGCAGGAAAATCATGATGTCATGGGAAGATGCAGTAAAAAAAGGACAAGGCAAAACACTATCAGTATCAACACAGTTCCTTTATTGTCAGTCAGGCATTCTAAAAAAATATGTGTCCATAAAAATGATTCAAAAATCAAAAATAATCGCACTGTAAATGAATGTTCTGCTGAAAAAAAAGAAACTGGAGCCACCGGTCCACCACCTAGTCCAAATCCGACAGTTCCATGGCCTTACCAATGGACTGGTTGTGTTGGACCACCTGATCAAACGAGGGAGGGAGAGGAGTAGTTCCAATTTGGAACATGTGAGTCCCAGGCAGCGTGTGGTAGGTGTAGCTGTAGCGAAGACGATGGACAAAAGATAAGTGTACCCAAGTGAATGGGACAGCGATGAACATGGGCGACGCA
Source organism: Serpula lacrymans var. lacrymans S7.9 (assembly GCF_000218685.1). NCBI lineage: Eukaryota > Fungi > Basidiomycota > Agaricomycetes > Boletales > Serpulaceae > Serpula > Serpula lacrymans. The sequence continues at coordinate 1,827,555 of NW_006763292.1, read as the reverse complement.
AGGGGATGAACCTTCTCCAGCTCAAAAATTACCCACCCACGCTCCAACCAGGCAAGACGAGCGACCGATGTTTTGATAGTATATGATGGCAGATCAACGTCATAAAGATGGACCTGTTGCCCTATTTGAACCGGCCGCCGGGGCTTTGCTGATATCAGCAGTGGCACATGGTAGTCAACGGATCGGCGACGGAAGCGGATAGGAAGTGGTGACATCAGAAATGGTGGGGGTGCAAATAAAATGAGGAGGAGGAGGGTGGAGGTGACGGAAAAGTGGATTAGAATGGGGATCCAGAAACGACCGTCAGGTGAGAATAAAAAGGAGAGGAAGGGGCCCATGGTGGGGCTAGGCAAAGGAAGGGGAGTAAGGGAAACGACAAAAGCGAGGGCGCAATGCAATGTGTAGCCAGTGGCGACGCAAAAATTTGCCGAAATGCCGAAATGCCGAAAGTACCGGATGGAAAAGCAAAGGTGAGCGTGACTGGATTGCCTAATAGAGGTGGTGCTGATCAGCCACAAGTTCAAAAAGGGCAATATTAATTACTATTCCACGTGGCACTGTGCCTGTGTGGCGCAAAGGCGAGTCTTTTTGAATATTCGCTTCATTATTGACACCTGTCCATGCTACCAATCAACTTTGGTGCATGACACCGGGGTTCATGTGGATTGTGGCCTGGTTGTTCGTATAGTTATTCACACCTTCGACGATATCGATCTCTCCGCCCAAAGGCCAATTGGGACCTTCAAAAAAACACACAAGCGTTAGCCATCTTCAAATAATCCGCCATCTACCTTCACCGCCGTCTTACCATTCGTCCAAAATGCAGGCCAAGTGCCACAGCCAGTGGGCATATGTACCAAATCCATAATGACAAGCCCACCCATGAACGTGTTCAGCATCATGATCCTCACACTCATCCGATTCGTCTGCACCATCGGCGTCGTCTCCACCCGCATCACCGCGTTCCCCTGTGCATTAATCTCGATGAGCCCGCTCGAATTTGCCGTCCCCTGATCCACATACTGCATGTTCCCGTCGGTCGGATCAGCAGACGTGAAAAAGCCCCAGCCATCGAAGAAATTCTGGCCTTGATAGGCATCCAGGAGCTTCCACGGGGAGGAAGGCACAGCAGTCCCGTTCGTCCCCGTCGCCTGCGGGCTCCCGGCGGAAGTCGTCCCCGTAGGCGTGATGTTCGTCGAATTGCTGTTGCCACTCCCCCCCCCCTCCTCCTCCTCCAGACACATTGCTCGAGCTCACGCAGTAGACAGAGTTGGCAGAGTCGGACGTGGGGGGCTGGGCGACAAGGACGCCTTTGAAGGCGATGCGGAGGTCCCGGGCAAGGCCTGCACTGTGTCGGAGGGCGACGTTGTGGGCCCGGGATGTGCCCAGTCTGATCGAGTGGGAGCTGCGTGAGATGAGATTGGCATGCGAGGGGGCGATATGGAGGAAGAGGAAGATGAGGAGGGAGAGGTGGGTGTACATGGTGCTCGCTCGGTTGGAGGCGTGTGTGTCGAAATGGAGGGTGTGGGCAAGGGATGTAAGAGCGGATGCGGCAAGCGACAAGAAGTAAGAAGCTCTTGAGCGTTTCTAAACGCAAAAAAGCTGGCGATGGAGGCGTCTAGACGGTAGCTTGATAAATTTCACCAGTGATTGGAAAAAAGAGAGCAGAAGGGGAAAAAAATGAGGGAAGATCAAAAAGCCCAGCTCAGCCAGTGGGGGGTGAAATTTTCCTGAGAGATCGAATACGTTTAGGGCTGAAGAGGATGGAAATGTTATTGGGGAACACTGCACCTTATCTATGAAGTAAAAAAGGCAGATGGGGCGAGGGGAACGCGCAAGTGAAGCGTTCTTATTTGCCTTGCGCCGGCGTGAAGCTCTATCAAAACACGAGGCAGGGGTGCGCCTGCGGTACCGTCATGGTTCTGCGGATCAAGGCCGTGTGGAATGTGGGGTCCAAAATATACAAAATTCAGTTTTTGAGCTCTCCATCTGGCTTTTGAATCATGTCCAGCCATTGTATTTAGCGGTGACATTCGCGTGTCTTGATCAATGTCCGTCCAGGTCTAAAGGAACAATAAGAACAGAGAACAAAAAGCGTCTATCAGCCACACTTTCCTTATCTGGCCACTCCCATCACTCACACTTTCTCCACAATCCCATTCAAGGCTTTCGCTGCTTTATTTTTGTGTCTTTCAAACTTGCAGTGGAATAAAACATGTATTTGTATAATATTATGGACAGCATAAGAATCGTCATCATCAACTAAACAATCAAGTCCCCATGCTAACATCACATTAAAGCCAGAAAGGAAGAAATGAAAAAAATGAACGGAAGGTAGCTCTCATGCAAAACTATACTACAAAAATCGAAACGGGTAGTAGTACTTCAAATCATGACAAGAACAGCACCATCTCTGATGCGTGCACGCACCAAAAAAGCTCGCAGCATCAACACCTCTAAGTCAGTCCGATCAACAGCCATCAACCTCCAGGGCAATCACGAAACACTCAATGTCCGTGAGAGCTTGAACCAAACGCCTCTCTAACACTTCTTCTCAGCTCCTCGTGCTCCCGCCCGCTAGAGCTCTCATCTAACGATGATCCCGGCTGCATATGGGACCCACTGACGCTCCGAGGAATCGCCCCGTCACCTTCTCCATCGACAAAGTCGAGAATACGTCTGGCCAACAACTGGATCTCACCCTGCCCTTCACCGGTATCCGTATCTTGATATGAATGCTGCGAGTGATGCGAACGAGGTGTACCCACGGACGAAGTTGGCGTCGGCGTACGAGAGCTGGCCAGTTGTCGGATGCTAGGGTTGAGCAGAGTCGAGCTGCGGATATTACTAATTAATTGCGGATCTGTTTCAACCAAAAAAAATTAGTCCAGTCTATATTAGTCAACGTTGGAGAATCATGTACCTCCGGATTCGAGTAACTGCACGATGGTCCACACCGCGATATGCTGGAATGTAGCATCGGTGCTGCTCAAGAAACGGTATAAATATCTATGCATGCCACCATCGGGCTTATCCCAGACATCATTGAAAGCAGAGTAATCGTCAGAAGCTGTCCGTCCATCTACTCCATTCGAGATCATGTCAACAAATTTCCACGGAGTACAAATACGCGATAACGCACCCTTTGATGACAAGTTGCCAAGAGCAGCTGCACTATTGCCTTGCACCTCGGAGCTTGGCGAATTTGTGAGAGGAATCAACGCTTCACAGATACCCATTTCCAATAGCTGTCCTTTCAGCTCATCTGCAAATCGCGTAAATCCCAATGTAGGATAATCCACGCAGGAGACATACCACTTAAAGCCAACACTGCCACACAAGCTGTCATCTCGCTCTGCACATTCATCGGTACCTCGAGTACAAGCTCCTTGATCGATTGTATAGCCCCAGCTTTTACGATGGCCGTCTTGTTCTTCTCCGAACTAGCCGCTAAATTACGGAGAGTAGAGATCGCGTGACATTGAACCTCCTCGTTGTCCTTGAACGATAGCAAATTAATCAGGGGCTGCAAAAAGCCTGATTCTATTATAGGCGATTCGTTCTGCGGATGTATGGACACGTTTCGGACACATGCGGCGGAGGAGAGGATGAGAGGTAGGTAGGTGGATTGCAAAAGACGAAGAAGTGAAGTGAGGCCATCGGCCTTGACGATTTCCAGCTGATATTTCTCTAAAGGTTGACATTAGATGAATGCTAAACGCAACTATAGCAAGAGCATTTAATTACCGTCGCTTGCAAGATTACGGAGGGCCAAAGCAGCTTGGCACTGCACCTTGAGACTTGGACTATCCATGAGTGCGACTAAACTCGTGACGAGTTTAGGTTCACTCTGGGCCAACTTCTTCCGGTTTGTACCTGCGGCACATGTTAGTTGCCATTCTAAACTCGATGCAGAGGCATGGCTTACCATCCACAGCAATATTACTCAAAGCCGTCGTGCAATAATATTGAACGTCAGTATCCATAGAGTTCAATAGGCTGACAAGGACAGGTATAGCTCCTGCGTTGACCAGCTGCTGGCGATTCTCATCTAAAAACAGGGTTTGACGTGAAAAATAAGAGCATATAACACTACGTACCTGAATGAGTCATATTCAGCAAAGCTCCTGTAGCATTACGCTGAACACGCATATCTTTTGACCGTGCAAGTCGAGTGAGAGGAACTAGAGCTCCAGATCTAGCAATCTTGGTCTTATTGTCGTCTGCATATCTGTCAGTTCAAATATAAGATAGAAAAACATCTGTAAAGGCTAACCGTGCGTCGCCAAATTAGTCACACATCCGACGGCATTACATTGCACTTCAACATTTGGACTGAGCATTTGGCGAATCAAAGGCTCCAAACCGCCAAGTTTAACGATGAGCAGCTTGTTGTCAGCTAATATAGCAATGCGTCAACTCAAGATTAAATGGGACACGTTCTCTGTCTGACGCACTGTTTACAGCCAAGTTGCCCAGCGCAGCACTGGCGGCTCGTTGGACCTCGGTATCGTGACTGCTCAAAAGGAAAAGTATGGGGTCCAGTGTATCTCGACCCACAGGTCGTACTTCCTTTTCCGTGATTTCTGCAAAGGCGAGTGCTGCGCTACGCTGCAGGTCGACATTATCAGAAAAGGAGAGGGTGGTGAGAGCAGAAAGCGGGTCGCCAGTGAAGAAATTGGTGTTGGTTCGATCTGGAGATATTGCTGTCAAATCTGAATCAGCATATTGGATATCAAAAGAAAGCCTACTCTCGAGGAATTGCAGGAGGTCGGCGACTGCCTCCCGCTCGTTCTCTAACAGCAGGGGTTCATATTGTTGAGATCTGCGTGAATGGACTGACGAGAACGGTTTTAGAGGCGCAAAATGGGAGTAATAGATACTGAGCTTACAACAAGAGTCACAGCAGCTGCTAACAACACCCATAATTGTGCAGAGCTGTCAAGGAATACGGGTGAACAGGACAAAAAATGTACAAGAGTCCGATGGCGGGGCGTCGCTGCCTTTGTGTAGGTTTCCAACTGTTACAAGGTTCGGTTCAGGCGTGGGAGGCTATGTGCGGCACCTCCCGAACATCACGTGCAGTCGCCTACGCATCTGCAGTTCCGAGTCACGGTCTGTCATTTGCATGTTGGCAAAAAATGCACTGATCTCTTTGCTATCGCGTCCACGGAGAGTTTTATTGGCGAGCTTTAGAAGAATGTCGTCTGCTCGTATTGCTTCAGGTATTAAAAGCGAGATAGAACTGACTGAAGCAGAGAACGAGGTCTGCACTTTACTCGATGAGTGTACGCGGAATTTGAGGGACGAACATGGGATAACAACGTCTTGCAGAATCGCAGGCGGATGGGTCAGAGATAAGGTGCGTTTCAGCCCACCATGATTTACTTGAAGTATGGCGCTGATCTGCTGCTTTGAAGCTACTGGGCAAACAGAGCAATGACATTGACATCGCGCTAACCGACATGATGGGAGTAACCTTTGCCGAGCACCTGTCATCTTACATCTCAAAACATAAAGACCTGGATGTACACAAGATTGCAAAGATCGAAAGTAATCCTGGTCAGTCAAAACATCTCGAGACCGCGCGGACGACTCTATGTGGTGTTGAGCTCGACTTTGTCAACTTGCGCAGTGAGGAATATGCCGAGAATAGTCGGATTCCTACAGAAGTGGTTAGTTGTCACGAAGTAAATGGAAAATAGCTTGCTGATATCAGCCTACGGTTATTGTAGGCTTTCGGGACACCATTACAAGATGCACTGCGAAGGGATATCACTATCAATGCCCTTTTCTACAATGTTCACGACCGTGCTGTCGAGGACCATACGAACAAAGTGAGATCATCCGCTCGCGATTTGATAAGTACTCAATTGCACCCAGGGCTTGGATGATTTGAAGAACGGCATAATCCGTACTCCACTGGAGCCTCTAGAAACATTCCGGGACGATCCTTTACGTGTCCTGAGGTGTATTAGATTTGCTAGCCGTTTCGGTTTCGAAATGGTCCCGGAACTGCGTGAAGCCGCACGAGATCCAGGTATCCAGGTATGCTGAATTTTCGGTATCGCAACATATACGTGTTCAGCGTCATGAATTTTTGCGTCGAAGGAAGCTCTTTCCGTGAAAATAAGTCGAGAGCGAGTGGGTGAAGAAATCGATAAGATGATGAAAGGTTTGTTCGTCAACCAAAAGCAGCATTCTCCTTGGCTAATAAGGTACCGCGTAGGGCCCAAGCCTTTACGTTCAATCAAGCTCATCCACGAGCTTTCACTATATTCTTGTATATTCTCGATACCCCCAGAGATTATGCAAATCATGTCCGCCCCTCTTTCGCATCTCGACTCTTCTTTGGCAGCTACAAGCGTTCTCCATGCTTTAATCTCGACTGATTCGACATCAATATCGGCATCGCATTTACCACCTCTACATCCCACTCTGTTACACGCCACGCGTGACGTGGTCGGAAATGCCGCTCGACTATACCTGGCATCAGCATTGTTCCCCTATCATGTAATTACGTATACCGATAAGAAGAAAAGGCAGCATTTGGCAGTTGAAGCAGTTCTCCAAGAAGGTCTCAAATTAGGGAAGCAGAACCATTACCTGGATGGAATCCCGTCGCTTTTTGCGGCAGCAGATTTATTGAAGGACCCCATCAGTAAAATAGGTATGCCGTCAGAACGAGTTGTCATAGGTGAGATAGTTACTTTCCGTCTGTGTCGCTCCCCGTACACCCCCTTATGCTCGTGCGTGAACAGGCTCACTTCTCCGAGAAAAAGTTGTACACAATATACACACTGGATCGCACTGGGCATCTTCGCTACTTTTCTCTCTCGTCTGTGAAATAGCGCCATTATATGACGTTTCCGATAATACTTTTAATGGTCAGTAGGCTTATTCAGCTTCATCGAAGTATCCCCTCATTTAGTTCCATCAAAAAGCCACAGAGGCGACGATACGCACTGAGCAATATAATGATTTCGTATCCAGAGTTGAGATGCTAGGTCTGGACAAGGCTGTGGATGCTAAGCATATTGTAAACGTAAGCACATTATTCCAAAAGTCCCCTGTTAATGATGTACCTTCTATCTAGGGACAAGAAGTTGTGCAGGCGCTCGGTGGGAATAAAGCTGGGCCTTGGACAGGCATCATTCTCGCTCGCGTTATGGAATGGCAATTAGAACATCCGAGTGGAAGCAAGGTGGACTGCATAGCCTGGTTACAAGCCGAACAAGCAGCGGGTCGAATTGATGTTGACGAGTTGACCGCCTCTGTAGTAGGAAACAAGAGAACCCAGACTAGTGACCAAAATCTTTCTGTAAAGAAGGTGAAGCGATAGATCATTTTCGATATATAAATTAAAATTTTCTCACTATACATTGTTTGTGAAGTAACGACAATATATGAATATCAGCCTCTCGCCTGTGCTATGTACAACTATACAAGACGAGACTGATGCAGTACTAGATACAAGAGATGAGCCACGAAAACTTGGTATATGGAATGACGACGAAAGTATTTCACATGTGATGAGAGCCTTGAAAGCGGGTAGAGCGCGATATGGTGTGGAGAGCAAGTTGTAAGGTAAATCTAGATTTGATCGTAATTGAACCATAGACCGAGATCGGTATCCACTGGCTCGTCAAGAGTCATGGTATTTGAGAATACTGATTCGAAAGTAGCAGTAGGAGGGATCGGTGCAAACATCTGCTCTAGTTCTGCGAGAACAGAATGCGTATCCGAACAGAAGTTTGACATATCGAAAGGATCCACGAAATTGACAAAGTTATAGTCCTCGGGTTTGATGACGGGGCTCGGAACATAGAAGGATTGTTGATAACATTCAGAAGCGGGCTGCACGCCGTAGTTGGCTAGCATGTAAGAGTCGATTGACTGGATGGATTCTGGTTTGATGCCGAGGTGCGTGTTGTAGGCTGGTTCGAGGCTGGCAGGGACAAGATTGGGGAGGTATTCCTATAAGAATTTACGAAGAAAGTGATGAGAAATGATCATAGGGAGCCCTAGGCTAAAGTACGTACCTCTTTGACATTACCAGAGCCATCAAGGTCAAGGGGCGGGATATCCGCAATGGGAACGAAACCACCGCCCAGAGAAGTGCTGGACGATTGCGCCAAGGCCGGAAACGTCAACTGTGGAGATGGTGGGCACTCTAACTTGACGTAGGTGGTCTCTGCATTCTCGAGGATGTCGCATGGCATGGGCGAAAAGGGCTCGAGAGGGGCTTGTCGCTTTGACGATTTCGGAGCGGGGCGAGGACGGGAAGGGCGTGGTTTTTTCTGGGCGGACGAAGAGGACGGTATGTTCATAGGAACAGGGAGAGATTCGTAAGGACCTGGGGTTTTGATTTCAGGTTCATCCTCAGAGGATGAGTCGTCTTCCTGCTTCATCCTACGGGCTGCCTTTTCCAGCGCATCACCCTGTACTCCTTTCATGAGCAAAGAGGCCAGCCTCTTGCACCTTTCTTCGTCGTCCTCGCCATCCCTCCTCACTTTCCTCTTAGCCCCCTTAAGCTTTCGGTAGACAGGGGTATACTTGTAGTCTGGGTACATCTCCGCGTGGAGAGCTTTGGCGGTCTCAGCCTTTTTCCTGTACGGAGCGCGCTGGGCTTCGGTAAGAGAGTTCCAGTAGTGGCCAGCGATCCGGCTGACATGTCTGTGGTCGCGTTCGACGGATGCCTTTAGTTTCTGCTTTGCCCAGAGGTCCGAGCGAAAGATCATGAAGGCGTTGGGGGGACGAGGGACATGCCCATCGGTGCGTTTGCGAGAATGCGATGATCGAGGAAGCGTTGGAAGGGTAATCTGAGATGAGGTAGCGTGCTCGTTGTATGAAGATGTGAAGGAAGATGGAGATGGCGGGATGGCATCTGCTGATATGAGAGATTCGGGTTCAGGGCTCGGATAGAGTAGTTCGAACGTCTCCCATCCATCCTCTATAGCCCAAAGAAGCAGGTCTTTAAGAACGATGTGGACCCACAAACCCAAATAAGGCACTTACCTCCCTGCGGGGATTGTCTGGAAAGACGTCGAGATCGGCGAACGTTGCGTACTACGGGCATCTTGAGGGTTAAGGATAAGGATGTTAAATTGGAAAACGGGGAAGGCCAGTCAGATATTGATGGTGGAAGAGCTGAAAGACAAACAAACGCTGGGGTTTGTAGTTACCTTACAGCTCCTCCCCCTTTTGAAGTCTTTGGACGCGAAGAACTCACCCATACTATCGTGCACTCGACGATGCACATCCTCTGAGTATAATCACCTCGAGGCCGCCTCGAGGCTTGAAAGATGAGATGTATGCCAATTTTGTCATGGCCAATCTAGATAGTCAGGTTTCTGTGATCGTTACATTGACAGCATAAGAAACGGAAGCAAACTTTTGCCTCCGCTTCGAGGGAGTTTGTTGAACGACGAAAATTGTAGATGGCATCGTGTAATTACCCTTTAAAGATGGCTCTTTGTGCGATTTTTTTTTTGGAAATTTGCCGATTTATTTGACCGCTAATTCGTCTACACAGATCATGGCCTCGTGGAAAGCCTCCAATAAAATTTTGTTCCCAGCGAGCTGATATCAATGTCAACATGACAGTTCCAGAAGTCACTCCTTAGGAACCCGCTGCATAACGTTCTCATAGCGAGGGGTGATCTCTCTTTGACCATTCACAGATCTCGCGTCTTTTTCCGGTCAGATGTTCTCAGTCTACTACGGTGATTACACGCAGGTGTGATAGTGATAGTGATGCACAATAGTCCTTCATTTTGCGTTTGGTACTTATAGACAGATAGTCAGCGCGCCAATAGCATCTGCCTGCATCAAACTTAAAGCTTATACAATGACACGACAGCACTAGAAATTCCATTGTTGGGATAAATCTGGTCCTAACGTCAAACGGCGATTCTGTGCTACATCAAATACTGGCAGATAATCACAAACAGCAGGTTAGCCGCTGTCTTAGTCTGCAGAAACATTGCCCTTCAGCCCTTCTTCTTTCGCTTTTCGTCTTTTCGAGCCCGAAATCATGTCTCTGCAAATGGGGTGGTAAGCTTGGATGAATACACGTATTTTACACGAGCCCACCTTTTCTTTATTGCATCGCCTCGTCCAATTTTACGAGCCGTATTCACCATCTCCGCACGCTTCACCTTACCCATCTGCTTTTTCTTCAGCTTGGACGGCTTCGGCATTTTAAGTATCCAATCGGGTACAGTGGAACCGGATTGAAGAAGCACATTTGCAATACTGGATAAGTTACATCGTGAGCGCCACGTGTCAAAATTTGAAAGAGGTATATAGTGCATACGATTTCAGGAACGGTGCATCTTCGTCTGTGAAGTACGTCACAGCTTTTCCTTCGCGACCAGCTCTACCAGTACGACCTGACGATCGTTCAGTATTTGACGTGATCGAATGTAGTCAACTATCTTACCAATACGATGCACGTAACTCTGTACACTTGTGGGGAAGTCGTAATTGATAACTTCCCTTATACCTTTGAAATCCATTCCTCGTGCCATTACTTCTGTACTGATCATAATCCAGCTCTCGCCTTTACGCATCCGAGAAATGGCATCTTCTCGTTCTTTGTTGGTCATACCCGCATGAAGACAATCAACATTAGGTAACCCATTCATAACCAACTCTTCTGCGAGAGATGTGGCACGAGTCTGCGTCGATGTAAAGACTAGTACTGGGGGGTTGTATGGCTGAGCGAAGTACGTGAGGAGACTGGGAAGTTTCGACGAGTCATCGGCGACGTATGTAAGCGTCTGTGCGATTAGCGGTAAGGGTGTGTCCCTGATAAAAGCCTATTTGTCAATAGATATACTGCGAACCATGAGGATTTGACAAACTTGAGGCCAACCACAACGCGAATAGGATTGCGCAGCATACCCATTGCAAGGGCTTCTACACCTGCGGGAAGCGTAGCGCTAAAAACTGCCTTTTGAATGTTCGGGTACGTGCACACAGCAACTATTTCTTGAACTTGCGACAAAAATTCTGGGTCCAATAATCGATCTGCTTCGTCTAAAACGAGATGCCGAACGCTGAGGGAAATGTTATATAAACTTTAGCTCCTGAGAATCAATAAAGTAGATGACGTACTTGTTTAGATTAAGATTGCCTGCTTGGAGGGAAGCAACCAAACGAAGTGGCGTGCTGACGATAATGTCTATCCAAAATTAAAGTTAAATCGATGATACTGGGGGGAGGGAACTCTCAGACGACTCACCTACTTTATCTCGTACGGTTTTGTCAGCGAGAGTACTGGCTGTAGCTTTGCTGAAAAGCACAACACGCCATTTTCGACCGACAGTCAACTTCAAACATTCGTTGTGAATTTGATGGGCTAATTCTCGTGTGGGTGCAATGATAACAGCACGAACACCGAGCCCTTGGTCGTTTTTAGCACTGGATATGGGTCTACCCAGGCTTGATACAATTGGTACAAGGTAGGACAGGGTTTTACCCGTTCCAGTGGGTGAGATAGCAGCAAGATCTCGGCCCTGCGATACATTTGTCAAAATTTACTTCAGCGTTACTTGGGATTACTAACCTCTAGTAGTATTGGTATACCATATGATTGGATACCAGTTGGATGCTTATACTTGTTGTCGGAAAGATTCGATAATAGACGACCAGGGGTGTGATAACGCTCACGGAGTGCTTCGAATACTTCGATATGTTCTGGGACGTCCGAGCCTTTAGTCGTAACGCGGTGCCGTGGCATCTGTTGTTCTTCGTCATCTCCATCTCCATCTCCCTCGTCATCGACCTTGCGCCTTTTACCCTCTCCTTTCCGACCTTCTCCATCATCTATCTTCTCTTCATCACTGCCGTCTGAAGTTTTCCGCTTGCCTGTCCCGCCCTTCGCGTATTTGAAAAAATCGAGTTCTGCAGGAAGCCCTGAACCACCCGCAACAGAGACACTTTTTCCGGTATCCTTTTGAGGGGCCTGAAACCAGTAGATGATCGCATATGGTTAATTGTACGACTGCTCAGAGGTCCGGTACACATTACCTTGAATAACTCTATATCCTTCTTGAATTTCTGTCTGTCGAATTGGACTCCGCCTTGACATAACAGTTGAAAAGCGTCCATACTGAAATTGAAGAGACGTTGCTGCCAGGTAGCGCGTGTATATGCTTTTCAGTTGATATCTGTATTTTCTGAGGTGACCGATATCATAGGCTCAAAGCGGCATGGACCGAGCATACAGCCTGGTTACGTACAAGTATAGCAAATTTTTCCACCACCGCACCGTAGTTGGCTGGCATAATAATCATATGATTTCCTCAATAACCTTTCTCTCAGACTCTAATGTCGCCCTCGACATCGCCGCCGGCACCTGTACGACGACCAGCGTCAGATGTTTGGAGGACAGTCATCGGTTCGCTGACAAAAGGCGTGTCCGCTGACCCGAATCATCCAGGACAGGTGGCCCTGCGTACTTACACTCTCTGCCTATTCCTGTCTCTTGGTCCTTCTCTTCTGCCTTTTGTTACAAATCTTATTACGCGCGGATCGAAGAATAAACAAAGAGATCTCAGGCGTATTCTAACAAGAGAGCTCGGTCCCACAGGCTTTGCTTTTGCTCTCACTGTGGCAGTCGGGGGTGGGGCTGTCTTACAGAGGATATGGAAGGCATTGGATGAGATCCGAACACACCCTATGCCTGCGAACAATACAGCAAAATATCATAATCGAGACTCTCAAAGTTCGTGTCAAATTATTGCCGTTGCTTCGAGAACACTAGACACACTTCGGGCGTGTCTACCGTCAGTGAAATTGACGCGCTTTCGCAAAGATTTCCTTGTCAATGCCCTCTCATCTTCCTTGGCGATTATTCTCTTGCAAAAAGGTCGACAGCGTGCCTCACAACTCTCCCCCACAACGCTTTCAGCTTCTGGACTATCTCGACCTTCACCCACGCTTGATCTGACCCTCTTGTTTCTTGTTCGAGCCTTAGATGCATGTGTTCAGGCATTCCTATCAAATAGATCAGATCTATATTTGAGTCCAGCAGAAGGGTCATCGTCCACCATCCTGTCGGAGGAAACAACTAAAAGCCAAAAGGCCTGGCGTCGGAAAATGTCAACTCGCATCGATGCTTTAGTTTTTTGGGCATGTAGCGCAAGGTTCGTGTTCATCTTTAAGGAATCTCTATCAATCGCTTATAGTCTTTGTAAAGAATTATGTGGTGCTTTTTCTATCGTCCCAACAGGTACTTCAAGTTGTATTTCTTGACATGTTGAGCATCGTGCACTAAATCCCATACACCTTGTTATCAGACTACCTCGATCTTATGTCAAATGGTCTGGTTTCTTCGTGCTCTGGTAAGAGCTATCAATAACCCATATATATTTTCAGGATAATGTCACTTGCTAACGTTGATAAACGGCTACTGCGCGCGCTTCGTGTCCTTCGCACTGGAGAATGGTCCTATATTCGCGGTTCCTCTGACTATGGACATCTCCTTACCTCTTACTCCAAGGATCTCGGCCATCCTACCGCATGGGGAGATCCCCATGTCCTACCTGCATATGGGGGATCGATGGCAGATGCAGTCTGGAAGAATCTAGGTGTACAAGGCAGAGACGGTATTGGTGGGTTACCGTGTGAGTTAGTACATGCCGGTGTCGCAGCAAAGTGGGGACTTGGTGAGAGTTGTGGTATGAATGCAGTCGTCAGGGCTGTGTATGCGTTCATTGAAGCAATGGCAATCTATGTCCCTGTAAGTGATATTTTTTCTGGATATCGATGCTCCAGATTGTAACTCACAATATCGTTAGGTCCATTTTCTACCTATCCTTTTAACTCAGCCACGTTCCCTCCTTCGCATCCATCGCGTCATTCCTGCCTTACTTTCCGCGATGCGCAGTTCAGCATTTCTTTCTACCTTCGTCTCTTCCTATTGGCTTTCTGTGTGTATCACACGTACTCTCCTGTTCGCGAGGCTCTTTCCCTGGATCTCACACGATATCTGGGATGGAGCGTTTGGATGCGTCCTCGCTGGATCCCTGACCTGTGGTGCCAGCATCTGGATAGAAAATGGACATCGAAGAGGGGAAATTTCTCTCTATGTCTTACCTAGAGCTCTCAGAGCATCTCTTCCCTCCCGCTGGATCAAAGGTGGAAATAGAGGTGCAAGAATCGTGGAACGGTACGTAATATAGTACTCCGTCCATATGGCAGCCAATGACATTTCATCGTCATAGCATGATATTCATCCTTTCCCTTGCTTCACTGCTGACAACCGCCTCACATCGGCCAGATGTCTTGCGTGGTTTATCTCGCTGGGCTTTTGCATTTATCATGAAAAAACCAAGAGTTGACACCGGAGAAAGTAATGAAAGGCAAATCGCCGCATACCCCCCTGCAACGGAATCTGCTATACCGGAACATGCGATATCCTCTCTGCTCGAACATTAATCTGGAAACACTAAATATTTTGCGGTCTTTGAAGAGGTCGTGGACATTGACATACGTATATCTCTCATATTGCCTTTTCTTCTTGGTTCCTAGGACATGTAATGCCTGGTTGTCGAGTGAGCAAGAAGTTTCTATTTCTAGTATCGTACTTCCGCTACACTACACTCACATTTTGTCTTTACATCAAAAATTTACATTATATGCGGCCTCAAATATCTCTCATGGATAATACGAGTATGTGGGTTTCTTGTCTTTTGGTCTCTTAACATAAAATCGGCGGCAGAAGTTCACGTAACCGTCATTTTGTTGAGTCATTGCGATGCCTCCGTATTGAATGTTGAACCTTCATCCTTTTCACAGAGCGCTGAGAGTCACTGCACTTGGTTATAAAGCGGCCAATTGGAGACTGTCAAAAATATAACCATATTCAAACTTTGTCAACATCAAGCCTGGAACACGTTTAAGTAATGTGACCGTTTCCCTTCCACGGGGCGGGATTCGATTGTGCTTGGTCGCCGTCTTCCTCAGGAGATATCGGGACGAAGGTTGGGATGGGAATTGTAACTGCTTACAAGTGGGTATTTTCATTCAAGGAAATACATGGGAGAGGTTAATAAATAAACAGTGCCTTAGAGAATGTAAGGAAAGAGGGATGATGCTATTAGTGATCATTTATGTGTGATCTAACGGGATTGTCTGGCCTTGTTTGATTCAGCGTCTGTCCTCCACGATCGCTGGATATCTAAACCCCCTTGTAATGTTATCAAAGACAAGCCAAAGTTGTCGCTTTGCAGATTGCCTTTGTCTTGAAATACTGACCTTGAAAACTGACATTGTGCTCGCTAGGTTGAAGGAATCTTAGGGATTCTCAACAACTCCAAACAAGCAGATCTCCAACAGCTCGTGGCATGGCCATAGATCACTTCAACCACCTTAGACTAACATGTAAGTTCATGTTATTATGTTATTTAGTGCTTATGTCTGCGGGAAGAAGACTGCAAGATTCAGCTCATCCGACTCCAGATCTTCTTCGGGCAATGGAGATCTTTGTTTCTAGCAATCGCTTCCTATGTTTAACTTCTCGACGGACAATGCGCCTTGACAGACTATCACTTCTCATTGTCTGAGGATGGCTACTCACACCTAGATGCCCCCACGTTGTGTCTCCTGCTATGGCCGAAAACATTCGTCTACTGTGCTATTCCATCGATTAGTGTGCACTTTTTCCAATCAATTTTGCATTAAACACTCCCTCTCTATAGGATCTTTTTACTGGTAGGCATTGTCTTTGGGACTTTCGCGTCTGAACATCAACCACCTTCGCAATGCCATGAATATCAGAAGGCTCACGGTGCATTTGACATTTTTAAGTGGGGAATCGAAGCAATTGAACAGGGCGATGGGAAATTGAGTACTTTATTCTTAATATGAATAATAACGATTGACTCATTACTACGGAATAGATTGTCGCAAGGTCCGTCCATCTGCTGCTACGATTCGGCGGCGAACGGAGATGAACTAATGTTCTGCAGTGGGAGAAAGTCCTCTATTTTGACCCATCACACCTCAGGCTTGCAGTTGCAAGACTATTGAACGCATGTGGCTGTGTTACAACCATTGATAAGAAGCCATCTTACGCAGTCCAAATAGGTGGCCCAAAGAACAAAGGTTCACCCGGGTGCAAGGTCTGGACAGGTGGAGAAGAGGGGGGAAACCAAATACAACTCTGGGTCCGAGTCATGAGAACCTGGACGTACTACTACAACAAATATTACTTCATGTGCGATGTCAAACAAACCCAATGGTTGATACGAGTATGTAAGTATATTTTCTGTTCTACTCTTTCCAAAAGATCAGTGACGGCAGTGCACGCAACAACGTACGCGTCATTCTGTTCATCCTTTAGCCTTTTTGCATTTTCATCTTTGTTACGGAGATATGAGAGCTACTATATGGTGCACGGGGCCATAACCGGCGGCCCGCTGGAGACCGCTACATCCCTCTGTTAACTTAGCATCGATTGATCAAGGTGCCTGCTCGGGAGATACCCATGCTTCTTGGTACGGGTTTGGGTAATGTGACCGCCGTCCTTCCACAGGTTACGATTCAGTCATATGGCGACGGCCTCCTTAGGGAAAAAATCAGGACGAGAGATGCTGGGATGGGAAGTGTAGCTGCGATCAGGTGAGTAATTTCACTCTAAGTGAATGCACTGGAAGAGACTAACAAGTACACGGTGCCTTCCATTTCTAATTGCAAGGAATCGACATCCCTTCCCTTTGTCAGGCTCCGTAATGTCTGGGGACAATTTCGGGACGGAATTCTTGGCAAAGGGGTATAAGTAGGAAGGGATTGTCCCAGTTAAAAATTATTCACTCCATCTCTAATATGAGACCATCATTGGGATTTGGAACAGTGACTCTAGGGATTCTACTCTCTTTGACACGTGCAGAGAATGTGATTGTCCCTGGCGCGGCATGGACAGATACCAACGGCAATGTAATCCAAGCCCATGGGACGGGACTCTTGAAGGTAAACCGCATCTTTCGAATTTCAGATAACTGATTCAAACAGGTTTTATACTTTATCAGGTAGACAATACGTTCTATTGGTTTGGAGAAGACAAAACCGACAACAGTGCTCTATTTGAAGCTGTCCCGTGCTACAGTGTATGTACCGTGTTCAGCTAAGATATTGACTTCAATTGAACATGATCATATATGATCCGGTACTACAGTCAACTGATCTCTTGAATTGGGAGCGTCAGAACGATGCCCTCACTCCCGTCAACGGTACAATGATCTCAGCTGCGGACATCGTGGAACGTCCCAAGGGTATGCCTGTCATTACTATAACCATATGTCAGAACCTTGGATTATTGACAGAGTTGTTGTTCAGTGATATATAACAAGAAGGTATAAATAAGCACTCCAGTTTCGTTATCTGCTTGCTCACCATCTGTAAAGAACTCTGAATACGTGATGTGGTTCCACTCTGATAACTCTGAGTATGCATAAACTTCCTCTTGAATTCTAAACGAAAACACCTCTGCAGTTATTCAGCGGCTATGGTTGGTGTTGCTACTTCGGAGACGCCCTGTGGCCCTTATGACTACAAGGCTAGTTGGAAACCTCTTGGTGCCGATTCTAGAGATGAGAGCATATTCCAAGATGGTATGAATCCTTTTGGCTCAGCTGTGACTTGTCATATAACATAGAACACTTCTGTACAGATGATCGTGAGTGCATGATACTCACATAGTTAATCAGACTCCATTAGTTTCTCACCCAGTCGTCTTCATTTACAGCCGATCAGACAGCTTACCTCCTATACGCCTCCGACAACAATGTGGACTTCAAAATTTCAGTTCTCGATTCGAACTACTATAACGTGACGGCTATGGTCAGCGAGATTCCTAGTCAGTAGTTCTCTTCGCGTTGATGAAGATCCGCACCACTCAAATACTCTAACTAGACTCGAACCTTGAAGCACCAGGAATCGTAAAGCGTAACAATGTAAATATTCGTACATTTTGGCGACTCCCCATTTGTTGCTAATTATTACTTAGACTTACTATCTCATTGCCTCACACACATCTGGTTGGGCACCTAACCCCAACAAATGGTTCTCCGCTCCTGTGGGTGCCTTGTTATCATTGATGTCCACATTTCTTTGACATGTGAATTGTTATCCTACAGACTCTTTCGTCTAATTGGTCATCTCAGAACGATATAGCTCCAGAAGACACGAACACATACTTCTCTCAGAACGCTTACGATCTTCCACTGGGCAATAATACAATCTATATGGGTGATCGATGGTGGCCGGAACTCTTAGGAAATAGCTCCTACATATGGCTACCTCTGGACTGGTCGTCAGGTGCTCCTCAACTTGTTTGGGCTGACGTTTGGAGTATAGACTTGGAACAAGGTCAATTTCGTTGCATCTGCGAGGAATGCTGATTTCTAAAGGATAATCATTGTGAGCGTAGGCACTTATTCCGTAGCTACTGGAACTACATACATAGCAGAGGACGGGGTTCTGGGAGGTACTGCCGAAATCCTGAATAACTCTGCAGTTGGGTGGCTTGGTAATTCAATCCGTATATTCCAAGAGGATCAAGTTCATTAACCCATTGGTGGTGCCATAGGTAACGGTGGTACGCTAACATTGAGCAACATTCAGGGTAACGGTGCTGGGCAATGGGTGTCCTTGTACTATGCTAATGCAGATAGTACGTGGAGGAACACAACTGTCAGGTGGGTAAATCTATGTAATCCTGTACTCCGAGGGTGTTGACATTTCCGCAGTGTCAACGGCGGACCGTCTGTGTCGGTAAACCAACCTAACACTGGAGGGGTAGACGTGTTCCTCAGTGTCCCAGTGAAACTCTACTTGGAGGAGGGGGCAAACTCCTTACTGATTGCGGCCAACCAATCCAGTATGTTGTCCGATCACGGTTTCTAGAATTGCTGATGACGCCGCCTCCCTTTAGGTTACGCAGGAGACCTGGAGAAGATCATCGTTTATAACGAAGGTTGAAATTTGGTAGTTAAACATGTTTGTTTTTATCTACGGTTGCTTTATAGACAATTGTTCAGTCATTTTTATTTGTTAATTGATATGAGACATCCTGTCAGCTAACAAGAATATATCCGGTATTTCTGACAAAATATAGATACATATACATCCAGTTATAGGATGAGTCTAGTACTGATGAAATGATCTAGTGATAATGGGTACTGCCAGTAATCTACGATCCACTGGTAGGGTATCATGGTCTAGTATGTAAAACTGGTCCTGATTTGTATCCTTTGCAGTGTGGAGTATGTGCAGTGAATGTTATGTTATTACGACGTGGTAGTGAGACGGGTCCATCCTTTTTTCAGTTGCTGCAGAGATCCAATGAGTAAACACAATTATTGTACACACGATGTTCCTTTGCTTACCTCGAAGAAAACAAACATTAATACTGTATTGGGTCCTAGGCGGATAAATGCTGGTGTCCATCCTTTGAAAAGGAAGGCAGGCCCTTCTTCTCGCAGCGAGCGAACGAGAACATCTATTGGGCTAGCTTTTCCGCTCTTCAAAGAGATGAGGAAGGCTGTATCATGCGGTATAGAAGGAAGAGCTCACTGAAGACATGACGCGGGTCCTCAGGACGTCAGCCGGAGAACAAACAGCTGACCATATAATGTCAGACTTTACTGGGGCCAAACGACTACCTGTTATAGTATAAGACGTACTAGTAGCAAAAGTTCCTGCCAGGCAACTCGCCACGACATGCGTTAAGATGTTGTCGCGAAATTGAAAGTCGAGAACTGGTATGGGTTGCCGTAGGAGAGTCGTTTTAAAGAAGTCATAGCTGTCGATGTGAGAATGAGTTCGTTGACTATAGCAAGCCACGTCAAACCACACTTACGACCCCATCTGAGAACCCTTCATGGTAATGAACATCAACAATGAGCTGTTATGATGAGTTTTGGCGAACGTACATTCATTAAGACTGCCCGCGTCTTGAGGTATCAGAGCGTCAGAAGTATTATCCAGCGGGTGATGCAGGTCGTGCTCACAGTGTTAGTTCCAATGCCCCGACCTAATCCTTTGATACCCTCTTCTCTAATGAGACAAACCAGACCAGATAGCGCGTTTCTATAGCCATATCGCTTGTCTGGCGGTCGTATGGAATCACTGGTCATTCTTACAAGCAAGATATCTGAACATGAAGACCAATCATCAGGCGCGTTGAAATACATGGATAGACAGTCACCTACCTGCAGGATTGCCAGCTACGCCTCCGAGTCCGCCAGCTACAGCTGCAGCCATCAGCAAATTGCCCGTAGATGCCGAACCATTCTCAACCAGACGACGCTTCATCTCCTCGTAACTCCCTATGCGAACTAGAGAGTACGTCATTTGCCGAAGGAGCGAAGCAGTGAGTCCTGTGTATAGACTGCTGATTCCAGATTCTGCAACGGAAGCACGGATAAGGGCAAATGCTGAAGGACGCGTTCCGGATGTGGATGGTATAGTTTGCATGCGACTGAATCGTAGACACGGTTTGGACCTATACGCTGGAATGAAACGCACGACTCACACTTTCGTCAAGTCCAGAGGATGTGTACAACATGCGGCCACTACAGCACGCAATTAATACACTGGTTATTTTATTGAGATAAGACATTGGAGAAAAACGCACGCGACGCTGCAACTCCTGCCATGACAAGAAAATTATGAAACTATCAGAACCTGCATTTACATTCCAGAACTTGTATGAACAAGCTAACCTCCAAGCCTGAAACCAGCTTGTGCGTCAGTAGAGAGACGGATTCAAACCAACTACTGTGTTTGCGTACCAGAAAGGATAATTGCCCATCTCCTGAGTATTTTGAAGCGATGTTTCGCTCTTCAGGTGAAAACCACTTGGTGGGAGGGAGAAAAGAGGGTTTATCTCAGGGTAACGGAAGACCGAATGTTGTGGTTTCCTCCAGCTCTATATACAGGTATACAGTATAGCCATGATGGCCGGACACTACGCGGACGCTGGGTGGGCGCTGGGTGGCCTCGCATAGATATGAAGGCTTTTGAGAGTTCTTTTCGCCCTTCTTTCCTTACCACTTATACACTGTAATTTGATGGATAAATCAGGTGGTCGTTCCAAGCGACGTTTTGTGGGCTTTCTGCTGCTGAATGGCAGAGCAAAGCATTAACAGATCATTGTAATGCATGACTACTACAAATGAGATCTTACAGGCAAGCACCTGAAGCACGATCCCCACGCTGGCATCACTGTCTCACTGAAACCAGGAGGTCCGTGCGCAGGTGAGATAAAATAAGGTTACGGTGTTTGACTGTTTACCAACGCGCGCAAACAATGGCGCGACACATCCTTTTCTCGCTCTTCTTTTGACTTTCAGGCGCTTGTTTCTTTCTTTCTTCTTATTATTTCCACCCACCTTTCTCCCTACACAACTCCAAAAAAATGAGCTCTCACGACAACGAGGAGCTTATCGACTACGAAGATGAGAATGACATTTGCACAGCAGTACCATCATCAATTGGTGCCGCAGTTGCAACAGCAGTTGATGGTGAGGGTGACAAGTCCTCTCCCTGTGATTTCGACCCACCTTTCTCCCTACACAACTCCACAAAAATGGTCTCTCATAGCAATGAGGACCTTATTGACTATGTGGATGATAATGGCCTTTCCACCAATGGCGCAGCAGTACCATCATCAAAGGGTGCTGCAGATGCAACAGCAATGGATGTCGAGGGTGACAATACAAAGAAAATCTTTCCTATGATTCACTCGACGGGATTCAGGTCGGTGAAATTTGACCAGAGAATGAACAATAAAATAACTTCTTTTTTTCTTTCCCCCTTCGTTCTTTAGGGATTTCGTATTGAAACCTGAACTTCTTCGAGCTATCAGAGACTTGGATTTTGAGCATCAGCCATCTGAGTGAAAACTTTTCTCAAATCCCAGAGATGCAGTGGTCGTTTGGTTACGCTTCGATTTTTGAGGTAAGTCGACGTCCGGCATTATATTTTTAAAATCATGTAGTTGCATTGTGAATTTATATTTCTACCAACCAAAATTTGATCAGAGCTCGTGAGTTCATGATTTTTGAGATTGAGCCGAGTGTATGCTTTAGTATAGCGGTTCATGCATTAGCCTCGTTCCAGGTGCGTTTCGTAAAGAAATTGGGGAGAGAGAAAAGGTGTTGTCAGCGTGGAAATAGCATGACGAAGCGACGGCAGTAAACTTACGCTCGAGCCGAGACTGTAAATCAAGGAGGAACAGGAGGAACACATAAATGCAATCCAGTGTCCACGGTGAAACCATCCCTTTTGCATACAAGATCGCTCTGCCATAAAGTTCTATATCATAATTGTTCGGTAATGTGTGTGGTGGCAAAAATCTATTGTTGAGCAAAGACAGATCAAACTCAGGGATGAACCTTTTCAACAAGGTCATCCATCTTATCATGTGCACACACACCACACAGACTTCTGTTTTCGAAGGCTTTCATCTTTCTTTGCCATTCACGTACAATATCAAATTTTGCACTTGGACTGGCAAAGTATGGAAACTGGAAGGAACAATCCCTTGGTTTTGCACACCAACTCCAACAACGATGAACATTACAATCAAGACGTGCACGCAAGGACTGCTGTGCTGCATCGTTATGTCACTGTACATCATTTCCAGCTGTGTCTCGACATTGCTCGCGAAACGTGACAATACACAATGCAGGACAGTGATTGGCACAAGTATGTTGTGAAATGTCTATTCTCACTTTGTCTTTGACAGGTTGACAGCAAACTGTAATGCCATGTGCTCGAGCTATGGCACACAAATTGTTCAAAGTGAGATGAGGATACTCACTCAACATTTTGTGCACAGAAGCAAATCTGGCTACAAGAAAAGGGCCTGCAGGCCACAGCTTGGCAGAAGTGATTGAATTGCCATCATACATGAATTTGAAATCAAATAATGTACGTAAATGTCCTGTTGTAACATAATCTGCTTGGTTTTTATCCCCAAAGCTGCTTTTATTACATGGCACAACAGGTATAATATATACAAGTTCATGTTACAATAACACACTTTTCGGACCTTTACATTTCATTCTCCTCTTCAACTTTCTTTTGTAGTTTTCACACCCTGTGCCATGCGGCACTTTCCATTACTGTTCAAACTCCACTTCTCGCTTTGCACTGCCTTTTCTATTTTTAGATACAAGTATCTCATGCAGTGTAGCTGGTCACATGGGCTGTGCCCCATGACATCATCAGCCACTACTTCCATCAACTGTATAGTACACATGTACAAATAACCTGTAGTAATATAAATACCCAATAGATTCAGGAGACTCCTCAGTGAGTCCTCCTGTTATCTACCCACAACTAACTCGGTCCTATCCTAAAGGGTAACCACTCCCCTCACTACCTTTACAGCTTTGTCTGAGTTGCGCGCCAGAGTATACAAACTCTTGGTTGTTACAGTGTCTGTGTGGTGCTGTCATGCACCAAAGTTGATTGGTAGCATGGACAGGTGTCAAAAATGAAGCAAATATTCAAAAAGACTTGCCTTTGCGCCACACAGGCACAGTGCCACGTGGAATAGTACTTAATATTGCCTTTCTCAAACTTGTGGCTGATCAGCACCACCTCTATTAGGAAATCCAGTTGCACTCACCTTTGCTTTTCCATTCAGTACTTTCCGTGTTTCGGCATTTTGGCAAATTTTCGCGTTGCCACTGGCTACACATTGCGCCCTCACTTTCATCGTTCTCCCTTACTTTTTTTCTTTACTCAGCCCCACCATGGGAACCTTGCTCTCTTTTTTATTCTCACCTGAAGGTCGCTTCTGGATCCCCACTTTAGTTCACCTCCTCGTCACCTCCACCCTCCTCCCACTGTGGGGATTGACTTATATTAGCTAGAGTTGCAGTGTGATCTTACAGTGATTTTTTTTGTAAAACTATACCCTTTATATCTAAGGAAAATATGAAGCAAAATTTTAAAATATAATCCCTAATATCATTTGCCTGTCCTCACAGCATTGAGTCTGGAATTTTTAGTAAAATCATTGTATTACTGTCTCATATATTATATAGGAAATATTTACAAAATAATCATGCTCGAGGCAGGCAACATAAAGAGAATGTTTTGTAGATAATGATTATAAAATTCTCCGAGGATCCACTCTAAATTGCATTATCATTGATCCTAAGCATTTATTATGAAACATTTCAAACTCATATCTTCCTTATATTCAACCCTTATCCACAGCATTTTTTTGAAATTATTTCTAATTATCTTCCAGACTGTTTTCATCCTTGAACTGCAGCTTTGATTCACAATCAAAGCTGCAGTCCAATGATGAACACGTCAAGTGTGACATAATTCCTTGTGTGACTATTTCCCTGAAATTTGATTGAATCCTGCCAGCTGAGTCATTCCAAATCTTATCTAAATGTTCATCATGATGCCCAGTGAGAAGTTGCAATTTCGAAATAAAAGTAAACATGTAAATATATAATCAACATTGGTGTTGCACATAATATATTTATTGTCGCTTTCTTGCTTACTTGCCTATTTTTACAGACTCAAACAGATATTTGGAGTATCAAGATGAATTCAGCGAAATGGACTTAGCAAAAATCAGTCACAGTAAGTGTGGATTAATATGGTAATCATTAGCTATGTGTGTCATCATACCAGTATACCATTATATATACCACCAACGGTTCTACCATCACCTCAAATCTTCACATTGACTCCCTCATCCCAGCTTTAATAGTTCCCAAATGCCAAACCACAAGCAGCTGTGGTGAGGTGTCCTGAAGTACACCACTGGTACCAATTATTCCCCCACCACTAAACCACCTAGCAAATGAATGGTGCTAACAAAGGCTTTCACACCAATGTCAGCTCTTTATCTCCCTGTCATATCTGTACCGGAAGAAGAACTCCAGCATCTCCGAGCCCAAAACCCCCAAACCATTGGTATACTCAGGATTATGTTCCTCGTGGTCTGCCGGTCGACATAACTCTACGCTCCATTCTCCACATGGTACTCTGGTTGTCCGCTCTGATACTCCTGCACTGAACTTCTAGTCCGCCATACATTCTCCTCACACATTCTAGTATTCCTTGTGGACTCTGTAGTTAGACCTTACAATACACTCCTCGCACATACATTTTCCTCTCGCTGGATAATTGTCCGCACGGAACCCTTCTACATTACAAGTTACTCTTTAAAAGCTCCTGCTTCCCCAACAGTATATAAGTTGTAACTCCTGTACCCCGTTCCTGCAGTTCGAATATCAACTAGATTCCCTCGCTTCCTTACCAGTCCTTTTCTAAGTCCTCTCCAATCTTTCTTTGAAGGATCTTTACTCTGCTCCTTTTCATCCTCTACTTCTCCTCCGTCCAGTTCCAACAAGCTAGGGACCAAGGTCCTTTGAAGGGCCTTGTGAGGAATCAATTTTTCTTATCACATTCCCGTTATGTCGTGGTTAGCAGACTCAATCCCTGTCACTCCTCTTGCCCTTGGACTAGAGATTACAGCAGGTGTTTTATTACTTTTATCCTTTTTCTTCTTATTCTCTATTCACACTCACATCCTATTGTACCTACAATGAAGGAGACCTGTTGTAGACCCTCGAGAAGATATCCAAATGACATAGCAACAATCCAGTGCTATGTCTGGGAATAGGAATACTTCGGAGGAATATTGATAAGCAAAGAAGGTTGTAAGTCAGCGCCTTCCCATGGGCTTACTGATACAGCCAATCGCTGTCATGCACCAAAGTTGATTGGTAGCATGGACAGGTGTCAATAACGAAGCAAATATTCAAAAAGACTCGCTTTTGCGCCACACAGGCACAGTGCCACGTGGAATAGTAATTAATATTGCCCTTTTTGAACTTGTGGCTGATCAGCACCACCTCTATTAGGCAATCCAGTCACGCTCACCTTTGCTTTTCCATCCGGTACTTGCCGCGTCGTCATGCACCAAAGTTGATTGGTAGCATGGACAGGTGTCGAGAATGAAGCAAATATTCAAAAAGACTCACCTTTGCGCCACACAGGCACAGTGCCACGTGGAATAGTAATTAATATTGCCCTTTTTGAACTTGTGGCTGATCAGCACCACCTCTATTAGGCAATCCAGTCACGCTCACCTTTGCTTTTCCATCCGGTACTTTCCGTGTTTCGGCATTTCGGCAAATTTTCACGTCGCCACTGGCTACACATTGCATTGCGCCCTCGCTTTTGTCGTTTCCCTTACTCCCCTTCCTTTGCCTAGCCCCACCATGGGCCCCTTCCTCTCCTTTTTATTCTCACCTGACGGTCGTTTCTGGATCCCCATTCTAATCCACTTTTTCGTCACCTCCACCCTCCTCCTCCTCATCTTATTTGCACCCCCACCATTTCTGATGTCACCACTTCCTATCTGCTTCCGTCGCCGATCCGTTGACTACCACGTGCCACTGCTGATATCAGCAAAGCCCCGGCGGCCGGTCCAAATAGGGCAACAGGTCCATCTTCATGACGTCGATCTGCCATCATATACTATCAAAACATCGGTCGCTCGTCTTGCCTGGTTGGAGCGTGGGTGGGTAGTTTTTGAGCTGGAGAAGGTTCATCCCCTTGCATCGCCCATGTTCATCGCTGTCCCATTCACTTGGGTACACTTATCATTTGTCCATCGTCTTCGCTACAGCTACACCTACCACACGCTGCCTGGGACTCACTTGTTCCAAATTGGAACTACTCCTCTCCCTCCCTTGTTTGATCAGGTGGTCCAACACAACCAGTCCATTGGTAAGGCCATGGAACTGTCGGATTTGGACTAGGTGGTGGACCGGTGGCTCCAGTTTCTTTTTCTTCAGCAGAACATTCATTTACAGTGCGATTATTTTTGATTTTTGAATCATTTTTATGGACACATATTTTTTTAGAATGCCTGACTGACAATAAAGGAACTGTGTTGATACTGATAGTGTTTTGCCTTGCCCTTTTTTTACTGCATCTTCCCATGACATCATGATTTTCCTGCTCTCTTTTTGCTATTGGACTTTACTTTATGGCTGTACAAACCTGTGACATTACTCACAGCATTCATTATTCTATCCCTTTCTTTTCCTTTTTTTGACAATCTTATCCTGTACTACCTACGCAGGATTCGTCAGCGTACATTCCTTCCTTCACGTTCTTTCTCATTCTTTTTGCACAGCTATACTATGCATAGCCTACCTTTCTTTTACTATATAAGCCCCTGTATTTTACGTTGTAAAAAAACAAGAACTCCAATCCAGACTTCTTCTCTAATCTCAAGTTCACTACTCTGCTACTTGTGATCCAGTGTGGTCACAATACTTCCCACTGCTACCACTGTTAACCGCTGTCATTGTCACTCGTCACTTTTGAAAGTCATTGTCATCCCTTTCAATTAGAGTCCTTCTGGGCACTATAGTTTGTGCGTCAGGAGCCTGCTATCACTGGGAACCTTGTCACTGTTACACACAAAGTGCTTAACAAAGTCTGAGGGTTCGCCAAGGTTTCAAAGAGACTTATCCAAAGACAAGTTCACTGAGTAGAGTTCTTCCCACGAGAGTTGGTCTTCTTCTGAGTAGAAGTCTGATCTTAGGAGTCTAGCTTTGTAAGAGTAAACTGCGTAGAATCATATTGAAGAAATACTACTACTGTTACAAGCACATTTATAGGAAATAGAATCAGCAATAGGAGTTAGGTCCTATCTAGGGCTGGTCTGTGTTACGATAACACAATTTCCGGACATCTCCTTTCCTTTTTATTCTCCGCTTTAACTTTATACTTTAAGTGCCACGCGGCATTTCCCTTTCTCGCGCCGCGTTGCCTTTCTTTTACTTTTAGACTTAAACTCTCTCACGCAGTGGAGCTGGCCATACGGGCTAGGCCCTATGACATCATCAGCCACTGCCTTCATCAACTGTATAGTACACATGTACAAACAAACCTGTAGTAGTATATATACCCCAATAGATCCAGGAGACTCCTCAGCGAGTCCTCCTGTTGTATACCAACTAACTCACTGCAGCCCAAGGGGTACCCACTCCCCATCTTCCACTACCTTTATAGTGTGTTCCTGTGTGCGCCAGAGTAACTAACTCTTGGTTGTTACATTAGGACTCGCTCTTTCTACTCTCTCGCACGTGTGTGCAGAAGTCCCATCATTTGGGCACCCGGACTCCAGGGTGAAGGAGATTGGTTAGCGGTTAGGAATATCCCACATAGCAGATAGGTGCGCTCCTAGCGACGGCCTTGTAGTGCTTTGGGAGAAGAACCCAAAACCTTCGATACGCGGCCCCCAGCGTTAAGGGGAGTACCTTAGCTCAGCAGTCGGTGTGGAACCACTGTTGATTAGATTTAAAATACAAACTTTCACTTTCGAATACCTCTGACCAGGCCGGGCACTTGCCTCCGCCAGTCTGGAGAAGGGTTGACAGCTTAACAAGCGGACCACCCCCTGACAACCGTTCGGACCAGGGTTTATTACGTTTACATTTTTATATACTTTTTCAAATACTATAGTGTGGGTAGTCGGAGATTGAGATCCGATACTCAGCTGGGAAGAGGTTGATCCGCAGATAGCAAGCGGGGACCCCCAGTTACCTATTTTTACGTTACCCAAAGAGAACAAGTCGACATGTCGTCGCAAGATATGAATGCGCTACTGCACGCAATGCGTGTGCAGATAGCGGAATTAACCTCACAGCTCGCCGAGATACAGGCCAACCCCCCTGTAGCAACCCCCTCGGTAGAGAAAACGTTTAACAAGAAAGTCGAAGTCGTCGCTGACCCTGGCGCCTTCGAAGGAGACCGAGCGTGATTTGCCAAATGGTGGATCAAGCTCCAGATTTGGGTCAAGGCGAACTGGGACGCTTTCGCCAACGATTTTAAGGTAGCCACTGCGGTGCTATCTCGCCTAAAAGGACCTGTGGCGGGTCGATACGCCCAAGTAAGACTCCAGGAATGTTACACCGCGGGTGTGTGGCCTACCTGGGACGATCTCAAGAAAGAGATCGAAAAATATTTCAAACCGCAAGCTGAGCGAGACTGGGCGCGTCAGCAAATCCGTTCCTTCAAACAAGGAAACATGAGGACGGATGATTATGTCACCCGGTTCCTGGCCCTCTCCATCCAAGGAGGGTTAGGTAACGAACACACAGTAGAACTGCTGGAACGCAATGTGAACCCTCGCATTGCAGAGCAGATCTACCTGCAGGATACAAGAAGTGACGACCTGGCTCTGGCAGCCAAGGAAGTCCGACGAGTCGGTAGGGCCATGGAGCTCTACGCTATGCACCAAGGTGGCGGGTCCACCAAACAAACCACCACACCCCAGAGGCGCCCTGGGTCATCAAACCAAAATTATAATCACTCTCGCGGGTTCAAACCGTTCGGGCTGCAGCCAGGACAGGGTGCTCCTATGGATATCGGCGCGGTCCAAGGCGGACAAATGCGCAGATTCAAGGGCAGCTGTTACAACTGCGGCCAAGAGGGACACATGTCCCGAGACTGTAGAAACGGGGCGTAGGCTGCCCAACAAAAAAATCAAGGGCGCCAGGCGCGCCAGTTACAATCCGAAAAGCCGGACGATCGGCTCAACTCTTTGGCCGGTCGTTCTTACGACGAAATCCGGGCCTTCTTCTATGACCAACAGGTCAACGAAATGAAGGCTCAGGGAAAAGAATTCGGGGCTTAGGTCACTTGGGTACCTTAGCTCCTGGTAAAAATGAAGTAAACCACAACAAAGTGGCCCCTGCTCCGGGGTGTTGCACGAGCAATAACGGAATGACGGGGATGGCTCCCCAATTTGTAAATAAGTTTTTAAATTTGTTATCAGAAGTATGTACTTGTATGAAGAAATGTAACTGTAATATTTATGATACTACCGCTGCACCAGCGTCTCCCTTGGAGCGTGGCCCCGGCGAGACAAACACTAGGGTGCTTGATTCTGGTAAAACAAAATTAAGAAAACATGTATCGTTCAAAATTCCTTCTTCTTCTTCTTCTTTGGAGCCACCCTTTCCCGAAATCCCAAGGTGTGTGTTGATGCGCACGTATTTATTCCAAAAGGAGATCCGTTTAGACGTTGGCGTGGAAAACCTTGCCAGGGGCAAAGTACACTCAACGAGCGCACTGCTTGATTCAGGCGCTAACGGGATCTTCATAGATCAGGTCTGGGCGGAGCAAATTGGACTCCCCCTTGTAAAATTAGAAACGTCTATTCCCGTCTATAACGTTGACGGTACGCTTAATGCAGGTGGCTGTATTACACACAAATGTTCTTTTGTGGTCGAATACCAAGGACACAGAGAACGAGTCACTGCCGAGGCTACCCAACTAGGGAAGATTAATTTAATCTTAGGCTGGACCTGGCTATTTAAACACAATCCTGAGATCAACTGGCAGACAGGGGTTGTCACATTGTCACGTTGTCCCCAGGAATGTGTAAACTTGGGTAAACCAAATCATGTCCATCACAATGAGCGTCTCGAAAAGTTAAACGCTAGTCACGTTTACGAGCTCAGATCTTTAGAAAAGATCGACGATGACGATGATGAGGTAAAACCTGAGGAAGAGATTAAGAGGCTGGTACCTCCCGAGTACCACGACTTCTGGAAAGTCTTTTCAAAACACAAATCAGAACGCTTCCCAGAGGCTAAGCCGTGGGACCATGCTATAGATTTGAAAGACACCTTCAAACCAAGGAAGGGACACATGATACCGCTCTCTGCTCCCGAAAGAGACGAGGTATCTAGTTTCATAGACGAACAACTTAGGAAGGGTTACATCAGACCTTCCAAAAGTCCTATGACGTCCCCGGTGTTCTTCATTCCTAAAAAGGATGGTAAGAAGCGCATGATTATGGACTATCGTTACG
Source organism: Serpula lacrymans var. lacrymans S7.9 (assembly GCF_000218685.1). Taxonomy (NCBI): domain Eukaryota; kingdom Fungi; phylum Basidiomycota; class Agaricomycetes; order Boletales; family Serpulaceae; genus Serpula; species Serpula lacrymans. Next base: position 1,796,663 of record NW_006763292.1, on the reverse strand, counting down.
TGAATGAGCACACAGTTAAAAACGCGTATCCGTTGCCTTTAATTAGTCAGCTAGTAGACAAATTGGCTGACGCCAAGATTCTGACTAAAATGGATCTCAGATGGGGGTACAATAACGTACGAATCAAAGAGGAAGATGCTTGGAAGGCCGCGTTCACGTGCCACCGAGGATCTTTCGAACCCCTTGTTATGTTCTTTGGGTTGACCAATTCACCGGCGACCTTTCAGAGCATGATGAATGAGATCTTTGCGGATATGGAAAACTGTGTCGTCATTTACATTGACGATTTATTAATATTTACAAAGTCGGACAATGAGGCTGAGCATGACAAGATCGTGCAAGAAGTCCTTCAACGCTTACAGGAACGGGACCTATTCGTCAAACCCGAAAATGTAATTTTAAAGTGAAGGAAGTAGACTTCCTCGGCATGATCATAGGCCAGAACGGAATCAGGATGAACCCTGAGAAAGTTCAAGCTATTTTGGAATGGCCAGAACCTACTCGCGTCAAAAGGGTTAGGGCTTTCCTAGGCTTAGGCAATTTCTACCGAAGGTTTATTGAAAACTTTGCAAAAATCACGAGACCGTTGAACGATCTCACCAAAAAGGACCTTGTTTGGCAATGGGGCGCCAAAGAACAGGAAGCTTTTGATAAGCTTAAACAGGCATTTACAACAGCACCCATATTGGCATTCCCTGAATTAGACAAAGAGTTCCGGCTAGAAACCGACTCTTCTGACTTCGCCACTGGGGCTGTTCTATCAATCAAATGCCCTGATGATCTTTGGAGGCCTTGTGCCTATTTATCGCATAGTTTGTCGCCTACAGAGCGCAACTATCAAATATACGACAAGGAGATGCTGGCCATCATTAGAGCTTTAGAGCACTGGCGGCACTACTTAGAAGGTGCTAGGCACCAATTCGAAATTTGGACCGATCATAAGAACCTGGAGTACTTCATGACGGCCCGAGACCTGAACCGGAGACAGGCCCGCTACGCGGTGTACTTGTCAAGGTTCAATTATAAATTAATTCATAAGCCAGGAAGCTCAATGGGGAAAGCGGATGCTTTATCTAGAAGAGAGGATCATGCCAACGGCATTGAAGATGACAACAAAGGTGTCACCCTGATAGATCAATCAAGGGTCGCCAATGTTAGAATCGGGCAAGATTCCGACCTCCTAGAAGTCTTTAGAAAAGACATCTCCCCAGAGGAAAAGGCGCGCCTTGACGGCAATGAAAACTATTTATGGAAAGATGGGCTCTTTCATTTCAAAAACAAAATCTATGTGCCTGAGTCCGCAAGGATCAAGGCAATAGATAGACATCATGATACTCCAGTGGCTGGGCACCCTGGATGGCAACGAACGATGGAGTTGATCTCCAGAAACTACATGTGGCCTGGCATGGTCAAAGACGTACAGGAATATGTAAAATCCTGTCTGAGATGCGCCATGGCCAAGAATTCCCATCAACCGCCGGCGGGTAAACTCATACCAAACCCAATACCAGCTGGCCCCTGGCAGGATATATCGGTGGACTTCACGACGGATCTGCCCGAGTCAAACGGGTACGATTCAGTAATGGTGGTAGTAGACCGCTTCTCCAAAGAAGTGGTATTCATACCCACCAACAAAACCATCACCGCCGCCGGTACGGCAGACCTATTTAAAGATTTCGTATGGTCAATCCATGGGTTACCAGAAACGGTAATCTCCGATAGAGGACCGCAATTCGCTAGCGAATTTACGAAAGAATTATGCCGGATGCTGGGCATCAAACCTAAATTATCCACGGCGTTCCATCCGCAAACCGATGGACAAACGGAGAGACTCAACCAGGAGTTGAAACAGTATCTCCGGATATTTATTAACGACAGACAGACAGATTGGGCCAAGTGGCTAAAGATAGCCCAGTTCTCTTATAATATTAAACAGTCTTCGGCTACAGGAAGGGCACCATTCGAGGTTACTAGATCGTACCTCCCCAGAATGGGTGTAGAACCTGGCAAAAGCAAAAACGAGGCTGCTGGGAACATGGCAAAAGACATGAAGTCTGTCTTGAACGAAACGCGCAAAGCGCTATTTAAAACTGCGGAGCAGATGAAAGACAGGGCAGAGCGTAGACGCTCTAAGGCCCCTGATTACAAGGTCGGCGACCTGGTCTGGTTAGACACCGACCACTTGAAATTAAAAGACCGGCAGTCTAGAAAACTGACCGAAAAGTGGATTGGCCCTTACCGGATTAAGGAAGTCAAACCTAATGCGGTGGAGCTGGAACTCCCAAAACGAATGAGGGTGGTGCCCACGGTTAACATTAGCCGTGTGAAACCCTACAAGGGACCGCTGCCGAGACAGCGCGTAGACCGGCCCGGTCCGGTAGTAGTCACCCAGGAAGGTGAAGAAGAGTTCGAAGTCGAACGGGTGGTAGATGCACGCTTGAAGCGTGGAAAATTAGAGTTCCTGGTCCTATGGAAGGGCTACGGAGACGAGGACAGAACATGGGAACCAGAATCCCATCTGGAAAACTCCCGCGACGCTGTTCGCAAATTTTATTCTAGGAATCCCTCAGCTCCCAGGAAGCTTAGAGGCATGGATTCAAACCTTTTTAATTCCCTCTTTCAACCTATGCCCGAAAATTTTACCACTACCTCCGGAATTTGGTCTCGCCTGGAAGTCGAGCCTTAGAAGGGGGGTAGTGTTACGATAACACAATTTCCGGACATCTCCTTTCCTTTTTATTCTCCGCTTTAACTTTATACTTTAAGTGCCACGCGGCATTTCCCTTTCTCGCGCCGTGTTGCCTTTCTTTTACTTTTAGACTGAAACTCTCTCACGCAGTGGAGCTGGCTATACGGGCTAGGCCCTATGACATCATCAGCCACTGCCTTCATCAACTGTATAGTACACATGTACAAACAAACCTGTAGTAGTATATATACCCCAATAGATCCAGGAGACTCCTCAGCGAGTCCTCCTGTTGTATACCAACTAACTCACTGCAGCCCAAGGGGTACCCACTCCCCATCTTCCACTACCTTTATAGTGTGTTCCTGTGCGCGCCAGAGTAACTAACTCTTGGTTGTTACAGTCTGTCCGTTAAGGACTAAGTACTACATAAGGTAATACGACCGCAAAAAGGACAGAAATCTACGTGAAGGAAATGAGTTATTGGTCCAATGGTATAACCAATGAGTAAAGGACAATGAGTAGTCCGTAAAAAACGATAGAAATCATAACAGTCACCTTGTCATCTCATCGTTCTCAAACCTACCTTGTGCTACAATTAGCAAGGTAGTGCTCGTCTATACTAGTCATAAAGCCCCTATCTTCTATAGTTCAACTATCCCTCCTTCTCAAAACCCACACCCATACATCTCTGGGTTTTACTTTGAAGGATCATTATACATACCACCCCACGAACAACCAGACCACTCCACTGTTCTAGGAGGCAAAGCCCATACACAAGTTCCGTGGAATCTGGGAGGATTGTGTGTTAGTTTGTTTTTGTATATGGTTTTCTAACAACAGTTCTCATCATCGACAGTGCAAAGGCGAGTCTTTTGAATATTTGCTTTGTTACTGACATCTGTCCATGCTACCAATCAACTTTGGTGCATAACAATATATGTATCATTTTTTGTGGTAATGATATTTATTATTCAGGCCTCTCAGAACCTTCCCCACAGGCTGCTAAAAAGGCTCAAAATGCCAGCAAGAAGACATAGGTTTATGTGTTCTTTTTTTGTTTGTTTTTGATGTTCATTTAATTTCACACCTGTATTAGTTACATGTATATGCATGTGAATTGAAATATATTGATAATTGTATAAACTGCCCTGAAACTCAAGAACAACTACATCTATATATTTTCAGACCATTCAAACTACATCTATACAGGTATATGGAAAGCATTAGATTTGTAGTCAGGATCCCGCCATTTGTCTATATAACTCAATATATTCCATATATTCCATATACCTCAATACAATGCAGAAAAAGTCGATTTCTTGCTCTATATATATGCACAGATTTCTATGTACTTATACAGATCAACTTATCACTGGGGTTCAGACTTGAGACAATGTTCCGGTGCCATTTCTTGTGACAATTGTGAAAATAGACCTGGTAACCTACAGTAAATATCAACACTTAATTTGAAAATCACTCCAAAATTGGTTGGTTCACTCAGTGATTATCACTCGGTCGGGGATGCACAGTGCGAGACCGTACAGGCAAGCAGCTGAAGCACGATCCCCACGCTGGCATGTCTCACAAGAACCAGGAGGTCCGTGCGCACGTGAGACAAAATAAGGTTACGGTGTCAACTGTTTACCGACGCGCAAACAATGGCGCGCCACATCCTTTTCTCGCTCTTCTTTTGACTTTCAGGCGCTTACCTCTCTACTTTCTCTTGTTTCTTTCTTTCTTCTCCCTGTTATTTCCACCCACCTTTCTCCCTACACAACTCCGCAAAAATGAGCTCTCACGACAACGAGGACCTTATCGACTATGAGGATGAGAATGACCTTCCCACCAATGGCGCAGCAGTACCATCATCAAACGGCGCCGCACTTGCAACAGCAGTTGATGGCGAGGGTGACAAGGAAAAGAAAAACTTCTCCGGGATTCACTCGACGGGATTCAGGTCGGTGAATTCTGACCAGGAAATGGGCAGTAAATAAATTTTTCTTTTTTCCTTTTTTCTTTAGGGATTTCTTGTTGAAGCCTGAACTTCTTCGAGCTATCAGTGACTTGGGTTTCGAGCATCCATCTGAAGGTATACACCGCCGTTTTGAAATCAATTGCTACACATTCTTAACGTTTGCCTATTGACAGTTCAACAAGAATGTATTCCCCAGGCGGTTCTCGGTATGGATGTTCTGTGTCAGGCTAAGTCTGGTCACGGAAAGACGGCTGTTTTTGTCTTGGCGACCCTGCAACAGTTGGAACCTGTCAACGGCGAAGTATCGGTACTGGTCCTCTGTCACACCCGTGAATTGGCTTTCCAAATCAAGAATGAGTATACTCGGTTCGCCAAGTATATGCCCGATGTTCGTGTCAGCACGTTCTACGGTGGTACCCCAGTGGCAAAGGACTCGGAGATCCTGCGTGACAAGACTAAATGCCCCCATATTGTTGTCGCCACACCCGGTCGATTAAATGCTCTTGCAAGGGATAAAGTCTTGGATGCGAAAAACGTTAAGCACTTCGTGTTGGACGAGTGCGATAAAATGCTGGAACAGCTTGGTTAGTCATGCGATTTCGGCCTCCCACATCCTCCTCCTTTAAATTCGTCGCATCACCGGCCGACTGGTTGCATATCCTTTTGTCGCTTTTGTCCGCATCTGTCGCTCCGCCAGAGTTTTATGGCGCATCCTGCGATATGGATAATCGGTCTGTAGGACTAGGTTGGGGTGTTGAGACTGGCATTTATCAGGATTGATGTATAAATGACTACGGAGTAGAGAATGGATACGACGGAAGGAGACGGAAGGCGACTTGACAAGGGACCCAAGCACCGAAGCCATCGACATGCGTCGTTTTTCTTCTACTTTCTTCTTCATTACTTCGTTGAGATTTTTTTGTTCTTTCTCTTTTCTTCCTGTCGCCTCGAATTTCGGCATCATCTAATCACGACATCCGTCCACATAGACATGCGCCGTGACGTTCAAGAGATTTTCCGAGCAACACCTCATCACAAGCAAGTCATGATGTTCAGCGCAACTCTGGCCAAGGAAATACGCGTGACGTGCAAGAAGTTTATGGCAAACGTAGGTTTATGTTATATTTTTGCAGCTAGAGTGTATATTGATTGTTTTCATTCAGCCTCTGGAAATCTTCGTGGATGACGAGACGAAGCTCACGCTCCACGGTTTGCAACAGCATTACGTGAAGCTCGAGGAAACCGGTAAAAATCGCAAGCTCAACGAACTGCTCGACACACTGGAATTTAATCAAGTACGTCGCTTTCTGTTGCACGAGCCGAACGAGACTGATTGTCCCATGCAGGTCGTTATCTTTGTTAAGTCTGTGGCACGAGCCATTGAGTTGGACAAGCTCCTTGTGTCGTGCAATTTTCCTAGTATTAGTATTCACTCCGGTTTACAACAAGAGGAGCGGTGAGTTGTTATGTATACTCGATGAATATCCATGCTAAGACATTATATTTTATAGTATCAAGCGGTATACTGCTTTCAAAGCATTCGAAAAACGTATCCTCGTGGCTACGGATATCTTCGGTCGTGGTATTGATGTGGAGCGTGTGAACATCGTGGTTAACTACGACTGTCCACCGGATGCGGACAGTTACCTGCATCGTGTGGGGTAAGTACTTTGCTTGCAGATTGCGCTGTATCCTTCTGATTGTGTATTGTCTACAGTCGTGCTGGAAGGTTTGGGACGAAGGGTCTTGCGATCACATGTGTGTCGTCGGAAAGTGACCAGCAGGTGATGGCAGCCATTCAGTCGAGGTTTGAGGTAGCGGTATCGGAATTGCCCGAACACATTGACCCAGCGAGTTACAGTAAGTTGATTTATTTGCAATTTTGAGCGGCGCGGCTAAACCTTGTTGCGTGCAGTGACGTCTTGAAGGAGCTGCGGATGCTGTTTTATTTTCTATTCATTTCCCCTGTCTAATGTTCTACGTACTCTTGTCTCTCACTACATTTCTCGGTATCGTCGAATCCAGCTCTTCTTGAAAGCACTGTAAACCTAAACGTACTGTCTGTCCAATAAATAAACACAACGCTGATGCTGTTAACAAAATGGATTTGCTATGCCAGGTGTAGAGTGGAATGACGTCGCCAATAGGGGTACGATCATCACATGATCGTGACATGTTCTGCCCCTTTTACCATTTGCGCTATCTCTGGTACGGCAGCTGGCCTTTCTCGTCCATACATCCATCTTCGCTACTAACAAATGAGGCGGAAGGGAACAGCAGTCCTCACAGTCCCAGCGACTCGTTCAGCTCCTGCTTTGTCGTTCAGAGATTCCAATCTTGCCATCCCAGGTTATCTTTTCCATAAAGTACTTATTTCCGCATCCACTACAACAGATTTATTCATCATATCTTTTTTTACTAGGCTTCGCCATGGGAGGATACCGGCAGTATGACCTATATTGCAGAAGGAAGCAGCATCAAAGACGGCTCAAACGTGCTCGCCAAGATAGCACCAGCTCATTCTAATGGATCAATGTGTCTTGAAAGAGAAGCACACATGTATGTCCAATCGTCTCTCCCTATCTCACTTCTACTTAGCAACTTTTTTTAGTTTGAGCAGAGTAACTTCTTCTGCCGATGCTTTGAGTACTACTCTTCGTCTAATCGATTTCATTACCATACCCCGCTCAAGTGGAGATTGCGTTGTCCTACTTCTATCCCATCCGGGACTTAATTTACTCGGTCGCTACTTCCCACCATCAAAAGTTAACGATTTTCTTTTGGCCGATGTATCAAAAACCCGGACGTCAGGGGCCAACGATGACATATTTGTAATCGATGATGAGGAACTTGACACGTTGGAATTGGAATCATTTGACGTGATGGATTTGGCCTCATTTTTGGAGTGCGCTGATCATCCTAATCGTACTGGCGTCGGATTCTTATTGTTTTATCTTTAGGTTTGCTATCCAGGCTACCCATTGTTTGGAAATAATACATAGGTATGATCTTCGTGTTATGTGTATATCACTTTTTAACATTTATTTTCATCATCAAGGGCGGGGTTTACACATAGAGAAGGTACATCTTCCTTCTCATCTTTGAAGTTCTTGAAATTCGTTAACCTTTTAAAAGTGCGTGCGAACGCTTTCCATTTAAACTCCCATTCTGGTGTCGTGCGCTTCGTCCATTTTGGGAATCGTGCTGTATCCTTGGAGGAATTTGGAGGGCCATCAACTCTTGTTATCAGGGCACTCGATGAAACTGAGAAGACTAAAGTCAAGGAGGCTCTTTGCTACCTTGCCCCTGAGCAGACAGGAAGTATGGAGATCGTCAACCAGGATCACAGGACAGATTTATACTCATTGGGCATGATGTTCTGGACCTTACTTGTTGGTCGAGGTATGATGCCTTTCGAAGGTCGACCCCTCGAGCTACTCCACTCGATCGTGCAGAAGAGGCCGATGCCCGTACATGAAATTCGTAGAGATGTACCGATGGTATTGGCGAATATTATTGATAAGGTAAGTGCGCCTCTTCCTTGTCTTCTGATGGTATGTTTATTCTTTCTCTGCTTGTAGCTTCTAGCGAAGAGTCCAGATAGTAGATATCAAAGTGCCTATGGTTTGAAGGCAGATTTACTAGAATGTCAGAGGCGACTGTTGGCTGCTGTCTCGTCGGTCCTCGGCCAATCTTACGAGGTTTGTATACCACCATAGATTTTTAGTTTCATCGCAGTCTCATTATCCTTTTAGCTCATCCCGTCGTTCGATATAGCGACGCAAGATAGATATATGGCATTTACTATCCCGGTTACCCTGGTAAGCCAAAGCTTCTTTACTTTGTGGTGTTCGTCGTTCATGTATTTCCGTATCGAAGTTTGGGCGAGAGAAAGAACTGGAAACCATCCGTCACGTTATCAAACATACTACGACAAGTTTTTCTAGGCACTTTTCAGCGTCCAGGGGCGTCCTCGGTGTTTCATCGGCGGGTAGTCAGGAGCAAATATTGACAAGTAATAATGATAAAGAAGACATAGTCACCGACACCGATTCTGATCGTAGTGTGTCGTCGCTTGGTCATATGAATACGGAAGATGGTGCTATATCTCCGTTGACGAAGATGTCTTTACATGGTGTACATTCCACTGCTTTCAGTGCTCCTCCTGCTGTGGATTTCGGTGACGTCTCGAAGAGAATGGCGAATAAGAACAAGAGTCATTCAGTACGAGCTCATACGATCATGGTAGTTGGTCATCCAGGGTAAGCTTTCGTGACTTGATTGAAGATTGATTATTCTTATGTTTAGCGACAGAGTTGGGAAAAGTTCTCTCGTTTTGGCAAATCAAGCTAAATGGAGATGTATGCACGGTATCAATCCAGAGTTCTGATTCTTGGAGCTAATTCTAGTTTTATATAGCTCATGGCCTGTGGGGTCAAGCCAAATTTCAAAATGCCGATTCTGCACCATTCGCTGCATTGGTATAATTGATTTATCTTTGCTTCGCTCTCTATTATTTCTGACATTGCTTCTAGCTAGGTTGCCTTTCGTCAGTTTTGAGGCAGCTGATGATCTTCCACACTGATCTCCATCGATTTGTAAATGCGCTGAAGGAACGACTGGGTCCGCAATTGCAAAATATACCACTTCTCTATCAAGGGACGCCTGAACTACGAGATATACTTGGTATTTTCGACATCGACATCGAAATCCCTAGTAATAAGGATCGTTTGGCAACGCTTGAGCTACGAGCTAGGTTTCAGTCCCTGGTAGAGAATGTTTTTTCTGTTTTAGCAGAAATTCGCCTTTTTGCATTGTTTCTCGATGATATTCATGAAGCCGAAGACTCGTTGAGTATATTCTATATTTGTTGGGCACAGCATATATAACCCTTCCGTAGATCCTTAGACCTCATTGAGACATTGATCAACTCAAGGAGCCGTATGGTGCGTCAATATTACCCCTTTTCTCTCTCCTCATCGATGTTTATTATCATATGCAGCTTATTTTCGGTACTTTGCGCTCTGACGTCAGGTAAGATCATACTCTTACATGATTTGCACTTTGATCTCACTGTCTGAACAGTGAAGAATACATGGAGAGAATTCGAAATATGTGCTCCAATAAGGGCCGTACTACATGGGTCCAAGTAGAGCCTTTGAGCTTTCCTGCCCTAGGGTCTTTAGTATCAAAGACTCTGCACCAGGAGGAAGAGAGTTGCGCGGATCTGTCTCGGTTTATCTATACAGCATCGTGCGGGAATGCTTTCGTCGCCCGGAACCTTCTAACGACCTTTCAAAGGCAGCATTACGTGCGTTTTGTTTTGGACAATTTGGATAATAATGCTTAAAACAGGTTGTAGATTACATTTGATTGGGGAAATAATCGATGGAAGTAAGTTGCTCTTTGTTATTTGCAATGTGTCGCTCAACTCACTATCACAGTCATGATATAGCTGCAATAGAGGCCAGTTTTGCCGATCAGAAGACCGTTGCCGACCCTGCAGATGGATCGTTCCTGCTCAATCATTTTAGAGAACTTCCTGAGGAAGCTCAAAAATATCTCCTTTGGGCTTCTTTTTTCGGAGCCACGTACGTCTACCCCGAGCCTGCGCAGTGGTTCATTGATCTGAATCGATGAATTCTAGGTTCAAAGTAACAGAGGTAGCTCTTTTGATGGACTGGGAACGAACGAACGATAATGGTGGGAGCGATGAAGACGAGGCACGGAGTGTTTCACGAGCAGTGTCCACACTGCAGGAACAGGAACATCACACAACCAGTGCCCGTGGATCTATGAGAGGTCTACAAGCTGCTATTTCAGAAGGATGGCTCGTACAGCGGGCCAGAGACATGTGCAGTTTTGCTCATGATCGATATCGCCAAGCTGTGCAGGTTGAAGCCAATGATCTACCAGGGCCCGCGATTTCCAACATGTCTTTCAGGGTATGCCAGCTGCTACTATCATTCCTGGAAAATTAATTATATGAGACTCATCCAGATCATTCTGATGATGTTGCATGAGAGCGCTCCAGATATTCACCGAATTGCAGAGCATGCTAAACGGCAAGGGCTTCATCATGTATCGTTTTGAGTTTTTGCTTACCAATGTTTGTTAGATGTCTACATCTCCTCCATGATCATCCAAAATGGGGGGAGCTTCTCAACGTTCTCATTGACGCCGGTGACTCGGCATGGGCAAGGGGCGCTCATGAGGTTCGTATGTTAATCTATGCTGTCTCATTTTATTTTAACTATCAAATCTAGTTGGCTCTCCAAGCGTTTTCGAGTGCAAAGTCACTATTGCGTGATAATGCTTGGGACGATAATCCTAGGCGTACGTGTTTGTTACTTTCAAGGCTTGCTGCGTAAGTCTACAATGACCATCCTCGAGGTTTCTTTACTTATGCAAACACACCAGTCTTTTCACGTGGAAAGGTGAGGGTATTAACAATAATTTATGTTCTCATGTTGAGCTTGATTTATCAAAGGCGATCTCAAACAATCCGATATCCTTGCCGAAGAATGCGTCCTCAAGGCAGAACACCCTGAGGATAAAGGTCAGGCCTTACGGTTGCGAGCGAACAATCAATGGATGCGCAACAACTACGCGGCTGCTTTGAAAGACACAATATATGCTCTTCATGCTCTCGGTGTAGATGTCAATCCCGCGCCATCCATAGAAGAGGCAGATCAAATGTTCGAGGAAGTGAAGAATGAGGTCTTAGCTATGGGATACGATAAAATCATCCGCATACCAAGGGCTAAAGACCCGAGGACAGATCTAGCCGTTGCTTTGCTCAATGATGCTGGTATGTGGTTTTTTCCTCTGGTGTGTCTCTTCTGAGCTGTCCTAGGAAACAATGCGTATTGGAGTCCAGGAGAAGGGTTTGCTGATGTTATAGGACTAACGGTAAGTAGCGAAGTAGTTGTCTCAGAAATACGAGGCTTATTAGGGTGCAATACAGACGATCCGAGTTGCGTTGCAGTGCGTATCATTCATTACTTCACTGTAGACCATAATATGACCGAGCATTACTAGACGAGGGATGTCGCCTGGCACTCCACTGGGTTTTTTCTGGGCTTTAGGCGGTAAGTAGATATTTTCCTTTACGTATCTTATTCAGGTGTAATTTTTGTAGCTGCCGCAGAACGGCGAGGACTATTCAGATTTTCGACAGACCTTGGAAAGCTTGCGCTACGTATAGCAGATATCCATGGAGGCAGCTTTGACAAGTGGTATGCTCTTTGTGACGATTTATCCATGAAAAGAATACTAAATGTAACTGTCAATCAGCCGGGCTAATGTTTTATTTGCTGCACTAGTTGCGCCTTACGACAACATGCATATACGTGCCAATTTGCCTCGCCTTGAGGAAGCCCTGAAGTATGGACATAGTGCCGGAGATCGGTAAATGGCGTCCTGACATTTAAACGGCGTGATTCAGACTTTGATTGTTCATTTACAGCGGATTCACAAGTTTTGCTAGTATCCATACCATAATTACCAGGCTTTACGTCTGTGATCATTGTACGTGTTAGTGTTATCAGCCTAAAGTACTGAATATGCTCAAAATAATTTAGTAAGCGAAGTCGTTCTTGCTGCTGAGGAGGTAAGCTTTTTTTATCACATTATTCCACCTTTATCTCAAATATCTTTTAGTGTGTCAGTGATATCGAACTTTGGACTCCAGAAGGAGAAGCCAATATCTTGGCAAAAGGTAAGTTGCTAGCTTGTTTTTTATAAGTCAATAACTCAAGTCTATCAGGAGTTTTAAATTGCATACGGACTCTGGGCGGATACACAGATACGACCTCTGTCGAGACCACATTCGACACAAACATGTGTAAGGAAGCCGATTTCATCAGATACATTCAGAAGACATCGGGGAATCTAGGGCTCTCAATGAGCTGGTGAGTTACGCAGCATTTGTCATCGATTGCTTTTTTAAAGCTTATTTCAGGTACAATGCTTTCAAGGTCAGTAGACGATATTTGACATCGCGAGTCGCTCAATAATATTATTCAGGTTGTCGCTCTCTTCTGCGTTGGTCATGCAGAAGCATCTGCAGAACTGGGTTTTTCGGTCTATGCCACTCGCTCCCACCATCCTAAGTAAGCCTGAACTGCCTTTTGACATGATATCTAAGCTAAACTGTACTGTACTTTTTCTCAGTCACAGGCATCCCCGATACGCAGCATTTTTTCACAGTCTTGCCCTAATCGCATGCCTTCGTGAAGGGAAAACCCCTGAAGGACAACGAGATCGTTACATGGGACAGCTCCGCCTGAATCAAAGTTATGTTCGCAAGTGAGTTACTTTTGGGTAATATAGCATATTTGCACTGAGTGCTTTCTAGATGGCTGTCTCCCAGTCCTATCAACACGAGTACATGGGTAGCTCTTGTGGTAATTATCATATCTACCTTTATAAGCGTGCATCTAACACATACTTATTCAGGACGCGGAGTTGGCATCGTTGACGGGTGATCCTGAAGCATTGAAGCTTTATGATACTGCAGTAAAGTTCGTGAAGCTCATCCATGTGGCGTAATATTCAATTTTCATGACTGCCGACATAGGTTGGCTGTAAATGACAACTGGCACCTGGAAGAAGGGTGGGCTCTGTACATGGTATGTTGTAAGCGCCTATATCGACACGCTTGATTGGTAATGTCAAAACGCAGCAAGGATGTCATCTTATTCGAAACGGTGTTGAGGGTCTGGGTAGTGAACTACAACGTCGTGGTGTACTGCGGCAGTCACAATGGGGGGCACAAGGTATTGTGTACGTCCATATTATTTTACAGTGTTTCTTCTACTGGTCCTGACGGGTTAACTACAATAGGCGCTACATGACAGCCACACTGGGCTCAAAAACGCAATATTCGCATCAACGTTCTGTATTTACTGCAGATGTTGCAATACAGACCGACACTGTTCTGGCTAGCTTCAGCGGTCACCCTCCCACGCTTTATGGGTCAGCGCCGAAGCTAGAAACCAGTGAGGAACAAGAGATATCAAGTTTATCAGCTTCAGATCTTGCCTCTATCCTCAAGTGGAGTAAAGATATTTCAAGTGACATTAACTTATCTTCAGGTGCGTACGTTTTCTGGGATATTTTGTCAACATTCTGAAAACGTGCAACAGCGTTACAGCGTTTGACCGAAATCGCTACTGGTACGCCAAAATAAGCATTTGATTGTTCGTTCATTCTTCATTCCACCCTACAGAAGCCTCTCGGTCTCAGAATACATGTCTGGTCATTACGAGTCCCAGTGGTGAATATACTGTTGCGACAAGTATGGTAACGCCAGAGATGTGTGTTGTATATGAGTACGTTTGATGGATCTTATCTAGGCCATACTTTTCACACAATCCTCTAGGAACCAGAAATCAGTCAGGTCTATCAGTGATCCCTTACAAAAAGCTGTGATCCAGCATGGTAAGTCAACCAGCCAAACTCAGCAGCGATGAAGTACCTCATTCGCAACTCAGCGCTCAACTCAAAGCTAAGGCTTTACTATGAAGATGCATCTACAGACCCACGATTTTCATCTGAAGCACATTTGAGTCCATTTCGATCAGTCATATGTCTTCCAATCTTCAGCAATCGAGGACAGACATACGGAGCTATTTATGTTTCTTCGAAATACGCTTTCTCGCAGAACACAGTAACTATTTTGACGCTCCTGTGCCAACAAGCCAGTATCAGCATTTCAAGTGCCTTGTTGTTCCGTTCTGTTCAAGCAGGAACGCGGGAAAACTTAAAGATGATATCTGCACAAAGAGAAGCTCTAGAAACAGCTAGAAAAAGCCGAGAACACGCATTGAAAGCTACAAAGGTGAAGATCATTTCAATAATGGTAATAGCAATGACAGACAAACTCTCCCTAGATTAAAAGTAATTTCCTGGCTTCTATGAGCCATGAGCTGCGCACGCCTTTCAGGTGAGGTCATCTTGCACAAAAAAGGTGATCAGCATGAGAATATCTACTCATTTATTTTTGTCTCCAGCTCCTTCTATGGGCTGTTGGATCTTTTAAGCGGTACAGAGCTTAATCCTGGGCAAAGCGAAATTGGTAAATCCACACCATTTTTCCAGGAATGACTCTCTGATATATATCTTGCAGTACAAACTGCTAAACAATCGTGTGAACTGTTATTGAAGGCTAGTCCACCTTCCTGTTGAGAAGCAGGATCCTGTTAACTTGATGTCATGTCTTCCGCCTCACAGATCATAGACTCAATATTAGATTATAGCAAACTCGAGGCATCTGGTATGTCGATCTCTTTTCTGCAAAGTCCATCCTGACTCCTGGCCTATAGCTGTCAAGCTGGAATTTTCGGGTTTCCCTGTGGAGAACATCATCGCTGTATGCACTAAATTGTCTATACAACACTGATAAATTAACGTGTCTACCAGGATTGCATGGAGCTTTTATCGCCGATGGCTGCCAAAAAACTAGACCTGTCTTTCAATATAGAACCGGATGTACCCCCTTGTAAGTGTTGCTTAGTGCGACCTCTCGTTATTATCAGTTACTTATGGTGTCCTTTCCGCATCCGTATACAGGGATTGTGTCTGACTACGCCAGAATTCGTCAAGGTAAATTTCACAATTTTTTTGCTAACGAATATCTTCGCATTATTAATTGCATATATGTAGTCCTAATGAACCTTATTGGTAACGCCGTCAAGTTCACCGCGTCTGGCTCTGTTACTGTTGTGTGCTCGGTTGAGAAAGAGACTAATGTAATGCCACCTGATATTGAACTGAAGTTCACAATCCGGTAAATGCTAGTCTACTTCGGTAGAGACTCACCAATAATATAATCTCCTCCATCTAGGGACACAGGCATTGGTTTGTCACCCAGTGCTGTAGATCTTCTATTTGTTCCTTTCCAACAAGCTGATAATTCATCAACTCGGCGCTTCGGAGGAACTGGCCTCGGCTTATCTATTTCGCGCCAGCTAGTCAAGCTAATGGGCGGTACTATAGGGGTCCAATCAGAGCTTAATTCTGGGTCCGTCTTCTGGTTTACCCTACCAGTCAAGGTATACGAGTCAGAGGACTCTCGGAAGGTTCGTATGTCACCATTTTCACGTGTAACGCGGCAGCTTATTATTAATATCAGGCACTCTCGGACATCGAAAGGTTGCAATCACTCTTAAAGACTCCTCAAACTCCTCGCATCCTGATCTGTTCGCAGTCTTATGCAACCTCAGCTTTGCTAAAAATGATGCTCGATGGTTTTCAAGTTGACTCTGTGCAAGATATGGAGGAGGTCAAGTATAATCTTCGTTCACTGTGTTCGCTGGCTCTTCCCCTAGACTTCCTGGTCCTCGACGATCAGTCTGAGAAGCTTGCCGACGACCTTTCTCAGTATATTGTCTCCCTAGACAACAAATCGCTAGAAGATACCAAAATCATACATCTTTATACTCCGACGACAGATACCTTATCTGGGCCAGCTTTATCCAACAGTACTACTTCTGGTGTCTTGAGAATGACGAAACCTCCAAGGAGGGCACGTTTGTTGCAGGTGCTCGCCAAATTGAAAAATATTCCTGACATTGCGCCAGCTACGGAGTTCAAACGGGCCGTGGAAGACTCTAGTGCGAATCAAAGGACGCTATACGGCAATGTGCTCATTGCTGAAGGTATGTCTCGTCATCAGGCTGTAATCCAAGTTAGGCCCTCAAATACGATTTCTACTCAATAATAGACAATCCTGTTGCTCAAAATCTTCTTGTGAAACAATTAGAACGCTATCAGCTCTCGGTCACCGCCACAAGCAACGGTGAAGAAGCGATCAAAGGTTTGTTATATCGAAGTCGTCATTTCATCAATTATTATTTACCACAATTAAAGAATGGGAAACCCGTGAACCAGGATTTTTCACTGTTGCACTTTTCGATCACCGTGAGTGTTGCTATCAGAAAGTCGTAACCCGTTTAAAATAAAAGATCGTATAAATCAGATATGCCAGTATGCGATGGGGTAGAGGCTGCCAAACGCATAAGAATGCTAGAGAGTAGAATGAAGACTCCAGTGCTTCTACCAAGTCAGCTGTTATCACACTTCCGTTTAGTATTCAATTTAACAGGCGTTTATAACTAGTCGTGGCTTTGAGTGCCGATTGCCAAGAATCCACAAAGCGGTTGTGCCTTAACGCTGGCATGAATGTTTTCTTTAGCAAACCGCTGAGAAAAGGCTAGTTGCTTTGTGTCTATCGTTTCAGTCTTAACACTAATTATCCGCTTGTAGGGGATCTGCTATCTCTTTTGTCCATGTTTGGTACATCTCCAGCCTCGTCCGCCAGTGGTGACACTGTGTAAAAACCCGCATTGTTGAATTGCTGTCATAACTTATTTCACATACTACACGCATTTAAATCAAGTATATCACTAGAATCTACAGGGATGTAGCATACAGAACGTACCTTGTTTATTGTATCATATATCCTTCCTTATTATGAAAACGCATCATCCAAGCAAACGACTTAACATAAAATGGTACTCATAATGATAGATTGAACAATATCCTATGTTTATACCTTGACAAACCACGCTTCAGCTTTATCTCTTATCGTGGTTTCTTGTCTTTCGCGTTCTGTAATTTCGCCCACCAAACCTAAAAGTCCGAACCCCATTACCTCGCCATCTTGAATAACAAACTCAGCCGAAGTTTGAAATGTGTCAGAATCGGCGGTCTCAAACGGTGTCGT
Organism: Serpula lacrymans var. lacrymans S7.9; assembly: GCF_000218685.1. Taxonomy (NCBI): domain Eukaryota; kingdom Fungi; phylum Basidiomycota; class Agaricomycetes; order Boletales; family Serpulaceae; genus Serpula; species Serpula lacrymans. The sequence goes on along the minus strand of NW_006763292.1, from coordinate 1,779,269 downwards.
GTCAGTTCCGTATCCGTTTGGGAAGAGGGCCGTGAAAAAGACTAAAAATTTGGAGTCTTTCAAGTAACTCATGCGTACATGGGAAGACCATATACGCGGCCAGGCAGCGACCAACTGAGGCGCGTCGATTGTGTTATATGAATGTGCGTCAACAGAGGCAAACTCAGACAGCACTCCTTCACAATAAGACGATGTACTTGATGGCCCGCAGAGTGTAAAGGCGCCATATCCTGGATTGGTATAAGTTCCTGAATAATCATCTATACTTAGGTTTGTCTGGGCGATATCGGCTAAAGGTCCGTTGTATGTGTGGTTAGGGGTATTACTGGCGCTCGCATGGCTATGGCTTTTTGTGTGAAGTTGACACAATTGACATCTGACAAAGCACTGACCTATCAAACGCTTCAGAGAAGCCTCGGATATGCAAAGCATCCTCCATGACTCGATCTGAGATATTTGCAACCGTCTCTGCCTTGTCATCCGCATTTGCGAACACGATAATGCCTAGGCCATCCTGCGGCAAAAACGGAATCTGTCAGGCAAAAATGTTCATACAGCCTTGTTTTATAGATTACCTGAGAAGCACTAGGCTGCACTACTGACACTCGTGTTGAAAACCCAGGGATGGAACCTGTATGGTAAATTACCTGCCCAATCGGATTCTCAGAACGAATAACGCCAAGCAATGTAGATTGGTGCTCACGTCGTGGCCCTGGTAAGAACTCCGGAACCATCCCATCCCATACCCGCCAATGGAATTTTTGGCATTCTCTGGCTTTCCGAATGTGATGGAGTAGGCTGTCGTGATATTCTCGAAGGCTGACAAAGGTATGATAGTTTTGTTCATGTATATGCCCGAATTAAGCCACATGTTGATCCATTTCGACTAGCACCACTAATAAGTATCACACGGAAAGATGTGGCAAGGACAGTGACCTACCATGTCGGAAGTACTAGAAATAACTGCCCCTGGCCCAGCGTTGAGCTGAGCAATATCCTCATTAAACCACTCTGGGAGGAGTCTTCCATGCTTGGTCCATGCTTGCGTGAACTTTCCCGACGCGGCAGCTTGAGATGGTGAGAAGGTCGTCGATGTCATGCCTAGTGGGGCAAAGATACGTTCTTCTACGAATTGGGTGTATGGCTTAGCATAGGTGGAGACGATGTGTGCCCCGACCAGGAACATCTGTAAATGATTTTCTGTCAGCGCAACTGAATACGACCAGTTACAGAGTCTAGACCTGGTTGTTGTATGAGTATTTCTCTCTAAGCTCGTATGCGGGCCTGAGATGTTTCAGGCGACGAACGACGTCTATGGGAGTGTCATTTGGCCCATAGGAATAATCGTGACTGCGGAAATGGAAATGGATAATAAAATGAAAGGCAACTTTCTGTTGATGACAAGAACCCACCGCGGCATCCCAGTAACATGAGATAAGATATCATGAATGTTGACTTTCTCAGAAGCCCATTCGTCCATAAGTTCCCATTCATCTGGTAGGATGTCCCTTAGTTTTGTTTTCCATGTGAACTGCGATAAGCCAGGGGGCAATGCGGAAGTATTGCGACCATTAGCAAAGTCGTCAATGAGTATTCCAAGGGAGCTTGCAACAAAGGCTTTGGAGACGGACGCGAGATGGAATAAAGTCTAAAGTAATGAGATTAATGTGTTATGATATCTCCCGCAGATTAATGATATTGTAATGAAACATGGAATGGCCCAAAAGCATGGAGATTTACGGGCAATGATCGGTGCTGACCTCTGGAGTCGTCTTCTCGCCATCATCTGTCATGTTTCCCCAGGACCTGAACTCAGGCTCGCCATCTTTGGGGACAATGGCGAGAGATAAGCCTGGAACATTCGATTTTGTGAGAGTTTGTTGGATGTAGGCTTCGAGGTCCGGAGAAATGACTGGTCGTTGATGTCCTTCGTAAGACCCGCGGTTGAATGATATTTGCTGGTATGAATACGGATTGAGCTTGAAAAGAGCCAGGGGAGTCGTCAAGAGGCCTAGTCCCAGCCAACTGAGGATAGCCATCCTCGTTCAAGGTGGAAAGTCAAACTTGTCAAGATACGATATTGAGGCGATAACCAGTTACATATATATACATCGTTACACACTATCGTTGGACAGCGTCCGACAGACGTTCGCACCTTTTTGACAGAGAAAGTGATAAAGTAAACTCACAACAGCGAACTGCAATTAGGCGCCTGGGGGTCAGGTGCCAAATGACCTCGTGCTGGTGTTTAAAGGGGATCTAAAATCTGGAAGAAAATGGAATAGAGGTGTCGATGGCAAGAGCGATCGAGAAGTATTGCTCGCCAATTCTCGCGTGAAATGATGCGACATACCCTGTCACTTACTGTATGGAAGGGAATGTTTCTGACCTATCACTCAGAGCAAACTTATCTATTACTTATAAAGATTAATAGAGTTCCCCCACAGCGGCAAATTTAGAGAAAAATGGCACGCAATACTGTTCCTTGACATGGTTGCTTTAGTTTATGATGAGAGTAAGCTAAAATATTTGAACCACAAGATTATATATGACCGGATTTCTACCTCGAAAATGTAAAGTTACCTTCTCTGAACAGAAGTCCGTGGAGTCAGGTCGAGTCTAAAAATTGAAATCGGTTGTTGCTCCTCAGAGGACGTACCGCTAAAAGTTTCAGCCTGGGCAACTACCAACACGTAACCTACGACACTATCAATTCTCAAATTCTCAGGAGAGCGTGGTAAATTCAACAAAGTTTACAGCTGACACATCGACGAATTTTGACCATCATAATATAGTTATGCACCAGAAATTTCACTTCGAAGATGAATACCACTCTGGGAAATTGCATCTGCATCGGGGGTGTGTGGGGAGAGAAAGGGGTCAAGTTTTAGTCCTCTTGGACCGACGAAGCTTTACCCCGTCCCCCGTCGATGGTGGTTCTCCGCGAAGTCTTTTCCTTTTCCGTGGAGATGGTTTCAAGATAACCTGATCGATACCCACGGCTTTCTTAATGTACTGATCTAAAAAGGGAACGGGGCAAAGGACTTGCCTCGTGATTGTGAACTTTATCTCCCGAAGATTCTGCTTCCGAAGACAGTGGGGTCAAATCGCTATCATCCTATAGAAAGATTGTCAGTATGATAACATTAGAAACTATCGCGCCACTGGCATATACTTCTTTTGCGTCGAGTTTCTGAGTTTTTGCCGAAGAAAGTTGTTGAAGTTCGGATACATAAGCCGAGGTGCGGCCTCCAACCGTAATCCATCTGATCGTTGCAGGCGCTCCTGAGGGCTATATTTGGCGTCAGTATATTCCGACTTTCTGGAAGTCGCGGTACGAACTAGCTTCATTGTGTGTTCCGCTTTCTTGCCCTTTCCCTGCGTCGTGCACGTATTCAGACGATGAAACCTTTGAGCTGGGAAAACACAATTCTCACCCATCGGTGCTTGAATAGCCAGTGGGCAGGGTACTTGGAGTCATCAGCATTAGCTTCGACAGCTATGCGACAGACATCAGCTATCTGGTGATGGAGAGCAGCCGTCTGGTCGTCAGACAGAGAGCGGCAGCGCTGCTCGGGATGGACTCTTGCATGGTACAGGATTTCATCTGTGAGTGGAAATTATATATATTGTTACGAGTTTCATTGTGAGATAACGGAAACACACCTGCCAAGTAGTTACCGACGCCGGCGCTGAATGACTGATCTAACAAAAGAGCCTTTATAGGGCAGGTGCGTTTCTGGACTAAAGCGTTGAAAACGGACAAAGAGGGCATGGACAAAATAGGGTCAAATCCAAGATCTACGATTGGTGGCTCAGTGAGAGGGGACGTAGAAAGGCGTATGCGCCCGAGACGCCGTGCATCGGAAAATGCTAATTGCGTGATGGCGGGATTTGATCCATCATGGTCATCACCATCACGAAGGTACAGCACGAACTGCGACTTTTGTTACAGATCAGAACGTTCGTGCCACAGAGATGGGATGAGATGACCTTCATGAAGCGGGGGGGCCAAACTTCGCTTTTTCCATAATGCAGACACGGCTGGCCTTTAACCTATAGCCATATTTGATGAAATTAGCCATAATATGAGACGAGGGTGGTGTGTTTCCACATGCCTGCAGCATACCAGTCATGCCAAAGTGAAATACGGGCATTCTTCCTGCTCCATCTAATTCCAAAAAGAACAGTTTCCCTGGACACCCTCATGTCGTAAGTTCTGTGATAACTCGAGGCAGACATGTCACGGTACCATATCGTGCTGCGTGTTTGACTGTGCGTCCAGTTAGTTCCCTCGCCTGTGCATGTAAATGAAGTACCCAATCAGGTCAGCGTAGACTATTTTTCGTACTGCGACGAAACCAGGAAGATGTTCTCACAAAGTCCTCATGGGATATACCTGAGAATACGAGTGGGTCTTCCACGGTTTCAACGCGGTCTATCAGTTTTCCCTTTGCAACGGACCTGACGAGCGAGGCTGCTCTCTCTACCTCTGGAGAAATTCCTGGTCAGAGTGGTGGCGATGCTGGAAGCGATGGCGATTAACTATACCTGGTAACTCAGGCATGAGGATGATGAGTCTACGGCTGCTAACTGCGCGTTTTTTGCTGTGGTACGGTTATAAAATGATTTCGCGAGATGCTGACAGAAAGGAGCACAAGACGATGCAAAGTGGATTTTGGCTGGAATTTCTGGAAATGTCTCACTGAAAGGGTATCTGTGCGATCATAGGGCTGTATTTGTCGAGGTGATCTGAATTATTTACGCTACAGCACTATACTCCCAATTGCAATCAGCCTAATATTCATGCCGGGCGGACACAAAAATAACCTGGGCGTTACTCTCGAGGATGACTGTGTGCATGTTTACATAAGCATCCGAATTGGGCATTGCATAAGAACCAGAATCGAATGACCCGTGTACTTTTGAGCATGTACTAAAAGACGAACCGGCCATCCTCGCTTTCTCAACCCCGCCCACCTTTTCTTTGCAGATTTCACTTCTCTGCATTCAACAATGGGCCTTCTCTCTTGGAGCTCTCGCTCCCCACCATCCAAGCCCTGGGGTCTGAAATGGAGGTCGTCTGTTTGGTTTGCAACAGTGGGTATGTTCTTTCCTGTACCATCATTTGTTTGTATTTTATTAATATCCATCATTCGTTAATCAGTCGTAGGTTTTGGTGAGTATCGTAGATTGCCAGGTGCTTCCCATTCTCATTCCGCCATTCAGGCATTACAACCGACTTGCTCGTATATTCCATCATCATTCCCGTTTTACCATTCCAGCTGGAACATCTGGGCTACCACCAAGTGTCAGCACTGACTGGATGGCTGCTGTGCGCCTATGTATGTAGTCTCCTCATTTTTTCAAAATTTTACCAATTTTTTCTGGACAGTCAGGAGGACTTGTCATATGTAAGCCCTTACCATCCCTCTCTAGACCAACTCGCGTTTAGCTTTCATCCACAGCAACAATTCCAATCGCCATATACTCTGAACATTATTCTGCAAGGAGAATCCCCCTCATCATCGGTCTAATCACATTACTCGGCGCTCAGGTTATGTTAATGGAAGCTCCCTCGTACTGGGTGATGTGCCTCGCTCGTATAGTACAAGGAATCAGTTCTTCCATGGTTTGGATCGTGGGTCTAGCTTTGCTGTAAGTCGGCTCCTGTGACTGTACTTATATAGAAAACTCACAGCCGAATTAGGTGCGAAACTACCCCAGAACGTTTTATAGGCAGTATGTACTCCAGAGTATTATTCTTCCTTCCCTAACGATTGTATATAGGGCAATTGGGTATTGCAATCATGGGTCTATCTGTCGGGTAGGTTGCGTTCTTGACTGGTCTTTGGTTGCAGGTCACTTATTCTTACTGTTGTGGCCTCATTCAGACTATTGGTTGGTTCGCCAGCTGGTGGTATCCTATACAGTCGTTGGGGTTTTCGTGCACCGTTCATCTTTGGTGAAATTTGCACAGCGGTAGACCTTATTGGTCGACTTCTCATAATCGAAAGAAAAGAAGCTATGGTCTGGGGTGTGGATCCTGCAGCCGACCCGCTTCCGAATGAAGAAGATCCACATGGTCCGCAGTTAAGAGACGCGACTCAGGAAACATCTCCTTCTCAGCCATCTGACTTTGACTCCGATGTCGACGGTCTTTCGCCCAAGACGCCTTCTGAAGTAGAACTGAACACAACAGGACAAGTACGACCAAGCATTCCCGCATCTGGTCACAAACCACTCCCTATGCTTACTGTGATCGCAAGACTGTCGCAATCTCCGAGGGCGTTGGCTGCTCTTGGCATGGCCCTGGTTTATGGGTATTGTTCATCAACGTTGTCAGATGCACAGCGTTACTGATGCGTATCTGTCAGAATTGTGAATAGTAGTCAAGAACCTTCGCTTCCTCTCCATTTGCAAGCTATTTGGGGCTTTGACTCTTACAAGGTTGGACTGGTGTACCTGGCTGCGGTTGTTCCAGCCCTCGTATGTCAGTTGATGATGATTTGTGTTTGTTTTGGGCGTTTATTAATTCGCTGAATTTTATCAGCGTCACCTTTAGCTGGCTATTACACTGACCGCAAAGGTTCACATTATTTAACCTGCCTATGTCTTCTTCTCGCCTTGCCGTGGTGGGTGGTGTTGACACTTCGGCGGTCACTAGTTCTTTTTATATTTGCACTGGCATTACAAAGTGCGTATTACATCTTTACGCAAAGGTAACTACTCACATCTGTTTTTACATAGGTTTCTTTGTTGCCGGTGTGGTCCCTCCTGTCACGGCTGAGTTGGCAGCAGTTTCTCGAAGTATTCCAGGAGTTGGATGTAAGTGCTTTTTGTCAAATTTGATGAGCTAGTGAAATTGACTGCTGGTCACGTCAGACGCGCATGTTTATGGCGCTTTTAATCTCGCCTTTGGTATAGGTACTGCTGGTGAGTTTGACGATGGATTTTTACTTGCGACATACTCATTTTTTATATACACAGTTGGCCCTATAATTGGAGGACAGGTTAGTCTCGATTGACAATCGTCGTGGCGCAATTTTTGACATTTTTTGATCCGAAGATTTACGACAAGGCAAAGCACGGATGGACAGCGGTATGCTCTGTCACCGCAGCTTTGATTGTCCTTTGCGTCATGCTTGCCTTTTGTTACACGGGTGCCGATCCACTGTTGAACAGGTTTATGCGGCAGTACTACCCAGCTGGGCCGCATGAACTTGCTCAGCAAGGTCGGCGGAAGCCAGATCCAAGTTCAGAGGACGTAGCACATGACGATAGCGATAACCATGATTAATAACCCGGTTGGACCCCATAGTCGATCCTTATTCCCACTCATACCCTATCATTAACTCTCAGATTACTTTTACTAGATTCATACAGGCCAAAAAATCACTGTATTTAATAGGCAACCTTTGGACATTGTACATATTATCAAAGATAGTCGAGGACCAAGCATACCACGGTAAAATAGATTTGGGGTAGTACTAGTTTATGTACAGGTATCGATGTAGGCCTTTGGTACTGCAGACACAAATCTAGGAGCGGTAGAGCGAGATGCCGAATTGGGCCGAATTGGAATGAGAGTTTAAGCGAATCGGCCTTTGCTATCATTCGGTTTGCTGCCAGACTACCACAGGTTCTTTAGCTCTGTACATAGCCAGTTTCTTTGTCCACCCCTTGAACTAATTCTCTCAAAGGTCTCTTTTCTCCATTTCTTGCTTGCATTCTCTCTTTTGTTCTGACTCGGATTGCAAAAAGGTCTGTGGTCTGCGTCTGCCTCTGTGGCCTTTGGCATCTTTAGACAGGCAGTGGTAGCATGAGCTCAGAGCTGAACAGGGCCAGGGACTCGAACGATATAGACCCTCAAAGCACGGAAGACTTCCCATTCCTCACCCCCCTCAGTCCCAGCCTGCTCCTCCCTCAAGGCTCCGAAACCCAAGAGGAAACCATCCGTCGTCTGTTCGATGCGCTCGAGGTCGTATTCGTACGGAACAGACAGCTCAGAGATATATTTGCCACTCTCCTCGAAAGCATGCCGCCTATCCCTACAGAACCAGACTCTCAGTCTGCGGATGCGGGCACCCAAGCCAACGGCATGGGCCCGTCTCATGCTGGGATACTCCTCACCAATGCGGCGAGAGAACTGGGCGCAGATTCTGACCTCGACCAGCGCATACAGAGACTGAGGTCTATCATCCCCGCCCCTGCTAGGCAGGGCTTGGAGAACTTCGAGGCTAGGAGCAGCACCCCCCAGGCGAGGGACAGCGTCGTACAAGCTCCTGCGCGACCCAGTCGCTCTTCACGCGCCAATCAAAGACACTCTCCTCCCTTACCAGACATCACCGTATCCCCCCGCTATAGTTGGGACGCATTGCAGTCGATGATGGCACGCTCGCATAGAGCGACCCGGAATACGAACACGGGCGACTCTGCTGCGACGACGCTGGGAAGGCGTGTGGCTGCCCGGACCGCATCCCAGGCTACTAGTACGCCACCAGAACGCTCAGAACAGGTTGCGTCGACTCTTGCACAGCTCGAGCAGGTCTTGCGTAGTCGGACGTCGGAGATTGCTAGAGATTTGGAGAATATAACCAGTGAAATTTCGCGCCAGAGGCCGCGCCTGACCGGCTCTCGTGAACGCTCGCAAGAGGAAAGTGTGCGCCCTACTGATACAGAAGCCACTCAAAATAATGAGGCGCAGTTTGATTTTCCTGATCTTTATACGTATCTTGCAATGGGAGATATTGGTGTGCCGCCACCAGCGAACAGTGCGTCTGTATCTCCTCCCCCTGGGCCACGTACAGCTCGACTCCTACATGGAGGCAGATCACTTCTCGGTTCGCGCCTGATAGCGGGCCTTCCATATCCTGATAATACATCTAATCCACCAGGACTTGTCCGGTCAACCGAGACTTCTTCAATGATGGATAGAAATTTTTCATACGAAAATTATTATACACGCAGTCGGCTCAATGGGAATGGGGAAGAGCGGGGACAAGTGAACCCATTGAATGACCCAGATGGCAGTGGGCTTGCACAACGACATCTCCCTCGACCCCGAGAAGAGCAAGACCAAGTGCAGGGTTTGCCAGTTTCCACGCGAGCAGCTGCTCGAATGTCACCACACGGTACGTTAAGAGGCGCTGGGCAATCGGAAATGATAAGGCGCCGAAGAGGCTGGGGTGCGTACATTTTTTTCTCCCTAGGTGAATCAAAGCTCGTTTTGACAAGGTATTGTCCTTCATCAGCACGCCTAGATGCTGATGGTAACGAGATCTCGACTGACGAAGAAGACGAGCTCGAGCGCACTCGCGCACGATCCCGCGTGCACACTCAACAAAGTATGGCCAGCTCTGCTCACGCACGGACGTTAGCGGAGGTGTTCAGAACCCGTGCAGGGTCTTCATTCGTTCCTATCACACGGACTTCCATTGCTCACCCTTTCGAAGATGTATCCAGCGTCGTGCGCGTCCGCATCAACACTCCCAATGCCGTTGGTCTTCCCCATAATATTATTACGACGCATTCTTCGGGTGATGAAGCGGTGTCTGTGTTCGGGTCGTCTATACCGTATTGCGTAGACCCACTTCCGACTCCTCTGGCTGATATGGTCCCTTCTACACCGCAGCGCCTCCAAACCTCTCCTCGGTCCATTAAAGTCCAGCGGCATGCTAGTCTTGCTGGACGGTAATGGTTCCATTTTGTTGAGAGAAGGCTTTTGATTACTCCTTCATCTCCGGACTTGTCACACCCATTCTCAGTATTTCGCATGCTTCAATGTTACGGTCACCTGAGGGATGGGCTATGGGTTAAATTAGATGTATCCGACGGATAACACGCGTTCGTTCGTAACACTGTTTTCTTAGTATTTTCTCTTGTATCCCGACGGAAAGATACGATCATGGCCTCCTAATTCGAAGTTGCAGTATCAATACATCTTGGTTCCCCGGAACATGGTTCACATTACTGGTTTTTGATTTACCAGTTTTTTGCAGTTGTCTTGGCATAAATCTTTATTACGATAGCTGTACGGCTACTTGTATATTTAATACGAAACCAACTCATGCGTAGAACAACCCAGTTATATCAGGGGAAATGGCTAGAGGTTAACGTGCGGTAGAGGGTGTAGGTTGATACCCGTAATATGAATGCTGGTATCCACCGTAAGTTCCCGACAACCCAGGTTGCGATATACCCCTAAGGTGCGGTGGCAACGTAGGCGCAACATATCCCGGTTGCCCGGCATTTCCGCTAGCCGCCCAAGTCACTCCCGCGTTCTGTTGAGGAGGCTTCCCAGTAGCTGCAGTCACCACAGTATTAGCCACCGCACGCTGCTGCGCTGGAGGAGGTTGTGTAGCCGCATTAAAAAAACCTGCATAACTCGTTGGCATCGTACTAGGCGTACCGACGGCTCCTGGCTGGGGTGTACCGCGCCCAGAGTTCGCTGCGCCCGTTGCGGCGGTGAGTGGGGTCGGCGGAGGAGGCTGCTGGTAGTACCAAGACGAATATGAGTAGTGTTGGCCAGCTGCTGGGTTGTATTGCTGGTTTGGGTAGTAGCCTGGAGCTCCTGCCGGTACCTGCTGGTTCTGCCCCTGTACTTGGGCGGTGTAAGCGCTGGGGTAGTAAGACGGCTGGCCTGGTTTGTATTGGTAACCGCCTCGGAAGGGGGTGCTGAAGTTGGAATAGGCGTATCCGGGATAAGCTTGTGCGGGGGTAGCTGTGGTAGGGGGTGCTACTGCGACAGGCGCTGGAGCGGGAGTGGGGGCTGCACTGGTGACTGGAGCGGTGGTACCGGATTTGATGTATAGAGTCGAATCGTCGCGTAAAGCAGACGTTCGACCAGGTGGTAGGGTGCCATACCAGCCCTGGATGGCAGCAGTAGGCAGGGTGCGGTGTAACTTACGAAGGGCAGATGCGGAAGGAACAAGCGGCGCTACTTCACTCGTAGATGATCTTGGCCGCAACGAAGCTAGCAAAACGAGGGAATCCAGAATGCCCTGAGCTGCAAGGAGGAACAAGTTAGTCAAGAAGAAAAAAAGTTTCCAAGGTCACGTGTATGTACCGGTGTCCCACTCTTCTGAGTCTTCCTCAACTTCGGCAGATGTATCCCCAGCCTTGGCCAATCGCAGCGTCTGCAATTCACCTAGTCGCCGTAAAGCGGTTCTATTTCTCTCTAGTAGCTCTTGTACTGCATCTTCGAGTTCAAGGCTACCAAGAACCGCCTTTATTCCGGAAACCTGATCAGAAGATAGAAGACCTTCCAACTCGTCCACATCCGTGTTCTTGTCGGAGGGCAAGTTCTGAACACTAGCCACAGACACTTCAGCCTCACTGGGTTCAGTCAGCGGCTGAGCAGAATCTGTGAGAGATTCCATTGCAGTGTCCTCTACATGGGAGGGTGGCATGTCTTCTACTTCCTTGTTCCACGCCTTCTTGCTCCCTTCCCATCTCCATATAACTTCGCCGAGAGCCGCCCGTCCAATCTCTACGCCTTCTTGATCAAATGTCGGGGCAAAGCTTGCATACGGTCCATAGTGCAAAAATGAGCCACAGCTTATACGACGTGGCTCAGGCAGCTTCATTTTGGGTCCTGGTGGTTTTTTCGACGTGTAGGAGCCCAGTGTAGAAGGCACAGGAGTATCTACCAGTGTTAAAGTTGACGAAGTCGAATCAGACTTGTAGGTCATTGTAGATGGAGATGGGAGAACGGCGACCAGTTCTGCATGTGCAGTAGATAGATCTTTCAAACCTTTACCATCGAGAGGTGCGTACTCTGAATTAAGCGACGACCACCAGTTGCCTGATGGCAGGCGCTGCATCAAGGCATACCGCCGAGCGGGTGGCGGTAGCGAGGACTTGTCTGCCAAGGTGGGGTTAGCTTGTGATTTGCCCTCGGCGTCATCAATGATAGCATCGGCGGTAAAGTCGGATAGGATGGTTTCGAGGTCAAGAGGGAAGGATGTAGGATGGACGGAGGCCTGATCTAGAAGAGAAAGAGCTAAATCACAAAAACGAAGCTGCTGAGCAGCTGGTGACAAGGGACGAGAACGTGGATGGTAGGATATGGGAAGCAGATGTTGCACCGCGGACTAGATGATGATCAGCCCATCAGTGGACTCTACAGCAACGATAAGAACTTACACGAAGGACAGACAGTGGATGCCGAGAAGAGTCCTTGAGGAGTGTTCGAAAAGAATACGATCCGGTCTGAGACTTGGAAGTGGAAGGTTCTGAAAAGTTTGATGGAAGAGGGAAGACCCGGTCGAGCAGACCTTGGGTGTCAATCCTGTGGGAGTAAGCGAGTAGAATGTAGGCAGATTTAGAGTGGGACGAGCAAGAGATGCTTACATCTCTAGTATATCTAATATTTTCTGTGCCACGAGCGAGTCAATGGGAACATCGCCAGCGTGCTCGAAGGATGGAGGACTATCTTTTTCAGACATGGTTTCATTATCCTCCGCACCCTCTTCCTTGATGTCAGTTTCAGTGCGAAGCTGCTTGTGGGCCGGCTGATCGTCGATGCCCGATATTGAAGAGCGTTTGCGCTTTTTTGACAGCTTTGTATGGGGATGAGGGAGGCCATTGTGGTCGTCTTTTTGTGAGTGCTGCAAGGTGGAGCGAGTAGCCCTTGCCATTAGGATGGTTGGATAAGCTTTGAGGAAAGCGATGGAGATGACCCTGTTCCGACGAATCTGGACGCGAATGTGGCTTTTAGGCAGAACGCGACCTTTGCTCGACGCGTCCGTGGCGAAATAGAAATATTGCTCACGAGTTGGTTCAGCGGCGACAACTTGCACCACACTTCCAAGCCCACCTCCCTTTTCACTCTCCGCCCAAATACTCCCCCCACTTTTCACTCTCCGCGGTGGCTGCCCTCCTCTCCCCCATGGCCACAAAACATATCCTCAGGGCTCAGCTGCGCTCGTATCCAGCAAACGGCCATGTCGCCTTCGTGCCCAACATAAGAAAAGTAGTCCTCGAGTACTGTCAGAACTATCCATCATCAACAAACACCCGTACCTTCCTCGCAAATGACATCGAGCACCTCGCCCGGCAGAACCCTCATGTCGAGTTTGTAGTCAAACAACGCAACGGCCACGAGCCAATAGCACGAGGACTATACGGTAAGGGCATACGCTCCCATCACATACTCGTGTTCACCCATCATCGCAGCGAACGGTCGAGACAAAGTCGTTCCGCTCCAGGGCTTCGAAGTAAATGGAATTCAGAGAAAAATTCAGCTGCTCCTGGATTCTTCCGGTGCAAAAATAAAGCCACTGAAGAAGAACAATATCGTTGAAAGCACATCCCAGGCGGCAAGAGGTATATGGAGCGGTATGCATGTCGATACACCTTTCAAAATATAGGTCGCATATTGTACGTATTTACCGCATCCCGGCTTGTCTCAACTCATATTTCAGTAGGCTCTTTTACATACGTTGCCTCTGTTTATTACTCTACATTTCTGTGCAATTCTAGAGTTCAATTGCTAGTATTATTCATATCCCTCATGTTCCGCATCACCGGTCCTTTTCTCCACGTGAGAACTTGACATCTCTTCGGCAAATCTCCAGTACACGCCTTTTCCTGCTGGTCGAATGACTCACCTATGATCTAAGCTCTATCTTTATGTGTCTTAACCTATCCCGATTCTTCACAGCAATGAGGCGTTCTACACGTGTAGAAAGCCCTTTTACTCGCAGGTCAGAAGGCCGTCTCTTATCACTTTACTGCGACTACAACTAAATTCAATTCCTTGCACTTTATGTGAGTTGCTTTGGAGTAAGATCGTAGTTCATCTAACATCGTCACATCATAGATATCTCCCAACGCGACTATGAATCAAGATTCCATCCTACTCATGAACGATGACGAGATTTGGCTTGACTGGCTAGATACAGATACTATTGTCAATGTGAGTCTGCCGTCAGTCTTTCCCCAGGGTCGATTGAGATATGTTTGTGTCTAGTCGTTGGCCGATATATCTCCAGTTGACACTCTGATTGAGATTCTGGTGAGCATGAAGAACCACGTCGACGTCGACCATCTCGACTCATCTCTCTTCGCGTTGTCAGGACACGGTACCCGACTTTGAACCGAAAGACGAGTATCCGACGATGCCACAGAGTTTGCGATGCGTTCTGGTATGCCGATTTCTTTGACAGAGCTATATGACATAGAGTGGCTCAACGAATGATGCAGCTACCAGATGGAGACGAGGTTCCAGCTCGAACGAAAAGCTTACTCTTCGAGCAGCCGTTGCCATCAGAATCTCCTGCCACTCCTTCATGTCACCAAGAGTGGTCACAGATCAATGGCATTCTCAAACGCTCACGGTCAAGTACCTCCATAGCATCGTGTTCAACAACCCAAACTCGAACTGTCCCTGCAAAGTCTATTGTGACCCGACATTCATATCTTTCTACGGCTACGACAATATCGGGGAAGAAACGTTCTGCTCCTTCAGTAAAATTCGTGGACGCACCTACCATACACTATGACTATGACTCCATTCCACCTACCTCACCACCCACATCTCCACGGAAGAGCAAGTTCAAAGCGCACAGATGGTTGACCCAATGTCTCAAGAAGACAACTGTGCCACAACGTCCTACTATCTCAGGCCCTTATAATCTGGCGTACACGCCGTCCCTGGTGGACGTTTGCGGTGTTCGAGCTTCGAAATTGAAGCACAGCAGATTCAAAAAGTTCTGGCCCAGCTTTTGGGAGAAGATCATGTCCCGCATTGGTTAACGGGATGTGTTGATCAGGTACATCATATGCTTTATGGTATTCACGTCTAGTTACCATCTTCCTTAGTCTTTTCAAGCCTCCACCTCGTCCATGGAACGAGTCGCGTTATACATGCGCCTGGGGCTTTTGTTTGTTTACTGGACAAGGAATTGATTTCCTGTGTCCTACGTTGCACACGATCCATCGAGGGTCAGTCATTTTCAGTAAGGTCCTGCATATCAAAGGGCCAGATGTACACCCGAGACCGTTCATCACTGGCCTCTGGCAGACCAAGATGAAGAGTAGCAATATGATCACGATGCCAGTATTAATGTTGTATAAAACGAGCGATAGTACTTAGCAGTAGTCGATGATCTAGTTGCTTCTCCACACATCCTCCCGTCTTTTTTCGGTCTCCCACCTTGCTCGCATGAGTGTCATCCCGTCGGCCCTTGACCTGATCATGGGTGCAAGTAACTGAGCATGGGCAGCTTGCATATGTGGTGGCAGTAATGCGTCATTCCGTATGACCTTGAGAGAAAAAGGTGGGAAATGATATATGTTAGGTGTTTAATGGCCCAGCGGACAGACTCACAGATCCGATGGCAAGGAAGAAAGAGAAAGTCGCCGCGCTGCTGAGCATGTATTGGGAGAGTGTGGCCATGAAACCTCGTGGTCCAGCGCCGCCTCTGGAGTGTGTTTGTGTGAATACTCCCAGTGTGTCTAAACGGAGCGAGGAAAAAGGCGCACCGAAGGATACTATATGACCCAAATATGAAACCTATCGTCAATCCAACACCTCCTCCCATCATAGCACCCATCCTGGAATTGAACCCAGTCAGAAAAAAGAGAAGGACATAACGCGGAAAGGTTTTTCTACTTCACTGTACAAGGTCGATGTCAGTTACGTGCCTTTGGTCAAACATGATTAGTTTCTGTCTTACATTTTTGCCAAACCGATGGCTCGTTTGTTCGCATTGGTGGGACTGCCATTGGATTTTTGAGGTTGCTCAGTGACTGACTGGAAAGATGTCAAGTTTTGTGGTGGCGCCAAACAAATCCTGCATTTGACCTAAATTCGCACAGCGTCGGCGAGTGTCATCAGTGAACCAAGGATATGGATATTCCCACAATACCATGGATTGAGCATGTAATAAGTGCAATTGCTACAATAGCTGCAATTATTGCAACAACAACTACAATGTGTTGTATCTTCATATACAGCACAACTAGCTTGACAATTGATAGCAATTTGCTTAAAAATTACAATACTGAAAGAATTTGCAATATATTTTTCGAATGACATGTCTGATTTCCAATCATTACTGCATTTGACAAAGTCATAGAACATTTCACATTTAGTGCTAGTCTTCTCAAGGATAATAGCAATTCTGCTTTATAGGGAGACTCTATACTGTTGTATCATGATTGCTGAAAATTGTAATTATATATAGCTACCAGCCAGAAATATTTCATAGGGACTTTGGAGTTGAGGAGTGGTATAGTCACAATGATGTTGTGCTGTACACTGTAATATGGCACATAAAACAATTTACTTCAAATAAGCACCCTAATCAAACTTATGAGTTATGAAAAGACATTGTAATTCCATAAAATAATGACTTGCAGCTGTACGTCTATGTGAATAATGGCCATATATATTACATATGGGACCGGGCATAATGATGGGATATGATAGCAGTGACTCCTTGCTATCAAAAACTTTATCATGCATGGTAAGATTTGTTTTGATTCAAGATATATGTCAAATTTGTAGACTTTGAAAAGATGTTATACTTTTCTAGAATTATAACTTGTAGTTGTACTTTCATGCAAACAGTGGCCATATTTATTACACAGAAGATTTGGTGCATTGATGGTACATAATACCAGTAACTCATTGCTATAAAAAGTTTTGTCACATGTGGCAAGATCTGTTTGAATTGAACATATATGTCAAACTTGTAGGCTTTGAAAAGACATTATACTTCTGTAAAATGATATTTTGTAACTGTACTTTCATACAAGCAATAGCCATATTTATTACACAGAAGACTTGGCACAAGAATGGTACATAATACTAGTAACCACAAAACATGGTTCCTTTCACATTAGTATCTGACTGTAGTCCTCATATATGAAATATACAAAATATCCTTATATTTAAGCATCTATAATAGAGTTGTAAACCAACAGTACACATCATTATTAAAATAGTAATTCCAGATGACTCATGATAACTAGCTATAGATGATTCCTGTGCTGAGCACTGGAGTGCGCAACAGACAGATTTTGACAAACCTCCTTCGGAACTGTAATCTCTCAATCCTGGCCAAAGACCTTTCTATGGGAACAAGTTAGTAAGGCACGTGATAGGGAAGAAGCAAGAGATGTACCAGTCCCACCAAAGAAGCAAGTTACCTACTCGCACTTTGTGGACCTTATTGCAAGGACCCTCAAACCAATGAAGGATATTATTATAAAACTCCTTGAGATTGAAATCACCGTCAAACTGACACCAAGATGTAACACTTGAGAGAGTGAAATGAAACTAGAAGTAGCCCTTAGTTGGTGTTGAATCAAAAAAGTAAGTGACTGTACCTGAACAGCCACATATGCAATGGCACAAGGTTTGACATGTTTTTTCCCTAGCAGAGATGCAATATGTCCTTTCATAGCCTGAGAAGATTTGTGTTGGCATATTGAGTTGGAAGATGCACCTTTGTTTTCTTCACTATGCGCAGATGATGGTGATGTGAATATTGATTTAAAAGCCTGTTTTAGACTCAGCATTTGATTTAACATGACTAATTCACCAACTTTAATGAGCCAATGCAACTGAAAAAGTCCACAACCGGGATTTTTGGGGATGTACTCATTTATGTCATACATAAAGGTCGGCCATGAGTTGGTGCTCACAATATAATTGGGATGCTGTTCACAAATATTTCTTTTCATGCTGGTTTTATCTTAGTGAGCACACCAAAGCTACAGATGATAATAAAAACTTACAAAGCTTGACTCCAGTCATAATCTACAGGGCACAAGAGCTCACCTGTAACATCATGTTTGAACCCACAATTGTCCTTCGTATTTGTCAGCAAAGGAGGGTCAATTGGATGGAAGGCCTGAGTCAACCACCCAACAACACTGTACTTCAAGGTTCCAGCATCATCTCCTCTAGCACCATCTGCGCCTCTTTGTAGCTGAAAGATTCAATTAATATAAAGCTTTCTTGTAAATGGATCCTGAAAAAATCCTCCAGTTCCGAAGGGTCTGGGCGCATAACTTTACATTTCACAAAGGGGAGGAAGTGAATGAGTTCTAGATAGCCTTTATAAAGCATATTCTGCCTGTACATGCTCAATGTAGAGTTGACTTAGACGCTGGCATAGTAATCCCTTTATTTCCCAACATATCAATCCAGTTTTATGATAAACCATGCATTGATACACAACAGTCCATAGAGTCCGCGTTTGCGGACATATAGGGTCCGCACTTTTCGGACTTCGGACCCGTCGGACGAGGAGCTAACTCAACACTCCGCACACGTGCAAGACTCCACATGGACTCCAGAGTATTACGACTGTCCATGGATCAACTACCCCTTTCCTTTTATGGAATATAGGAGTTGTCCCTCATGGTATGGAACTGTCTGGATGTTGGACTAGCAGGATTTGCTATTTCCTTTTTGGTACTGCTATAAAACTGTACTTCCAAAAGGAAAAAATTCTATCTTTTGATCCCCCATATACTCAGAATTTGTCTGAATAAGTCACCATAGTTGCTTCAGAATTGTTGTAGATGACCCACAGCCATATTTACCAAAGATTTTCCACAAAGCGCCGAGCTTGTTGTGATGCTCTGCTTGTATAGACCCAAAATGCGGACTCTCAGGAGTCATTCCAGTGTTGTATTCTCCACTCTATATTCATCCTCAGCTCATATTATCACTCCCACACTTGTATTATTGCCTTTCCAGCAAGATCATAACTTGCTGTGACGTATCTGCTCCGTTTAGACTTAAAAGTGCGGACTCTGCAAACTGACCTGCGGACCTGCGGACTTATTTGCAAACCTGCAGACCCACTCCATTATAGTCTTCAGCACTTTCTTCTGAATCCCCTGGTTGATCCCTGCGGGTTGAACAACGCATAGGTGTTTGGACATAAGGACTATACTCAGTTCTCTCCCAGATGCCTTTAGCAACTTACATCAATTCAATCACAAATGAAATAATGGATTATTTCAGAGATACATCAGGAAAAACACTTTGGCTATATAGCAGAGGCAATACTATTTGTGCTATTATAGCTCTTATAGTACTATAAGTTTGAGCACACATGCATAATGTTATATAGCTAGCCAAGGCATTATAATGGCTCTTATAACTCTAATAGCCTATATAGCTGTTAAGACCATAGTACATATTTATAGTAATGCTTTATCCAAGTATAAGTTGTGACAATGTGTAAAAAAAATGACAAGTCCATAAAAGGTCAATATATTGCACATGTATAGTATGTTTTGTAAGCCTTTATGGTGTAGTGGATAAATGTGTGGTATGTGGCTGTAGATTAATTGGTCAGCAAAAAAGTGGACCAACAGGTTGAGAGTTCAAATCTTGTGTGTGTGATTATTTTTTTTAAATCAGCCACAAGCTCAACACTCTGCAACTGCTATCTTCTCCCACTCCACTTGAATCCTCTCCCACAACTCCTTCATCCTATTAGGAGGGTATTCATACTCTGCAAGCCTCCTCTTGAGATAACCCCACCCATGTTCAATAGGATTAAGGTCAGGAGACTGCAGGCCACACTATAGTTCTAAACTCCTACTCATCTAGCCACTCCTTGACCTTTTTGCAGGTATGCTTGGGGTCATTGTTTTGCTGAAAGTTGATGTCAGGAGCATTGAGACCATGATAATGGAGGGTGTTCAGCAGCTCATCCTTCAAAATCTGAAGGTAAAGGTCTTCATCCATCCTACCATTAATTCTAGCAGCATACACAACTCCCTCCCAAGTCATACAGCCCCAGATCATCATGGAACATCCTCCAAACTCAACAGTTCCCTGTACCAATCTATCACTGAGCCCCTCACCTGGCTTTTTCCACACCTATTTGTGTCCATCTGTGTTAGTTTTGGTGATTCTGCACCTTTGTGCTACCTATATATTTTCATTCCTTTCTCTATCTATTCTTCTATCATTCACTATTGATTGTGTTCTCTATTATTTCGCCTTTGTGGCTACTTTGTTTACCTTTGTTTACAAAACTTTCGGACAGTACTGCAGAGTCCAATGCTTCCTATTCTCTAGTTACTCACATTGGACTCTAGGTACTGTATACCTGTCATACTCTCTAATAATATAGTTACTCACATTGGACTCTAGTTCCATTCCCTGATTGCTCTCAGCAAGTGGTTAGACACTTCCTTCAAGCTTTGTTCTTAATAATCTGACCCCAGGCAATAGATTTTGGTCTCATCAGACCATACAACCTTCTTCCAATCCTCCACAGTCCAGTCCTTGTGAGCATAAGCAAATTCCAACCTAGCCTTACAATGCTTGGCAGAGAGAAGAGGGCATTTCTGCTTGACCACAGCCTTCATGCCAGTCTTTTTCAAGTGCTGGCAGACAGTGTTTGGGGAGAGAGGTTGGTTGATGATGTTGGTAAGAGCTTTGGTATCTAGACAGCATTTTCTGCCTTGCGAGTGGAGATGAGATGCATGGCATAGTGGACATTGGCAGGAGAAAGCTTAGATGGACAACCTCCAACAGACTTTTGAAGCTCAGAACGCTCCTTGGAGCAAAGTCTAGAGATGGTAGAGACATGGACACCAGTGGTAGAGGCAATAAAGTGAGCAGTTTGACCACATCAAGGAGGTTAAGAATCCGGTTCTTTTGAGCAGGAGAGAGGGATTTCATCATGATGGTGGTTGAGAATAAAGAAGTGTGTGAACTTTTTTAAACTCAGAAGCAATGTCTATACGTGGATTTTTGTTTGTGGGACCAAACAGATATTCTATAATATTGATCTCGGTGCCCCACAAATGCTGACGGATGGCAGACATATAGAGGATTGCAACAACTGCCTCACTACAACAGGCCTGCATCTTCCCAGATAGCTTGTTACCTCTGGGCTAGCGTACAAAGACACCTACTATTATAGGCAACCATGTCCCCCATATATTAGAGCACCCCAGAACTTCCATCCAAACATCTTCTCTGGTCTAGCATCTCTTAAATGTCCAGTCCTCTATGATGAACTTGGAGCACAACAGAAAAGGAAGGCAAGGAAGGATGCCATTGTAAGCTTTTGGTCACCTGTACATTTGTTGCTAAAACCAAACAATTGTAATATCAGAAATTGGCACAATGCAAGATAAATAAACGTGCCACAAAAGCAGGCCACTTACATCCTAAAATTGCCAGGAAATGGTAAGCTAAGTCAGAAGAATATGTAACAAATCAGTGCAGTATAACAACCACATTGACAAAAGAACACACTCTATCCAGTACCCCGCAATTAGTGAGTTGCTTTGTAAACTTGATGAACGCAAGCCTGAGGGAAGGTACACTGCCTTAGAACCTATGCTAATATTGCTGGGCATCAATGAGCTTGACAATCTTGCAATAATCTCAGCAGATGGCATGTGTGTAATGCCAGGAGTGGAGGAACAGATGGTCAAGACTATATACACTGAAGCTAACCGGATGGTAGAAAAGGTTCATGAGAACAGTGCTGAGGAAATCAAGGAACTCAGGCAGATGTATGGGGGGGCATAGTGGGAAGGCATCTTGAGGCGTCACTGTTGAATGGATTCCATTACCTAGATATAAACAGGCAGATAAAAACTTACTTTGGCCAACAATTATACTTGCTATTGTGTCAAATACATTGTGGAAAAAGAAACGGTGAAGAAGAAAAAGCCCAAGAGCTTTGCTGAGAGCCGTTCATCTTCAAGCTCTGTTGAGTCGTCATTGATGGATTGATCAGTCAAACATTACGCCTGTCAAAATGTGACATGTGACATGCATCACATGCCAGTCACATTCTAGTCAGATAAGAGTGTCATGCGCATCATGGATCCCGATGCCCATTGAAAAGTCAATCTGTATAAGTCCATAGAAATATGTATATATCTATATAAAGCAAAAAAAAAAAATGACTTGGTCACCTGATATTTTGGCGTTGTATTGAGGTATATGGAAATAAATGGAATATATTGATTTATATAGACAAATGGCAGGATTCTGACAACAAATCTAATGTTTTCCTTATACCTATATAGATGTAGTTGTTCTCATGTTTCAGGGCAGTTTTATATGATTATCAATATATTTCTATTCACATGCATATAACTAATACAGGTACAAAACTAAACAAACATAAAAAACCAATGAAAAAAGAACACATAAACCTATGTCTTCTTGCTGGTGTTTGGAGCTTTTTTAGCAGCCTGTGGAGAGGGTTTTGAGAGGCCTGAATAATAATAAGTATGATTAGTACAAAAAATGATACATATGTCCCAACCAACAAGTGCTTTTGCTTCATATTCCTACAAGACATCAATTTAAGCGAAACAATAAAGAGACTGACTTACTTCTTTTTTCTCCTTTGACAAGATTTTGAAAGCCAGCTGAAGTTCATTGCAGGTACCTCCTGGATTTTTCTTCAACCAATCTGTACCATAGTAGTTACTATAACAATATCAGGAAATATTATACCTGAATATATGAATAGGCTTACTATGCTGTGTGAGCTTTCAAAGGTCAAGACTTTGCTGATCCACTAGTAGTAGTCTTCTCAACGGACTTGCAAACTGATGATGAACTAGAAGCAACATTATTTGAAGTGCTGTGTTGCATAGAAACGCTAGATACATTATTAGTACTGTACATTAGAAGAAGAAAAATATGTACATTGCAGAATCAATCTCTGTAACCTGTTACAATTGACATACCAGCACCTACTTATGCTTCACTTTTGTACTTCTACTTTTATTTTCCAAGTCACATGACCAGTCATGTGACCATTTACTTTACTTTACATTTTCAACTTTTCATAGTCACATGACCAGTCATGTGACATATCACCTGACCAGTGTCTAGACTCATCATGTGACCGGTCACATGCTAGACATTGGACTTTGAACTTTATTTACAACTGTACAGTACCTCATGTATTTTAGTATATATACAAGAGCAATACATGGGGAAGGACTCAGCGAGTCCTCCTGTTGTATACCAACAAACTCTCTGCAGCTTAAGGGGTAACCACTCCCTCAACATCTTCTTTATAGTGTGTTCTTGTGTGCGCCAGAGTAACTAACTCTTGGTTGTTACATAACCTCACCAAAAACCTCCTCATTAATCCAATCAGAGTCTTCCTCCTTGTTCTTGTGTTGAGGTAGCCTGATCCTTAGGACGTGACATCTATACCAATTGGGGTAAATTTGAGTAACAAGGTGATTGGTCTTCCAGTGTGACTTGCAGAGACAAAGTTCATAGAAGTTAAGGGCTATCTGTGTCCTCACAAAGTCCTTGCCCCAAGTGGAGATCTGACCCCAATTTGGTGGGGCTACGTTGTCCTTCTGCAAATGCTTGAAGAGCTTCAAGCCGAATAATCTAATCTCTTGAGCACAATTAGACAATATCTGGATCCCATGTTCATCTTTAATGTGCCTATAAGCCACATTAATTCCCTGCGCCATCCAATGTCATGCACCAAAGTTGATTGGTAGCATGGACAGGTGTCAATAATGAAGCAAATATTCACACAGGCACAGTGCCATGTGGAATAGTAATCAATATTGCTTTTTTCAAACTTGTGGCTGATCAGTACCACCTCTATTAGGCAATCAAGTTGTGCTCACCTTTGCTTTCCGTTGTAAGGACCATTTTATTATTTTCTTATCTTCTCTATGTCTTGGTTCTCGAACACTTTTCCCATTACACCTCTGGCTCTAGGACTAGAGGTATTATTTGCCATCTTACTTCTCATAGCCCTCACAGGCTTTCTTAACCACCGTTACCACTTTATATCACAGATCAGAGACTGGGTATCACTCCCAGCCAGCCAGCACAATGGGTAGGGACTGATAGTAGGCATCTCACCAACCAGCTCCAAGCCCCATTAAGGCCTGGATATACTAATAAACACTTTGATCAGGATCGTACCTCATCATGAGGATACAGTTCCTGAACATGCGTAACAAACATCTATTATTAGTACAATTCTCTCACCCGCTGATTAATCAAGCTAAAGTCGTACAATAGTTATTCTCTTTTTCTTATTGGACAATTTATTCCTCAGACCACTTTTCATTTACTCTCCTTTCGGTCTGAGGGATGAACAGTTCACTATATAAAGCCTTACCTATTCATGTATAGTTCCTTAGTTTTCTATTACTGAATTTACCCGCTTTACTCCTCAACCGAAACCCTTGAGCCTACCTCCCAAGTCCTCTACTCGCTATATTTACTAGCGTCTGTCGACCTGAAGCTCATTGAACCTCTTACTCCCTGCAAGTGCAGAAGGAGACAGGTTTCGTTTTTGTTATAGTTTATCATTGCCTCACATCCATTCGGTATTTTCCACATTTTGGCATTTTGGCAAATTTTTGCGTTGCCACTGGCTACACATTGCGCCCTCACTTTTGTTGTTCTCCCTTACTCCCCTTCCTTTGCCTAGCCCCACCACCAGACAGTCATTTCTGGCTACCTATTCTAGTCTACTTCCTTGTCATCTCCACCCTCCTCCTACTCCTCTTCCTTGCTCCGATATCAGCAAAGCCCCGGCTGCTGGTCCAAATTGGGCAACAGGTCCATCTTCATGATGTTGATCTTCCATTGTATACTATCAAATTATTGGTCGCTTGTCTTGCCTGGTTGGAGCGTGGGTGGGTAGTTTTTGAGCTGGAGAAGGTTCATCCCCTTGTGTTGCCTATGTACATTGCTGTCCCATTCACTTGGGTACATTTATCCTTTGTCCATTGTCTTTGCTACAGCTACACTTACCACACACTGTCTGGGACACATTTGTTCCAGATTGGAACTACTCCCCTCCCTCCCTCGTTTGACCAGGTGGTCCAATACAACCAGTCCATTGGTAAGGCCATGGAACTATTGTATTTGGACTAGGTGGTGGACCGGTGGCTCCAGTTTCTTTTTTTCAGCAGAACATTCATTTACAGTGTGATTAATTTTGATTTTTGAATCATTTTTATGGACACATATTTTTTTAGAATGCCTGACTGACAATAAAGGAACTGTATTGATACTGAAATTGTTTTGCCTTGCCCTTTTTTTACTGCATCTTCCCATGACATCATGATTTTCTTGCTCTCTTTCTGCTATTGGACTTTATTTTATGGCTGTACAAACCTGTGACATTACTTACACAGCATTCATTGTTCTATCTCTTTCTTTTCTTTATTTTGACAATCTTATCCTGTACTACCTATGCAGGATTCATCAGCGTACATTCCTTCCTTCATGTTCTTTCTCATTCTTTTTGCGCAGCTATACTGTGCATAGCCTACCTTTCTTTTACTATATAAACCCCTGTACTTTACCTTGTAAAACAAAACAAGAAATCACAATCCAGACTTCTTCTCTAATCTCAAGTTCACTACTCTCTGCTACTTGTGATCCAGTGTGGTCACAATACTTTCCACTGCTATTACTGTTATCTGCTGTCATCGTCACTCGTCATTTTTGAAGTCATTGCTATCCCTTTTAATTAGAGTCCTTCTGAGCACTACAGTCTGTGCATCAGGAGCCTGCTATCACTGGGAACTTTATCACCTTGTCATTTTGTCATTCTCAAACCTACCTTGTGCTATGATTAGCAAGGTAGTGCTTGTCTATACTCACCATATAGCCCCTATCTTTATCTTCCAACTATCCCTCCTCCTCAAAACCCACACCCATATATCCCTGGGTTTTACTTTGAACAATCATTATACGTACCACCCCACAAACAACCAGACCACTCCATTGCTCTAGGAGGCAAAGCCCATACACAAGTTCTGTGGAATCTGGGAGGATTGTGTGTTACTTTGTTTTTGTGTGTGGTTTTCTAACAGCAGTTCTCATCATCAACAGTGAGTAGCACCTCCAACTATAAGTAGTAGGGGGGTTAGTATAGGAATACCTCAGCCATTTCTATAGCCTCTTGGTCAGCAGCTGAGGTATGTTACATTACATTTATTAGAAATCACCTTAAACTGATATCTATTGTAGTTTCACTTAGATTTATTATCAAAGGCATTAAGACTGGTTTTGTGCCAGGGGACCTTATGTCTTTTCAAGATGAAAAAAGTTTGATTAAGGACTGTTGGTTTCTTGAACTTCACTTAGTACAACTTTAAACAAACTTATTAATTCTTGAAAATTCCATAAGATATCAAAAACTAGCCTCTAAAACAAAAACAAATTATATTCAAGATCAGAAACCAGTAGCTTTGAATGAGAATAAGAACAAAAGGGGGGAAAAAACAGTACTATAAATTGTAAAGGAAGGATTATAGTTCCATACACAATTACTACCAAAATGTTTGCACTGGGCAAGGAGTTAAGGAAAATCTAAATATATTTGCTATCAGCGATGGAGAAAAATAAGTGTGAATATGAGGTCAGACATACATAGAAAACTTACACAGTACATCTTAAATGTCAACAAGACAGGCTTGAGGGTCAACATCCCCATCCCCACTTATGACCAACTGTTTGGACCATCCCTTTCCAGTGATGTAAGCACTTGCTTTTGTCACTGTATCATTCAATGTCTTCAGTTTAAGCCCTTTGATAGATGTGCTATAATAGTGACTTGCTTCACCCCAGTTTGTGTCAGAAAATGTCACATAGCTGCTGGTTTTCTTGCCAGTCACCTTATTGAGTTCTTAAACCAGGTTGACTTTCTGTGCTTCAGCACCTGTTTGAGGTTGAGCTACTGGGGGGTCCCAGCTGATTTTCCTCTCAGCCCACATAGTAAATGAATGCTCCACAGTAGCTGCACTCATTGCTAATGCCCCTACTGGTGGGTACTTCCTGATGTTAGTCACATTACCAGACAACCTGTCAGTTTGTAATGCTTGAACATCAACAGATGTGCTGATTGCCCCAAGGTGGGCCGCAAAGGTTTGTAGGACAAATAGTGACCAAAAGATGCCTCAGAATTCCTAAAACAATAGGTCAGCGTAATATTATCTATCATAACAGCACATACCAAGGGATCATCCTCTAAGTCTTCATAGAGATATGTGAAGCCATTGAGGACTTCACTAGCAAATTCTTGACAGGCATGATAAGTGTTATAAGCAGGATTGGATTCAAAGAAATGCTCGACTGTGGCCATGGCAGCTGAGCCAAGACCACTGCACCACTCTGAAAGATGCTGAGAGGCCTAAGAGGCAGTGAAAAAAATGAGACAAAAAGCAAGTCAAGAGGTTTGGACTTACCACAAGATATATTGGGTCTTGTATTGTGATTATGTGTTGAATATCAGGATAGATAGTGTCCCAAGCTGACTGCAGAGCCTAAATTGCTTTGATGTCATTGATGCTCCAATGGTTATTCCAAGTCCCAACCCACTTCGTGTATATTGCAATGAAGATAGTGCACTAGCGGCCACCTTCCATGCAACCTTTGGGAAGGTTAGAATTAGTGGTTTTGGTCAGGTGTTTGACTTTTATACACTTTGAGGGAGGGATCACACCATCTTTGACTTTAACTAGGTTCTGAAGGAATAATATCAGTGATTAGAAAAGTTTCAAAACAGAGGGACTCACCAAGCTAATTGTATGCTTGCCTTTGGCAGCTGTCCCTGCTTGAAGTAGTCCCTACTTTTGAAGCTGATTGTGAAGTTTTCAAGGCAGATGAACTTGCAGTTGAGCCAGTGTCTGTTACGATAACACAATTTTCGGACTTTCCCTTTACTTTTATTTCTCCGCTTTAACTTTATACTTTAGCCTTCACACATGATGCCACGCGGTGTCGATGATGAGAACTGTTGTTAGAAAACCACACACAAAAAAACAAACTAACACACAATCCTCCCAGATTCCACGGAACTTGTTTATGGGCTTTGCCTCCTAGAACAGTGGAGTGGTCTGGTTGTTCGTGGGGTGGTACGTATAAAGATCCTTTAAAGTAAAACCCAGAGGTGTATGAGTGTGGGTTTTGAGGAGGAGGGATAGTTGAATTTATAGAAGATAGGGGCTTAGTGACAAGTATAGATGAGCACTACCTTGCTAATTGTAGCACAAGGTAGGTTTGAGAACGACAAGGATGACGACGTGACGAGGTTCCCAGTGATAGCAGGCTCCTGACGCACAAACTGTAGTGCTCAGAAGGACTCTAATCAAAGGGGATGACAATCACTTTCAAAAGAAAAAAATGATGAGTGACGATGACAGCAGTTAACAGTGGTAGAAGTGGGAAGTGTTGTGACCACACTGGATCACAAGTAGCAGAGTAGTGAACTTGAGAGTAGAGAAGAAGTCTGGATTGGATTTCTTTGTTTTTTTTTTACAAGGTAAAATACAGGGGTTTATATAGTAAAAGAAAAGTAGGCTATGCACAGTATAGCTGTGCAAAAAGAATGAGAAAGAACATGAAGGAAGGAATGTATGCTGACAAATCCTGCGTAGGTAGTACAGGATAAGATTGTCAAAAAAGGAAAAGAAAGGGATAGAACAATGAATGCTATGAGTAATGTCACAGGTTTGTACAGCCATAAAGTAAAGTCCAATAGCAAAAAGAGAGCAGGAAAATCATGATGTCATGGGAAGATGCAGTAAAAAAAGGGCAAGGCAAAACACTATCAGTATCAACACAGTTCCTTTATTGTCAGTCAGGCATTCTAAAAAAATATGTGTCCATAAAAATGATTCAAAAATCAAAAATAATTGCACTGTAAATGAATGTTCTGCTGAAGAAAAAGAAACTGGAGCCACCGGTCCACCACCTAGTCCAAATCCGACAGTTCCATGGCCTTACCAATGGACTGGTTGTGTTGGACCACCTGATCAAATGAGGGAGGGAGAGGAGTAGTTCCAATTTGGAACAAGTGAGTCCCAGGCAGCGTGTGGTAGGTGTAGCTGTAGCGAAGACGATGGACAAAGGATAAGTGTACCCAAGTGAATGGGACAGCGATGAACATGGGCAACGCAAGGGGATGAACCTTCTCCAGCTCAAAAACTACCCACCCACGCTCCAACCAGGCAAGACGAGCGACCGATGTTTTGATAGTATATGATGGTAGATCGACGTCATAAAGATGGACCTGTTGCCCTATTTCAACCGGCCGCCGGGGCTTTGCTGATATCAGCAGTGGCACGTGGTAGTCGACGGATCGGCGATGGAAGCGGATAGGAAGTGGTGACATCAGAAATGGTGGGGGAGCAAAGAAGATGAGGAGGAGGAGGGTGGAGGTGACAAAAAAGTGGATTAAAATGGGGATCCAGAAATGACCGTCAGGTGAGAATAAAAGGGAGAGGAAGGGGCCCATGGTGGGGCTAGGCAAAGGAAGGCGAGTAAGGGAAACGACAAAAGTGAGGGCGCAATGCAATGTGTAGCCAGTGGCGACGCAAAAATTTGCCGAAATGCCGAAATGCCGAAAGTACTGAATGGAAAAGCAAAGGTGAGCGTGACTGGATTGCCTAATAAAGGTGGTGCTGATCAGCTACAGGTTCAAAACAGGCAATATTAATTACTATTCCACGTGGCACTGTGCCTGTGTGGCGCAAAGGCGAGTCTTTTTGAATATTCACTTTGTTATTGACACCTGTCCATGCTACCAATCAACTTTGGTGCATGACAGCGCATGGTGGGGCTAGGCAAAGGAAGGGGAGTAAGGGAGAACAACAACAGTGAGGGCGCAATGTGTAGCCAGTGGCAACGCAAAAATTTGCCAAAATGCCAAAATGCGGAAAGTACCAAATGGAAAACAAAGGTGAGCACAACTTAATTGCTTAATAGAGGTGGTGCTGATCAGCCACAAGTTAGAAAAGGGCAATATTGATTACTATTCCACGTGGCACTGTGCCTGTGTGGTGCAAAGGCAAGTCTTTTGAATATTTGCTTCATTATTGACACCTGTCCATGCTACCGATCAATTTTGGTGCATGACATCGCTAAGGTATAAAGACTCTTAGGAGAACAATGGCCGCTTTAGCAGAGACTGGGTTTATCCGGTTTTGTCATTTAATTCCTCTTAAAACAGTTTCAAGGTGAGTCAAGGTCTTCGAAGAAAAGACTTACTATGGCCCTTATCTTCATGCGAGACGGATTCACTGGAGTATGATCGGCTGGTAAGAGATTGTCATCATTAATCTTCAAGCTTCAAGTATTATCTCATCTTAATCACAGCAACTGTAAGCCTACATAGGCTTACTACAATTGCTCAATGCTCGTTGGACACTCTTCTTTGTTTATACGACATTGCTGATGTAGATACATTGTTTGTACAGAGTAGTACTTAAGCCCTTGTTGTTTGACGTCATGTAGTTATTGCCGGTTTTCCCCCTTGTTATACATGCTCCGGTCTACTGTCTGTTCTGTTTGATCATCTTAGTGTTCCACCCCACAGTGGCTTCCAGTAACATTCTGTTCAACATTCTTCCATTAGCATGATATGTATATCCTTTGAATCATATGTATATATCGTTGTCTCCACATGAAGGCTAATCTAGGAGCATATGTGTATTGTCAACCTGGCTCGGATGTGATTATCAAGATGATTACTTAGATCCGAGTCCAAATTTAAGATGGGAACAACTCAGATATCCGTCGTTGGAAGGCTTTCAGCTGAGTCAGCGGAAGAATCAAGATAATACTAGCCAGTCTTTGGAGCACCTTGGACTACGCCACCTACTTTTCATGTTGATAGCATGACTTTGAGTCTCACTGCATCTGCCAGTGTCAGTAGTCAATCCAACGATTCACAGGAGTCTGGTGCAGATATTGTGACGACAGATGCGTCCGGATCTAAGCGATCTGTTGGCAAGCGGAACACTCCCTCCAGTCTCCACGCCGCCAACAATTCCAAGTCTCACACAAAGAACAAGCAAATTCACAGCACACCACCATGTATCACACTCAGTAAAAAGTGTAGTCACGTGTAGTCAATAATAGTCCAGCAACAGTCCGATATGCAAGAACTATGACTAAAATCCGTACAAATAGTCCTGTAACGAGTCCAATGAAGTCTTATTTCTCGGGGAACATAGTCCAGTGAGAGTCCAGCAAGGTCCAGTTCATCTGCAATCCAATGTAGTCCGATTGACACGATAACAGACATTTGAAGTCCAGTAACAGTCAATTGAAGTCCAATATTAAATCCAATGTAGTTACATTGCTGAGTCCCAGTAGCACAGAGCATACAAGAATATACAAAAGCATACAAAAATCACAACATAATAACGACGAGAGCTCCTAATCAGTCCAAAAGAAAAGCATATATACAATGATGACAATAAAAAAATTTCCTAAAGAACATGATGACGACGACAAGAGAACAACTGATTACTTCTTGGATTTGGATGTTACATTCTTTGCCTTCCACTGTAATAGTAATGCAAATTAGTAATTTAGTAAGAAATATAGCAGGTGACTTGCCTTGGACATGATAGACTCAACTTCCACCTCGGAGGGCTGTTTCTTGATAGGTAAGGCCAGGATAACAGCAACCAGATATGTGAAACCATGTTAGATGATATTGAAGTGGTAAAATCAACAATCACCTTTTTTCGTCCGCTGTTTCAGGTTAGTGATGACATTCCCACTAGCCTTGATCCATTCCATCAGCTCCTCTTTCTGCAAAACCTGTAAACCAAACGTGAGTTAATAGATATATCGATGGACCTTGGTGATGACTTACTTGTAACCCTGCACAACAATCATCTTTGCTGGCCAAATCTGACCCACCCACTGTGGATTGTTCCGTTGATGAGACAGATGTGGCCACTGAGGCAAGGAAAGTGAGAGCCAATGCTGACAAGACAGAAGAGGGGGGTTCTGTAGCTGCCAAAATGAAAGACGCAGAGGCTGATGTCATAGAGACCGTTGAAGAAGCCTTTCCCTTAGATACCAGCTGTAAAGATAGCATCAGTTTGAATATTATGAAATGAGGGAAAGAACTTACTCCTCCAGCTGCCTTCCAGGCAGCCCAGATTTGTTCGAGTATATTGTTGAGATAGTTGTTGGCAAGGAAGGTCAAGGACAAAATCTTTTCCTGGAAACATATGTGCCTCGCAAATTTACAGGTCTTGATCATTGCAGCGATTAGAGGTCTTGCTGTCTCGCAATTACCTATTGCAGTCCAAGATGCATCCTCATCGAATTGAGGGGAATTGGGGCCAGCACGCTCAATGCGCTCAATAAATTCGAGCATAAGAGAGGAAGGGGGGCCGGGGGAGAAGTCTGTAGAGAGTTCCATAGCGTCGAGAAGGTTGATACCGAAGGAGTTGGAGTTGAAGTTGCGAGTTATGATAGCTAGATTTTGTTAGTGTATGAATAAGTGAAAAATAATGAAAAGAACGTACTTTTCAAGTCAAGGATAGAGGAGCTGACCTCTAAAAAGTCGACGTCGTATTTTTTGGACCCTTTATTTGAGGAGACAGACAGAAATGATGGGGGAGGAAGTGATTTTTGAATAGGTACTGAAAATCTGATGTCAGTACAGTAGTAGTAAGAGAAGAAGAAAAAAAGGACTGGCCGGTAGTGGGTGGAGGCATCAATGCGTCCGAGGATGAGTTGTCCACTGGCCGTTGTTTCTTCGCCGTTTCCGAGACACTCAACCTTGCTTGACGTCATTTTTGAGCTTCCACTCCCGTTCCCGTTCCTGTTCCTGTTCCTGACAAGATAGCAATGAGAGTTGCGTCTTCATCGTCATTGCTAATAGCCACCTCATCAACCAGCTTACTAGACCTCAACATTTGGCCAAGGACATATTCGGCCTTCCAATGGTTTGAACATAGAGCTAGCAGCGGCTGCTGCTGCTCCATCTCTTGGATGATAGCTGCCCACTGAGCCAGGTACACAGATCGATAGTAATTCCACAACCATTTCTGGGATCAACACTTTGGCAGGGGCAACTGCTCGAGCTTGTTTCGAGCGACGCGGGTGGTAGCTTTGATGGCAGTCCATTCCTTGCTGGAGA
Organism: Serpula lacrymans var. lacrymans S7.9; assembly: GCF_000218685.1. NCBI lineage: Eukaryota > Fungi > Basidiomycota > Agaricomycetes > Boletales > Serpulaceae > Serpula > Serpula lacrymans. The sequence goes on along the minus strand of NW_006763292.1, from coordinate 1,746,360 downwards.
TTATGGTGCCATCAGCATGCCGGACAGCACATTCCATTGCAGGTCGAGCGGGGTTCTGAGCTGTTAGTCCAGCGTCCTTGTCCTTTTTGCAGTCATCAAATTCCCATAGAATCTCAAATGGGTATTGATCAGGGCGGGGCTGGGGGGGCTGGGCTTCAGTTGTAGATACTACTGAACGTGCTGGGGGTGGGTTGGCAGCATGCGACACAGAGTTGCTCAGATAGATGGTAGATATTCCTGCACTAGAATATATAAAAAAGACTGTCAGTAGAGAATTCAGATTGTATAGGTCACTTACGCAGAATTTGTTTGATGATCCAGGGTGGTTTGCAGGCGTGAAACTTCTTGCAGTAGGTGGTGGTTTTTTTGTCGTAAATTAATGTTTTGCTTAGTCAATTCTTGTACTTCTTCTTCATACTTTCAGATTTTTTCCTCTGACTCATGTTGCTAGTGGATGTGGATGTGTTCTTTAGCAAGTAGCCCCTCAATCTGCTCGACGAGCTTGTTCTGGTAAGCTTGACTCTCAAGGAACTGATCGGCCACGATTTGATACTTTTGAACTGTGTCGCTGAAGTGACAATTTTTCAGAAGGTCCTCAAAGCTGAGCGATTCGATCAAGAGTGGGTTGACTGCAATTGATGGGCTGAGGTCGTGGGCTGTGGGGCAGACGTAGCGTCAAGAGGAGGAACTTGGAGAAAAATAATGTCATTAGTCGTACTAAGCGAGTGGAATTTGAATGAGGAAAGTTTACTATAATACAGACTTGATGACAGTGGGTTGCTGTAAGGCTGCAGAGGGTCCATTGTATGTAGAATTGTTGTCGACGTGGCAAGCAACAAGCAGCCTGTGTTCACGCAACAAATATCTATTAGTCAGTTTCCTCTTTGGGCACTTTCTTATCTGATGCACCACAGTGTTGGGTTGCAATTGTGTTTTGTCCACTCTCCCCACCTCACAATAATGCCTTGCTACTGTACCAAATGTTTTCCTTCAAAGGACAGGAGTAAAAGGACAATTTATAGCCATCTGCAGGCTGATATGAAACTTCTGAACACACCAAATCATGCATCTGCATTCAAGACACATCTAGAGCTGTGCATTAGAATGAATACTGAATTTCTGTTAAAATCTTCGTCAAAAGATGCACAAGTTGATAACCAGGTTGAAGGCAGTATGCTTATGTGATTCTACAAGCACATACAAGTGTAGCTGACATCCATTTTTCAGATAATATTGCCAGTACTGGCACACAATCCACAGATGTAGATCTTGATATTCAAGCTGATCAAGGTATGATCTTTGCTTTTATTCTGCCTTGTATGCTAATTTCTCTGGATATTCAAGCTGATCAAGGTATGATCTTTGCTTTTATTCTGCCTTGTATGCTAATTTCTCTGGATATATTTACATTCCTAGGTGTAAAGGATAATATTCTGAATAATTTGCCCCCCTATGGTACTGAGAATGCTCATATCCTCCAGATTGGAGTTGATTCACCAAGTTATGGTGCTGCTATTGACGATGAGAGTGATAATGTTGATACTGAGAATGCTCATATCCTCCAGAGTGGAGTTGATTCACCAAGTCATGGTGCTGCTATTGATGATGAGAGTGATGATGCTGATAGCATCCAGGATAATGATCAAAGTGCTGGAGAGCAGGGTACATTAACATTCCCAGACTTGGAGTATGATATTCTGGATGATTCACCCAGCCATAATGCTGCTGTTGATGATGAGAGTGATGATACTGATAGCAACCAGGATGATCCAGCCAGCTATGGTGCTGATGCTGATTTGGATGATGAGAATCCTCATATACTCCACATTAATAGTACTGTTGCCTATCCTCCTGTTCAAAGGGACCTGCAAGCCAAACTCTTAGATGGATGCAAGTGTCCAGTTGTTCCCCCATCCTCTGTTTCAGAGCCAAGCAGCCTAACAGATTTAGAGATACACAGCCTCAAACACTACATTGCATGGAAGAAGTCGAATGGTACTGTCAAGGCATATGAACTGCATGCACAGGTATTACAACAAGCTACTCAGTTAGACATATTGTCACTATATGCTGTTCGCAAACTGGCCGGATCTCTGGCCAAGGTTGAGCCTGTAAAGATTGATATGTGCCCAAGGAGCTGTATTGCATATGACAAAACCGGATAAACCCGGTCTCTGCCGAAGCAGCCATTGTTCTCCATGGAGCATAGCCACCACTCCATGGAGTAACCATTGTTCTCCTAGGAGCACAATTGTACTCCTAGGAGTCATTATACTGTAGCGAGTAGCACCTCCGACTATAAGTAGTAGGGGGTTTAGTATAGGAATACCTCAGTCATTTCTATAGCCTCTCGGGCAGCGGCTGAGGTATGTTACATTACATTTATTAGAGATCACCTTAAACTAACATCTATTGTAGTTTCACTTAGGTAAATAATAAAGTCGTTTCTATAGCCTCTCGGGCAGCGGCTGAGTTTCACTTAGATTTATTAGCATATACAGGGGACTTCAAGGACTTGAAATCTTGTCCTCACACTATAAAGGGCCGGATTGCATGTGGAGAGAAGTGCTACACTGCTGGATCTAAACCTAAGCCCAGAGCACAAATGCTATATGTATTTTTTATCTCAATCATTCAAGCAATGTTTGCAAACAAGCAAACATCACAACTCCTGCGATACAGAGATAGATACTTACAAAAAACACTAAAGTTACTTGCAGTTGGATCTCAAAGTTCTGGGGTGCAGGCTCAGGCAAGATATTCTGACTTCCCCAGTGGAAGTGTTCATGAACATCACTACAAAAACATGGGGTTGTTTCAGGATGAACAAGACATTGCTTTTGCATTATCTACTGATGGTGCTCAGCTTACTATGAAGAAACGGTCTGATACTTGGATATTAATTCTGATATTGCTTAACCTCCCTCCAGAATTGAGGTACCTTTCTAACAATATCATATTAACTATGGCCATTCCAGGACCCCAAAGTCCAGGAAATATTGAATCATTTGTATATCCCCTTTTTCAAGATGCAGCAAAATGCAGTCAAGGCATATGGATGTGGGATGCTATAGATTCCTCCTACTTCATAAACCGCATGTACATGTCTATGATACTGGGAGATATGTTAGGCTCAGCAAAGTTAAATGGAATGGCTGAACATACTGCAAATTATGGTGATAGATTTGTTTTAATCAAAGGGGCCAGATCCAGTCTTGAAAAAGGTGCTAAGGCTCAGTACTATCCATTATCACCACCAGAAAACCAGGAGTATAACAGTGAGCGCCCCACATACAACCTGGACAATTTGCCAATGCGTACTGAAGAGCACTATTGGAGTACAATCAATCAACTCAATGATACTACAGTCAAAAATCTTCGTGCTAAAATCACAAGAGAAACAGGAATTTCTCACATGCCTCTAGCAGCAGCAAGCCCAGCATTTATTCATCCTTCTTTTTTCCCAATTGATCCTTTTCATTTACTTTTTGAGAATATTGTTGCATTTATATGGGATTTGTGGACAATTCATAGCTCACAATCTGAACCCACCCACCTCAGCACACAAAAGGCAGAAATGTTTGGTAAATTAGTTGCTTCAGGAATATCAACTCTGCCACCCTCTTTTTGTGGCCCAGTTCGTGATCCCCACTTGAAAAGGCAAAGTCAATACAAAATTTATGAGTGGATGGCATCATTGTATTGGTATATAATACCAATTGGCATTGAGCTAGGGATGAACTCCTCAGTGCTTCAGAACTTCTCCCATCTCATGGCTATAATTGGATTTGCTATGACTATCAAAGCAAGAAGCACTGAAGATTTGACTAATCTCCACCAGCTCATCAAAGTATTCTTAACTGATTTTGAAAGAATCTATGTTGGAATACATCCTGAGAAGATTTCAAGGTTTCAATTATGTATTTTCCAGTTGATCCATGTTCCTGTGCATATTAAGTGGTATGGATCACTTCGCCTTGGCTCTCAAGCTACTGTGGAAAGGACTATTGGAGAAATTGGGCACAAGATCCGTTCCAAAAAAGCACCTTTTGCAAATTTAGCTAATCTCATCTATGAGAAAGAAGTCAAGAAAGCTCTCCTCTCCTACTACCCTGAATTGCAGACTGAGCTAGGAACCAAGAAAATGGCCTTATTTTTTTCCAAGGTTCCAATCAGAAAACGTGAATATAAACCTGGTCAAAGTTTTTTTATTCATATGCAGGCTATCTTGTCCTGGAAGAAAAGTTCCTTTGATCCAAATATGCCAGTCACAAGGTGGGGGAAAATGCATGTGAGCAAAAAAAAATGTCTTGAGCACCCAGATAAGTGAACTACATGGACACCCTCCTTCAAGGTCACATTGTTACTTTGAAGGAAATGATGCAAATTTGGTCCCAATCTTTGGTGAAGCAATTGCATTCTATGAAATTGAAGGACTTGAAGGAAATACACAGCAATTTGTTGTATATCATCCCCTTGTGGATGTTCATTGTACTCTAAATGTGTGGATAGGAAAATGGGCCAAAGATATTAAAGTTCTTCCTATTTCTTCTATAGTTGACATTGTTGGGATTTGGTGTTACAACAGTAGGGTATATGTGCTTCGAAAACATCCAGGGCTTGAGTGGCTGACTGAAGAAGAGCTTGAGAAACAGAAGGAAGGTACACAAGTTGAGGACTAGTAAGTAGAACCATTTGTACAAATGTTGTATTATAAATGTTATTTTGTCACAATTTATGCCATTGCTTTTCCTGAGTGTAAGTTCAAAGTAATGTGCAGCATTGAGACTTAGTGAATTCACATAAGGAGTAGCCTTTGCACCAAAATATGACTATGGTATGACTATACTTGACTGTACAACATTATATGTGACTACGTTTCAGTCTCAATTTCCAAGTTTATTTTGAATGTTGTCAACTCTGTGACTATGTGGGACTATGCTGGACTAGACTTTGACTTTGCGTGACTATGCTATGACTATCTGTGACTACACATGACTCTATGTGACTGAGCGTTTTTACTGAGTGTCACATCCCACACCACACAACATCTACTCATCGTTATTTAACTTCAAAATCTCCTCGAAAACAGCAGATTATGAAGGAACTATATAAGGAATTTGGTGGGGCTGTTTTCAAAAGTGCCATTGTTGTCGATGTTGTATGCCCTGCTGATAAGAAAGACGTGACACAAGTCATGAATCTCTTAAACCGCCAGGGTATCACATCTGGAAACAGTATCAAAGGGTGGCCTCGTGGCAAAAGAGCTAAACAGGAAGTCCCGTATTATGCACCTTTCGCCAGGATTCTCAACACCATCGTTGAGACCTTTGAGTCTTTTGACTCAGAGAATCGGTACTACCGTGGAATACGATTCTACCCATACGCCAAGGTCATGTTAAATGGCACTACAAATTCATTTAAACCCGACATCGTGTCCCTTTTTAGCAAAAAGGAAAGCATTTCGCACAACGTATCTGGGACGAAGTTGTTTTTACCTTTGAGGTGAAGAATGATTGGAAGGAGATGATATTGCAGGTGGGCACGTACGCACGATGCGCCTTTGTCGCTAAAGAAAACCGAATATTTGTCTTGATTTTGCTGTTCAACCACATCGCAGGTGAAGTCCGCTTTTGCTTCTACACACGAGGTGGAGTCATTTGCAGCCCTGCATTTCGATTGACAACGAAGTCTGGTTTCATTCGGTTCGTACGAGGTGTTATCGGTATCATCTCATGGCGCAATCCCCATGTAGCTGGCATTGATCCTACCCGAAGCAATGCATACATTTATCTACCTAACTGGGGTTTGTATGTCATATCAAACGTGATCTGCTTGTGCCAGAGTATACGCGGCCGTGCTACCCATGTATATACTCTGGATGAAGCAAATTCCAGCTCTCCTACTACGACGTCTTCACCACCCAAAGCACATCATTCACATTCTATCGCTGATGCGCGTGTTATCACCTCATCTAGTGGGAGATCTTCCCATCAGCTTCATGGGAGTGTTGGTTCAGATTCTCCAAATACGCGTCGTCAATCAGGTCGAAGACGCTTTCAGGAATCACCAGTCGAACTCGTTAACAATGACTTGAATACTAGTGCGGGTTCAAAGGCTCTATATCATGACATGCAAACTGACAGCAGCGCCTCTGTCTATCGTCGATCAACCCGCATTAGGAATAAGCGGCAGCGCTCTGATTCTCCAGAGGAAACAGGGCTCAGCAAACGTCGGAAGCCGTCTACACGTTCTAAGACCAGCAACCCTAATAGCGACTATCTGGACTGGGCGCTTGTTACACCTATCCGTGACTTCAATGTTGTAATTGACCAACAGTATCGACCCAAGTCTATTGAAACGTTAGATGGGGTAGCTCCTCCCACTTCTTTGGTGATAAAAGATGCATGGCCTCTTCGGACGTACTGTGAAGCTGACGTATTCGGGCCAGTCCAGAACCAAATGGGCATTGTTTCCATCTTCGGGCAGTATACCGTGCGGCATGATGGCGTAGAACAAACCATTGATAAGCTGTTCCCGATGAAAGACTTGCAGCTATGGGATGATTTTCACGAGGCCCCGGAAAATTTGGATGTTCCTATAGATTATTGCCTAGAATCCCGAGTCCACACTCGCATACTCTTCAAGACCAAGGGGAAAGATTTACATTCGGCCCAAGGGCCTCTCCATCTCCTTACAGGCATATTCCATGCAATGATTGGTAAGACGATTTGATACGGAAGTCCAAAGCACAGTTTTGCTGAACTTTGGTAGGACACTACATCCTTTACCTTTCAGGATGGCTGCACCGCGATGTTAGCGACGGCAACATATTACTTTTGCCTGTTCCCGAAATACGTGAACCTCCAAGGGGGTAAGTTAAGTTGAAATATCACCTCAGCCCTGGTTTTAATGGATATCAATCAGTATAAAAACGATAGAATCTCTAGTCAAGTGCTTTGGCGTTATTGCTGATGGTGATCAAGCTGTACGATGGCGTGAGCTACATCGCCGTCTATCCAATACCCGTTCGGTACCTATCATTCAGTTTCCCAAACTATCAATCAGACTGGCTGAGTTTCATTGCCTAGGGCACGCTTCCATATATGTCGACTCGACTCATAGGAGATTGGGCCAAGGGTGAACTTAGCCTGCACACCGTTATTGATGATATGGAATCCTTTTTTTGGGTTTTGCTGTGTGCTATATTAAAAATCGGCCGCACGCAGAATGGGTTAGGACAAGCAGAATCTGCGATACTGGACAGGCTTTTCCAGGAAGGGAAGGATGACAATGATGTGCAAGGATTAGATGGAGCCAAACTTCGTATCATTTATGATCTGGATAGGGAATTACGCCAGACGGACTCGGATGTTCGTGATAGGTATCCCAACCTCTATGTCTTTGCCCCCATTCTATGCAGTATCTTGGCTATCCGCAGCAAAGCCGAAAGCGAGGTTAGTAGTGGTCTGACTCATCTCCGTCGATCCTGCGCCGAAGACGAAACATACACCACGTTCCTTCACGACATTGGAATGAAGTACTACAAACGTTACTTCAAGGTCTTCTCAAAATATCTACCGCAGTTACCGGAGAAATGGAAGGACATTGTTAGCAACTAGCTTTTTTTTTTGTGTTAATGTCTTGCTATCTGGAACAATTTGTACGTGCATTATCATTCAAAAGCAGCCAAATCCTAATTTTTTCATATTGAATATACGTTTTCTGGAGGATCAATTCAGATTTTACAACATTATATATCATGCTTTATCATTCCCATCATTGATTTTCGTCGACAACATCTCAAACTTCTTGTGATCCAATGGCTTCCAACTCTTCTTGAAGATCAAGATACTCTTGGCGCAAGGTCTCCAATTCCTTTTCTAATAATTCTAACAGTCTTTTTTGGCGGTCGCGACGATTGAACTCCCACTTTTCCGGCTTCCTGACTATTCGTACTACGAAGCCGGGTGTCTTGAGGTTGAGCCGGAAGGTAATTTTGCGAATTCACCATTGAAGAGTTATGCGCCGGAGTTGATTTTGATATTTTTAATACTATATTTTACTTCAGTGAGCTAACATGTAACGAATCAACTAGATCTTGAAGTCAAACCTCTTTATAAGCATCATAATTCTGTGACGAACGAAGTTCACTGGGCCAGTTCGCGTAGAAGGATTATGGACTTACAATACCAGTAAGTTCAGAGTCATCGGAATCAGGAATGAACAGAGGAGTAGGTGGTCGCACATAGTCATTTTCCGATTCTTCTTATTCCTTCATCTAGTAAACGTAAAACCTATCATATCAACGCCAACAGTAGCTACCATGGACAGTGCAATGTATATGACTTAATGTCCCCTTATCGTAAACGAAACCATACCCTTAGATTTTTGATGTCGATAATATATGCGGAGTGTCGTTCGACTGAATAGGTGTACCACCTTATAGAATTCAAAAAAAACACTCTCGCTGTATGTATGCATTCAGCGATAACACTCGCCCCAGATTACTATACCCAAGTATTGTTTCATTGGATTTAATGAGAAGAGGACGATACTGGCAAATATAGTACAATAAAGACAAGGCTAAATTTGTAGTCAGTAGATTTAGTGGCAGGATTATATGCAAGATGCAGGAAATTATCAGTGCTGCGAAATAATAAGTCTGAGTTATGATCATATATGATCACTGACACTATAACGCCCTACAATCCATTACATTCATTTGTAACAACTGTTTGTTGCTACAAATAAAAAAGCAGCGCGGCGCAAAGAACACCTGGCTCCGCTGATGGTCGCGGTTATGGCTTATGGCGGACCTCTCGTTGCCATCATTTCCGCAGGCTCAGCAGCCTCAAATCAGTCAGTTTAATATCCTGCAAAGGCCATTTAAGTCGTGCTAACGAAAAGCTATCAGTTCGTGCAAACCAAAGGGATCTCTATCATGTGTCTATACTGAGGGAACAGACGGAAGCTGTTTTTAGGTCATGGTTGGGTCAGTCTCCCTTCCTAGATCGATGTACTAGCAGACTAAACGCTGGCTAGGAACAAGATGGCTGACAAGGTGGGATAAGGAGCTGGAGTTGATGGTGAAACTTGTTTATCATGGTCTTGCAACTGGTCGAGGTAAGTTTCGATCAATAGCCAGGGGTAGTCTGGTTTAAACACTGGCTTTCTAGCTATCCAAACATTGGGAGAAGAGTATACGGATATATGGCAGCACTCGACATACGGGAATATGATTCCCTCGATCCAGTCAAGGGCTGCTCTTGTCCTTCTTCCAACGTTACCTTCCTACCTTCTTGCGCGGGGCGGCTCTTACCTAAGTTCGTTGCCGCCCAGGATAGCGTCGACCATACGTTGGATCCCTCCAACAATAGAGGTTGCGTCTGAGATCAACTTAGCCATATTCTATCTGCGAGGAACGTATTATGACTCGGTAAAACGACTGCTCGGAATTTCATACGTGAGTCATGAGCGTTGTGATAGATGACCTGCTCAGTCAGCTATTATATAGCTATCAACGTTTCCTGAAAATCCTCATGTGCGGCCACCTTCGTACTCCTTACTTGGTATTTTACTTGCAGTCAGACTTATGCATCGTCTCGTTGCCTATATCCGACAACGAAGATCCGCTCAAGCTAAAGAATCAAAAGAAAAACGCCCCCTCGATGATGCACAGGAAGCTTTCATCGATGACCGTCCTGTTTCTTCTATGATACGGCCTGTGGATCCTGACAATGAGCCTGTCGTTCCGGCAGAGCAAGACCAGCATACTGTCATGGACTTTTCTTCGGTATCGACAGAACTGAGAGCTAGTCGGAGCTGTACACTATGCCTAGAAGAACGTACTGACAGCTGTGTCACCGAATGCGGCCACCTTTTCTGTTGGAGTTGTATAGTTGGGTGGGGTAGGGAAAAGGTATGTGGTGCATACTATAGTTGATATACAGTCCACTCAAGGTGTGATTACAGGCCGAGTGCCCGTTGTGCCGACAGTCACTTATTCTTACACGTTTATTGCCTGTGTATAATCTCTGATGATACACGTTATCGACAAATCGCCTCAGGTCGATTCGAGCCCTTGTAAGATCAGTAGTAGGTAACAGAATCGTACATTGTCAAGCACAACATATACCAGTGTGTGCAAGGCGAGATTTTACATCAATAAAACTGAATTTAATCATACCACTTGCTGGATTAGTGTGATATTATCGCCCTTGAGAAGGATGCGACCTGATAGGTCAAAGTTAGGCAATGCAGGTCAGATAACGTGAACTGATTCGTACCAAGTTCTCGCCGAGGTTTTGCGTCTTTAACGTACACTTCTGCTGCTTCATCCATTACCACATTCATGAACTCATCGAATCCCTGATCAATCGAAAAAAGAAATTCGTGAGCTTGAGCTTCAAATCACATGTATAGATGATAGAGAAAAAGAGGGCCCGTGTCCGGATGTGGTGGGCTCACACGCGTAAGAGCGCAAGGAAAGGACGTGTTATGATGCAGTTGCCTTATTTTTTGGCAGAAGAGGCGGGTTTAACGCTCATTGTGTCCAAGCTGAATACAAGAACACGTACAGTTATACGTCCTTCGATCCGCATCTCGACGTTGTCATACAGCCAGATTGAAACTTTTGTCCGCTATGATTATAGTCAGCGAGTAGGAGTTAGGAAGAGGAGACCCTGCAGACCTGTTGAAGGTTTTTGAAAATAACGTTCTGTTTGAAGGATGGCTTTTTAGTACAGTTATAACAAGTCTGAGATAAAGGACGTACGATGGGCTGAACCATCACCCTTTGCTGACGTCCCGACATGATAAGCAATGAAGTGGATTGAAATGCGAGATGACGGTTGAAGATAAGGGATTGAATGGTCTCTCGCTACCAGTGCAGACGATCACTGGCGAATCGCACCAAAGTGCCAGGCCAAAACAGACTACATGCCCTGGGTTAGGGTTTCTGTTCATGTCAGCGTTTCTCACGCGACACCTTTCATCTTCTGCTCTTGGTCGCCAAAGAGCAAGAAAACAACCGACGCGTCCGTCACGGCATACCACCATGGAGGTACGTTGAGATTTCTTTTGCCAGCTCAGCAATGTTCAAAAGCTAATATGAGGGGCTCAAGGCATTCAGTCCCTCCACCTCATCAACCGCGGCTGCGGTCACCTTCATCACCTTTGTACAAGACCTTAAACGCAAGACAAAAACATGGGGTCCAATGATAGAACTTTGCGCCAACGGCGAGAAAACTTTAGAACGTTTCCGATACCAATTCCCAGACGACTGGCTATACAGCGACCAACTCAGAGGAGAATGGAGCGCTTATAATGAAATTCTCAAGCGAAAGAACGATTCCATCCAGGAGCAGCTGGGTACGGGGCTTGCATAAGTCCCAAGTGTACTAAATCAAATTATTTTTTCTTAAAGCTGGATTACAACTCAAGATCGTTGCGGAGGACAAGATTGTGGAGAACAAGATAAACGATATTCTGAGAGAGTGGGAGCAAACTCGTCCTGTGCAAGGCAGTCTGCGCGCTGACACGGCGATGAACACTATCAATGTTTTCGAAGGGAAACTGACGCGTGTACAAGAAGAATACGACCTCGTTTGTAGGGCGAAGGAGGCATTGGACCTTGAACTCACCCGTCACACGCGGTTGGAACCCGTTTTTGAAGAATTGCGAGACCTCAAGGCCGTTTGGACTGCGCTGTCAGGAATATGGAACCAAATTGGGGAACTAAAGGAAATATCGTGGGCTACCGTTCAGCCGAGGAAGCTTAGACAGCAAATTGATGGGCTATTGACCTCAACGAAGGATATGCCTACTAGAATGAGACAGTATGCTGCATTCGAATATGTTCAGGACATTCTTCGCGGCTTGTTGAAGTCTAATTCCGTTATATCGGACTTGAAGTCAGAAGCTTTGAAGGATCGCCACTGGAAGCAACTTTTCAAAGGGTTGAGATTGTCTTCTCAAATCGCTCTTCCCTCGTATGTAATTCTTGTATTTTCGCAACAGGTACCTCCCTCCTGACTTATTTTTAGGATGACTTTAGGACATGTATACGATTTGGATCTCAAGAAAAATGAGGTTGTAATTAGAGAAGTCATCGTGCAGGCACAAGGAGAGGTATTGTATATCAAAAGCTTCTTGATCGCTTTTCTAATCACCTCCTACTCCTAGATGGCTCTCGAGGAATATATCAAGCAAGTTAAAGAAATCTGGACTAACTATACCCTCGACCTTGTTAATTATCAGAATAAATGTCGCCTTATCAGGTACGATAGCAATGTTGAACGAAGATACGACGATTTACTTATTTCTGATTTATAACAGAGGATGGGACGACTTGTTCAATAAGTGCAGCGAAAACTTGAACTCGTTAACCGCAATGAAACTTTCTCCCTACTATAAAGGTGAGTAAATAAGTAGTTGTATTATTTGTACAATACTTATTTCGCGTAATCAATTTAGTTTTTGAGGAAGAGGTATTAATGAAAGCATAATTGTATCATTCCATACTTATTCGTTTACAGGCAGGTTCTTGGGAGGAGAAGCTAAACAGGATTCATGTTCTCTTTGGTGAGTAATGTTTGCATAATCTCACGTATATGGCTTGACGCTTTCGCAGACGTTTGGATCGATGTACAACGTCAATGGGTGTATCTGGAAGGTATCTTCTCGGGTAGCGCCGATATTAAGCATCTACTACCCGTAGAAAGTGCTCGCTTCCAAAACATAAATGCAGAGTTCCTTACAGTGATGAAGAAGGTCTACAAGTCGCCTTTCGTCGTGGACGTCATGAATATTCAGGGAATCCAGAAGAGTCTTGAGCGTCTCGCAGACCTGCTCAACAAGATTCAGAAAGCGTTAGGAGAGTATTTGGAGCGCGAACGTTCTTCTTTCCCTCGATTCTACTTCGTGGGAGACGAAGATCTTCTAGAAATTATTGGTAACAGCAAAGACATCTTACGGATTCTGAAGCATCTCAAGAAAATGTTTGCGGGTATATCGACAATCGCTCTTGACGAGGACTTGACGCAGATACAGGGAATGGCCTCACGAGAGGGCGAAGAAGTCAAATTCAGCCAACCGATCCTTCTTAAGGACTTCCCGAAGATCAATGACTGGCTAGCGAAAGTCGAGTCTATGATGCGATTGTCCTTGGCAGACTTGCTTAGTGATGCTGTGGCCGAACTTCAGTCATTTTATGGCACCGGTTCTTTAGTTATGGATCAGCTTATGGCTTGGATGGAGAAATATCCGGCACAGCTCGTCACCCTAGCCGTCCAAGTTGCCTGGACAGCATCTGTCGAAGAATCCTTGGAGGCTGGCGAATCTCCCGAAGGCTCGCTTGAGACTGTTCGTCAAGCTCTGGATCTTCTCGCCGACATCGTTTTACAGGAACTGAGTCCTGTTACTCGTCGGAAATGCGAGCATCTCATTACAGAGCTTGTGCATCAAAGAGATGTCATCCGCCTTCTGATTCAGCAGCGCGTTACCGATCCCAAGTCGTTCACTTGGCTTTACCAAATGCGCTTTTACCTCGATCGCGCTGTCGAAAGCCCCCTTGATCGATTGGCAATTCGAGTTGCAGACGCTTCTTTCCCTTACGGATGGGAATATCTTGGTGTTCCCGATCGTTTGGTGCAGACTCCTCTAACCGATCGTGTCTACCTTACTTTGACCCAAGCATTGGATAATCAACTTGGAGGGTCGCCTTTCGGACCTGCTGGGACAGGCAAGTAGTCAATGAATTTTCCTAGAGAGCTATTTCATCTGAACGAATATATAGGCAAAACGGAGTCCGTTAAAGCTCTGGGAGTCCAGTTGGGACGATTCGTGTTGGTTTTCTGCTGTGACGAAACGTTCGATTTCCAAGCTATGGGTCGTATCTTTGTCGGGCTCTGTCAGGTTGGTGCTTGGGGATGCTTTGACGAGTTCAATCGACTCGAGGAACGTATCCTTAGTGCCGTTTCACAACAAGTTCAGAGTATTCAGCAAGGTCTTGCTGCACTAGTTAAGAACCCTAATACCGAGATCGAACTAGTCGGTAAGAATCTGAAGATAAACAGGAATATTGGTAAGTTTAACTTACTTATTGTATATTACCCCCGAATAACGCGAAATTTAAGGTATATTCATCACCACTAACCCGAACTATGCTGGTCGGTCGCAACTCCCACCTAACTTGACCAAACTCTTCAGGCCGTAAGTTAGAATTCAATATGCTTGAGGCTTCTGCTGATAATTGGCTCGAAGTATGGCTATGACCAGACCTGATCGGGAGCTGATTGCGCAAGTCATGTTGTTCTCCCAAGGTTTCCGTACCGCCGAGTCTCTTGCATCTAAGATTGTTCCCTTCTTCAATCTATGTGACGAGCAATTGTCACCACAGCCTCACTACGATTTCGGACTTCGTGCTCTGAAAGCTGTGTTGGCTAGTGCTGGTATTCTCAAGCGTGAACGACTACTGAGCGTAAAGAAATCGGAGGAAGACGGCGAAGAGGTGTCGGGACTTTCTGATGCAGTATCCGAGCAAATCATCTTGATTCAAAGTGTCACCGAAACTATCGTACCTAAATTGGTGGCAGACGATGTTCCTCTTCTTACTACGTGCGTAGAGTCTCACAAGAGCATAAGAAGTAAAATTGACTATCGCATATAGCCTTCTCGCAGACGTATTTCCAGGCACCGACTATGTTCCTGTGGATTTGGATGCTCTTCGCGAACAGATTCTCAAAGTTTGTGCAGAGCGTCGTCTTATGGATGGCGAACGATGGATTGCCAAAATCCTTCAGCTGTACCAGATTCAGAAGATCCAACATGGTCTCATGATGGTTGGCTCTTCTGGAAGTGGAAAGACAAACGCATGGCAAGTGCTTCTTGCTGCTCTCGAACGGCTCGATGGTGTCGAAGGTGTCGCCTATGTAATTGACCCTAAAGCAATGCACAAGGATGCCTTGTATGGTACCTTGGATCCAACCACCCGTGAGTGGAATGATGGTTTGTTTACCCATATCTTGCGTAAGATTGTCGACGATGTCCGTGGAGAAAGTGGGAAGAGACATTGGATCATCTTTGATGGTGATGTAGACCCCGAATGGGTAGAGAATCTGAATAGGTGAGGCGTTTTGTGTACTCTGTTGACTCTGTTTCTAACGAGCTTTAAGTGTCCTGGACGATAATAAATTACTGACCCTTCCTAACGGAGAACGTCTAAACCTGCCACCAAATGTTCGGATTATGTTCGAGGTAGAGCACCTTAGATATGCCACTCTTGCCACTGTCAGTCGATGTGGTATGATTTGGTTTAGCGAAGATGTCGTGGAGCCTTCAATGGTGTATCGACACTATCTCGCCACACTTGCCTCAGTGGCATTGGATGCTGATGATGAAGACGCACTAGACATGCCGGGCCGTCGGGTTGATGTACTATCCACCGACACAGCAGGGTCAGCTAACCTCATTACACAAACGCAAGTGGCTTCTATCCTCGAACGCTACTTCGCCGATGGAGATCTCGTCAGCTCTGCTTTATCTTTCGCCGAATCCATCGACCATATCATGGACTTTACCGCAACACGTGCCTTGAATACACTCTTTTCCCTTCTAAACAAGACCGTTCGTAACATCATCGAGTATAACTATCAACATTCTGATTTCCCCCTACCCCCCGAACGAGTTGAACAATATGTAACGAAGCGATTGCTGGTCAGCATCATCTGGGCATTCTCCGGAGATGCAAAACTAGATCTACGCGCAGAAATGGGCGATTTCCTGCGCAAACAAACTGGCATCGACCTTCCGCCATTAGCTGTAGGCAGTTCTCTCATTGACTATGATGTCCAGATTGGGACAGGCGAATGGACAGCTTGGCAGTCTAAGGTCCCCGTCATAGAGATCGAAGCTCACGTTGTCACGGCCGCAGATGTTGTCGTTCCAACGATGGATACTGTGCGCCACGAAGAGGTTCTATATTCCTGGTTGTCGGAACACAAACCGTTGATGCTTTGCGGCCCCCCTGGCTCTGGAAAAACTATGACTCTTTTCAGCGCCCTGCGAAAACTTCCGGATATGGAGGTCGTCGGTCTCAATTTCTCCAGTGCTACTACACCAGAGCTAATCTTGAAGACATTTGAGCAATACTGCGAGTATAGGAAAACACCTAACGGCGTCATTCTTGCACCTGTGCAAATTGGTCGCTGGCTCGTTGTCTTTTGTGATGAGATCAATCTGCCTGCTCAGGACAAGTATGGAACACAAAGAGTCATATCATTCTTACGTCAACTGGTGGAGTGTGGTGGGTATTGGCGTGCAAGCGACATGGCCTGGGTTAAATTGGAGCGCATTCAATTTGTTGGTGCCTGCAACCCTCCAACAGATCCAGGTCGTGTACCTCTTAGCCATCGTTTCCTTCGTCATGCACCACTAGTAATGGTGGACTACCCTGGAGAGATTTCCCTCAAACAGATTTACGGAACATACAATCGCGCACTCCTGAAGGTCGTCCCAACTTTGCGAGCATATTCAGAGCCGCTCACCGATGCCATGGTTGCCTTTTATCTCGCTTCTCAAAAGCGTTTCACCACAGACATACAGGCTCACTATGTCTATAGTCCTCGTGAACTTACTCGTTGGGTACGCGGTATATATGAAGCCATCCGACCTCTAGAAATGTTGTCCGTGGAAGGTCTTGTGCGTGTCTGGGCGCATGAAGCGTTACGCCTTTTCCAAGACCGTCTTGTGACGGAAGAAGAAAAGCATTGGACTGATGAGCATATCGACAATGCTGCTTTAGAACACTTCCCCACCATTAATCGAGACGAAGCGTTAACACGTCCTATCCTCTTCTCTAACTGGACTTCCAAGAACTATATTCCTGTGCAGAGAGAGGAATTGCGTGAGTACACCAAAGCACGACTCAAAATCTTCTACGAAGAAGAGCTTGATGTCCCTCTCGTCTTGTTCAACGATGTGTTGGACCATGTCTTACGAATTGATCGTGTGTTCCGTCAAGTACAAGGTCACTTGCTTCTCATCGGTGTTAGTGGTAGCGGCAAGGTAAGGTTTAGACGATGACACCTCACTCTATTCGCTAATCGTCCTTCAGACCACTCTTTCACGGTTCGTAGCTTGGCTGAACGGGCTGAGCATCTTCCAGATTAAGGTTTCAAACAAGTACACCGGTGATGACTTCGATGACGATTTGCGCACGGTGCTTCGTCGTTCTGGTTGCAAGGGAGAGAAGATATGCTTCATCATGGATGAGTCAAATGTGCTCGATTCCGGTTTCTTAGAGCGTATGAACACCCTGTTGGCCAATGCTGAGGTTCCGGGTTTGTTTGAGGGAGATGAACACGCGGCATTAATGACTGCTTGCAAGGAAGGATCTCAGAGAGACGGTCTTATGTTGGACTCGCACGAGGAGCTGTACCGATGGTTTACACAACAAGTTGCGAAGAATCTTCACGTTGTCTTCACCATGAACCCTCCCGAGAATGGTTTGGCGTCCCGAGCGGCCACATCTCCAGCGTTGTTCAATCGTTGTGTCCTTGACTGGTTTGGTGACTGGTCTGACCAAGCTTTCTATCAAGTCGGAATGGAGTTCACTCACACTCTTGATCTCGATCTACCGTCATATTCTCCTCCTGCTCACTTCCCTATCGCTTATAGGGAACTGTCAATGCCTCCCGTGCATCGTACAGCTGTAGTCAATGGGCTTGTCTACGTGCACTCATCATTGCATCAAATTAACCAGCGTCTGAGCCGTCGGCAAGGTCGCTATAATTACGTGACTCCTCGTCACTACTTGGACTTGTGAGTGTTTGGTGCTTTGCTATAGGAATTACTTACTTATCATTGATTCAGCATCAATCATTATGTGAGGCTCTACAACGAAAAACGTGACGAGTTGGAAGAGCAGCAACGCCACTTGCACGTCGGTCTCGATAAACTTAAAGATACAGTGACACAAGTGGAGGAGTTAAGAAAGAGTCTAGCAATAAAACGTTCACAGCTCGAGGCGAAAGATGCTGAAGCAAACGAGAAGTTGAAGCGTATGGTTGCCGACCAGCAAGAAGCCGAGCAGAAAAAAGCTGCCTCCATCGAGATCCAGGCCGCACTCGTTGAACAGGACAATCATATCGCTCAGCGACGAGCAGTTGTCATGGCTGACCTCGCAGATGCCGAACCGGCCGTTCTTGACGCCCAAGCAGCCGTCAGTAGCATTAAGAGACAACATCTGCAAGAAGTTCGTACCATGGCCAATCCTCCTGAAGCCGTAAAACTTGCAATGGAATCTGTTTGCACTATCTTGGGCCACAAGATTGACAGCTGGCGCACTGTCCAAGGTATCATCCGTCGAGATGATTTCATTCAGAGGATCGTCAACTTCGATACAAACAACCAAATGACCAAACCTCTACGCGATTTGATGAAGAGGGATTTCGTTAGCAGACCGTCTTACAATTTCGAAACCGTTCAACGTGCCAGTAAAGCTTGTGGCCCACTCGTTAAATGGGTACTTGCACAAGTACGCTTTTCCGAGATCCTGGATAAGGTTGAGCCGCTTCGCAATGAAGTCCAATCTCTCGAGACGCAAGCCGAAACTACCAAGAAGCAGGCTGCGCAGATAATTACCATGATTTCAGAGTTAGAGGCCAAGATTGGGAAATATAAAGAGGAGTATGCGCTATTGATCAGTGAGACCCAGGCTATCAAATCCGAGATGGAACGTGTGCAGAGTAAAGTGGACAGAAGTATGAAGCTGTTGGAGAGTCTGTCATCCGAAAAAGGTCGATGGGAATCTGGAAGTCGTACTTTCGATGCCGAAATGAGTACCATCGTTGGCGATGTTTTGCTTTCTGCCGCATTCCTGGCGTATGGCGGTTTCTTCGATCAGCATTATCGAGAGGTCATGTGGCAAGAGTGGTCCAACCATCTTTCAGAGGCCAATATCACATTCAAGCCAGAGCTATCTCTTGTCGAATATCTCTCATCGGCGGACGACCGATTAAGCTGGCAGTCCAAGTCGCTTCCCTCCGACAACCTCACTACCGAAAATGCTATAATGCTCAAACGGTTCAATCGTTATCCATTGATTATTGATCCTACTGGCCAAGCCACGACATTCTTACTGAACGAGTACAAAGAACGCAAGATAACAGTCACAAGCTTCCTGGACGAAGCCTTCCTCAAAGTCCTAGAGAGCGCGCTGCGGTTTGGTAACCCACTGCTTATTCAAGATGTTGAACATCTTGATCCTATCCTGAATGCTGTCTTAAATAAAGAGATCCGGAGGACTGGTGGACGTGTCTTGATTCGTCTTGGTAGTCAAGATATCGACTTTTCGCCATCATTCACCATGTTCTTATCCACGCGAGACCCATCTGTCGAATTCTCTCCCGACATTTGCAGTCGAGTAACGTTTGTTAACTTCACAATGACTAGAAGCAGTTTACAAAGTCAATCACTGGATCAAGTGCTGAAAGTGGAGCGGCCCGACACCGAACGGAAGCGCACAGATCTCATGAAAGTTCAGGGCGAATTCCGTTTGCGTCTTCGTACACTGGAGAAACTCTTGTTGCAAGCTTTAAATGAATCAACAGGCAATATTCTTGACGATGACAAGGTTATTGGAACACTAGAAACACTCAAGAGAGAAGCTGCCGAGATCACTCATAAAGTAGAGGAAACCGATGTTATCATGAAGGAAGTGGAACAGGTCACGTCTGAATACCTACCGCTGGCGCAAGCCTGCAGCTCTATCTTCTTCATTTTGGAACAGCTCAACCTGGTCAATCATTTCTATCAATTTTCCTTGCGCTTCTTCCTGGATATCTTTGATTATGTCCTTCATCACAATCCCAACCTCAAGAATGTATCTGATCACCATCGTCGTCGCGAAATTTTGCTTAGTGACCTTTTCCTGATTGTCTACAAGCGGACATCAAGAGCGTTGTTTTACCGTGATCACCTCATGCTCGCTGTGTTGTTGGCACAGGTCAAATTGCG
This sequence comes from Serpula lacrymans var. lacrymans S7.9, assembly GCF_000218685.1. NCBI lineage: Eukaryota > Fungi > Basidiomycota > Agaricomycetes > Boletales > Serpulaceae > Serpula > Serpula lacrymans. Next base: position 1,726,341 of record NW_006763292.1, on the reverse strand, counting down.
TAGCATAGAGGAAATCGGCGATGAACTTGAATTCCTTCTTGAAAGCGGACAGGGTATTGTTACAGCTCCGGGTGCTGCAGAAGCAACAACTTCCCCAATATTGACAGCTGATCAAAACCTTCGCCTTGAAAATTACGCCAAGCAAGCACTCTTCAGGCCTGTTCTAACCCATATTACAGAACGCGAAAATGACTGGGTGCCATTCTTGGAGTCGAGTAATCCGGAGTCAAACGTGCCTATGCCTTGCGAGCCTAGCACACGTGAGTATCCATTCATTTAGTATATATTTAACAAGGTACTCACATGAATAACAGCTGCCGTCGAAGCCATCCGCGCTATGTTGATTATAAAGTGTTTGCGTCCTGATCGTCTTCTACAATCAACTGCCTCGTTTGTCAGGACAGTATTTGAATCTGACCTATCTGCCCAATCTGGATTCGATCTCGGAGCTATGGTTGCCGACGAGGTACCCCCTGCTACCCCTCTGGCTCTGATATCTGTTCCAGGTTATGATGCCAGCTACCGTGTTGAACTCCTTATTCAAAACACTGGAGCTCGTTCCTCCTCTGTCGCCATGGGCTCTCAGGAAGGCTTTACATTAGCCGATCAGGCCATCGCTGCAGCCTCTCGGCAAGGAAGCTGGGTGCTACTTAAGAACGTACACTTAGCACCAACATGGCTAGGTCAATTGGAGAAGAAATTGCAGACCCTCAACCCTCATCGTAATTTCCGCCTCTTTTTGACTATGGAAGCCAATCCTTCGATTCCTGTTAATATTTTGCGGCAGTCGCGTATCATTATGAACGAACCCCCTCCTGGTATCAAGGCCAATCTTCTAGACTCACTTCGTAGTATTTCTTCAAATCGTCTTGCCCAAGGACCTGCCGAGAAAGTTCGTTTATACTTCCTGCTTGCATGGTTCCACGCTGTGGTACAGGAACGTCTCCGCTATGTCCCATTAGGATGGAGCAAGCCATACGATTTCAATGATTCTGATATGGCTTCCGCTTTTGGCACCATAGACACTTGGTTGAACGCAATCGCCAAAGGACGAGCAAACGTTGACCCAGCCATTATTCCGTGGGACGCACTCAGAACATTGATCAAACAGTCTGTCTACGGTGGCAGGGTTGATAGCGACTTCGACCAGCGCATTTTGGATACCTTCGTTGACGGCCTGTTTACTCCTACGGCGTACAATGTGGACTTCAATCTTGTGCCTAACGTTAATGGTTCTCAACTTCTCGAAGCACCAGATGGCACTAAATTGGAGCACTTCATGACTTGGGTTCAGAGATTGCCTGATCGTGAGCCTCCTTCATGGCTCAGCCTTCCTCCTACTGCGGAGCGCGTCATTGCTGTTGCTCAAGGTAAGACCCACATAAATTTCTACCAACGTCATTGTACTAAGGATTATTCATAGGTAACGAGTTATTGGGCAAATTGCGTAAGATGCGAATGTTAGCAGATGACGACGACGAAGTGACGGCTGCTGCTGGTCCCTCGAAAGGACAAGCTTCGCAGCAGCCAGCTTGGATGAGAGCACTTCACGACCGCTGCCGCGAGTGGTCCTCGCAGCTTCCTGCCGTAAGTTAAACAGTGTTTTCTTGCCATACCTCCATTGAGCGATGCTACAGACGTTCAACACTCTACCAAAACAATCGAACGACAACCCAGACCCACTGTATCGTCTCTTTTTCCGCGAGGGCAGCATCGGGCGCAAGCTTCTGGATCAAGTCAGGAAGGATCTGGCTGACGTGATCAAAGTATGCGAAGGCGTGTTGAAGCAAACTAATCATCTTCGAACGCTTATGAGTTCTCTAACCAAAGGTAATTTCACCCTTGCTTACCTTTCCAACGTTGCTGAATCCTTTTTCAGGTACCATACCTTCACATTGGCGGCGATACAAAGTCCCTAAACAAATGTCTGTTTCCGAGTGGATTCCCGATCTCGCAAGGCGTCTCGCACAATTAGACGGGATTACCAGCATGGATAATAGTCTTTCACACGTGGAGGTGTGGCTTGGTGGTTTGTTCTTCCCCGAGGCGTATGTGACTGCCACACGCCAAGCAGTCGCACATCGTAAGCGGTGGAGCCTGGAGACGCTGAACTTAAGACTGGACATTGGACGAGTGAATGATCCTGGCGCATTCATCGTTGATGGTATATACTGATAACCATTGATCTCCTTTATTCATGCTGACCATCTTTTCTATCTATAGGTCTTGTATTGGAAGGTGCTGCTTGGGCCACAGATAATCTCGTCCTGAACGATGGCGAGTCCGTTAGACTAAATCCCTCGCAAATACGATGGATACAAGAAGATGAGTCATCTAAAGAAGAAGAGCGCAGGAATATGGTGACCCTACCGGTATACCTGAATAGCGACCGAAGCGACGTGCTGTTTACAGTTGACTTACCATTTGATGAGAACGCGGGGGCGCTAGTGGCAATGAGAGCCGTATGTCTTAGCGCAGGGGGCTGAAAGATAGAATAGTTCGAGGTGATTTGATGTTCGCTCTTTCACATACCCATACCATTATACCTACTTTTGCATGCATTCATGATATAATCGGACAGATTACGACCTTTCACGAGTACAAGATTTTTAGTTCACACACAATACATCATCGCTTTATTTTATGACCTTTTTCATGCTCAATCCCCAGACACACGAATCCGCGGTCTTGTGCTCTAAGAATACACAACTTTACTTCCCTCAGCAATCTCTAACACCTTCCAGTCCACTTCGATGCCCTCTGTCCTGAAAATATCACGTGCGGCTTCAGCAATTTTTTCGAAGTTGTGTGTAGCGAGAGCAAGGATAGTAGGACCTGCGCCAGAAAGGCATATGCCGAGGAGGCCCGGATGTGAGGACGGGGTGAGGAGAGAGGTGACAGCAGGAAGACCAGGTATCTGCAGAGACGAGAAGTTGGTTTGATATATGAGTAAACTGTAGCGAGAATGGGGAACGTACAAGAAGTTTCCGGTATGGCTGGTGAACACGATCTTTCATTGCCTCATATATAAGTTCGGGATCAGGAGGTGATTGGCCCAAAGCTGTCGTCAGTACTGCAAGACGCTGCATGTTGAAGACCTATCAAGGTGCGCGATTTTATTGTCAGAGGCGTTATATGAGGGTATGCGAAGAAGAAAACATCCATCCCGAGTTTGAGCTACTCACGAGATCTTTCCTTGTGTATGATTCTGGAAGCACTTCCCGGGCTTTTGCCGTGCTAAGCTCAAACCGAGGGATGATGGCGACAGCCTTGATGCTATCCGACCAGTTGAAACGCACGTAATGCCCGATTCCGTTTGGCGGGACAGGCGGGGAGAGACCCCAGTCTGCACCTGCATCGGGGGGATATTCAGGCAGAACCTCACTCAGCGGAACCTGCGCTGCCTCCGTCGCAACAGGATCGAGTTCGCGAAGATAAGAGCCCACAAAGCCGCCAACGAGTGCAGCCGTGACGTTGTCGGGATGGCGCTCGACCATGAGCGCGAAATCGAGCATGCGCTCGTGGGAGAGACGAAGGCTTCCGAGGGCGTCTGCGAGAAGGACGCCTGCGATGACGGCGGCACCGGAAGATCCTAGGCCGCGGCCGAATGGGATCTCGTTGTCGACGTGGATGTGGGTTAGGGAGGGGGGGAAGAAGGGGTGATCGTGGCAACGGAGGACGTATAGGGCGACGCGAGTGGTGAGGTTCTTGTAAGGGTCGAGTGGAACCTCGGATGCCCCCTCGCCAGAGTAAGTGAGTACTGGAGGCGGGGGACGACCGGATGTGGGTGATGAGGATTTCTCCGCGTCGAGTGTGACGTGGAGGGTGAGATGGAGGGAGAGGGAGAGGCCGACGACATCAAAACCTGGGCCGATATTGGCAGAGGTCGCGGGGACACGGACGATGAAGGAGGGAGTGGTAACGTTCGGGGTAGACATATAGGTATGCACTTGTTTCAATTTAAAGGATTAGATACGAGACCTAGGCTCAGTGTAGGGATCAATATATACATCAACTCTGGTTTAAAACCGACGACTTACAGATGTACTACTAGTACACTTTTCTACACGCTATCTTTTCCTAGAGGAAACCAAAAGACCTTCTATCTGTGTATTAGCCACTTAGATGCATGGCGGACCTCTAGGACTATACGAGGCTCACCGATACTTTGATTGCCAGGAAGATAAGATCAAATGTCAACCGAGCTTGCAACCGATCATTTTTTCTGACTCTAAACGTTATAAACGCGTCGTCCATATCCGGAAATTTATTTGTTTGGTCCAGAAGGTGTTGCACAACAAACGCCGCCATGCACGAGTTTTCACTTCTCGCGATTTGACTAGATGTTTAGCGAGAGTGAGATTGTGCAGGCAGTATTAATCAAGCCAAGAAATAAACACCAGAAATACAGAATTGTCATTAATCCGGTAATGAGAATATGCCTTTGTAATACATTGATGCTAGTACTGTAGTAGTACCATATATGCATGAGACCCAGTAGAGTAGTAATTTCGTCGCTGAAAATGAAAATATGAAATCGAATGGTAAATGCGAGTCATGCGAGCGTGATCTACACGTGTATGAGAATGTATGCTCTAGTCGATCGTAAATCAAGAAAATGCTGCCTATGAGGAGGCGACAGCCTTGGTAGTACCGTTGGTCTTGGTACCAGATGCAACGACAGTGAACTAAGAAAAATAATCGTCAGATGGAATTGGGTACACGGAAACAGGAAACCAACTCACGTAAACAGCGTCATCGAGAGAGCCGTGCTGGGCAACAGCCACAAGCGCGGGTTGGTGGTTCATTGCAGTGTTAATCGTGGACATCTTGTAAGCACCCTCTGGCAGTCCACCGGTAACATTAGCGTATAGTTGACCCTTGCTGTCTGCCTTGCTGTTTAAGCCCAAGAAGAATGCAAACTTGGTTGGGTTGGTGGGTGTCGTCTGCTGGATCGAGCTGAGAGCTTCGATGACAATGTGGGAGTGACCCTTGATCTGGCCGTTGGAGTCAAGCTGCTGGGGAGCGGCGAAGTAGTTGGAGTCAGCGTTCGTGAAGAAGCCGGTCGAGATCCCACTAATGGCGAGGGAAACGGTGAAACTAGTGTTTGCGGGGATCGTGTCCATGTTCACAGGGGAGACGAATTTAGCAGAGGGCATGTTAGCGGTGGAAGGGATGGATCCCATGGTGGCAGGGTTGCATGATCCGCCCTTGATCTGTTGTCCGTTGGTGAGGGGTTGGTCGGGAACCGTGGCACAAAAGTTGATGAAGTTGTTGGTAGACGTGAGGGAGGCGACTTCGCCGGATTCTGAGGTGTTCAAGCCTTGACCGTTCTGAGCAAAGCCTTTGGCGATGACGGAGGAGAGCAGTGTGAGGGAGCTTTGTCCGTTGCCACTCGACCCGCTGGTACTAGTGGGACTCGCAGCAGAAACTGACGTAGCGGTGCTGGTACTGACACTAGTGGTAGAACCAGTTGTGCCAGAAGAGCCACTGGTGGCACCTGTAGCAGCGATACGAGAGTCGACATCGGACTGAGTAGTACACGCAATGCTTGTACCCGCACTATTAACGAGAGGAAGTGCAGCACAGCTGTATGAAGGAGATGTTAACATTGAAGAGTAAACAAAGTCGAGATGTAGACCTACATCAAACTGGAGGAGCAAGCAGTAAGAACAAACTTGCCACTAACACACTGAGCAAATTCGTTGTTTACACACGCGTTTTCCCCCGCCGTACAGGAGGAAGAAGTAGTCAACGACTTGAATTGATTGCTAGGATCAAAGATGAGAAACGACCAAGTAAGATGAAAAAGAAAACATACTTTTGGTTGATGGCATCAACACCATTCTGGAGAAGAAAACCAGAACTGCTTGCACGGCGCGTAGGGATTGCATTTACAAACATGGGAGCGAAAGCGAAAGCGGCGAGAGTGAAGAACTTCATTCTGGAGAGTATTTAGAACTTTGTGCGTTATGGGAGTTTGGATTAGATCGGTGGAGCGAACGTTGTCGTGAGTCTATAAAAGACGAGAGAGACTTAGTGAGTGGTAGTCGATGGATAATCGTGTGGAGTGAAGAGAGTGAAGACAAGACACCAGGTCTGGTAGGGATGAAGACTGAAGAGTGAATGGACGCAATGAGCGGGTGGTAACGAAGACGAACCGTCTTTTATACTCCATCGCGATATTTGTGCATTGTGTGGAGGTTCACTTTGGATCCGATGTGGAAACGCAGGGACAGAATAAGGGTGGACTTGTTACCTAAACAATGGACAAGCTGACCATAATGGGTGCCGTTGTTCAAAGTGCGGTTCCGCCTCGACAATAATGGGAAGTGACACATGGCTGGTTGTGCAAAAGCCAAATTTGCTGCACCTGGGAATGCACGGGAAGACATCACCTTGCACTCGTTGTCTGCTGTCTTTTTGCGTGTTCGGCGAGAGGAATGAAAGCGTTGCTTGTTATTGTTCGTCCTATTGTTTGTCTTTTGTTCAATCATCCTTGCTATATTTGGACCTGCCGAATGCTCCCGGTCCGACCACCTTGAGTCGCCGCTTATCTTATCTTATCTACCCACTTTGTCTTTGTCACAACCGAGTGGCTGCAACGGTTGGATCTTCAACACTCCAAGTCCCAGTCAAATTCACAAAATGGACCGCAAAATACTCACATTTCATGCAGTGAGGGTCGCATTCCCCGTCGTTTATTTTGCACCGCTGATTTTCCAGCCGATGCCTCTAGATCTTGTTTGACATGGACGGGTGAGCAAGTCAACCGTTTAGGTCAAAACTGTGTTGTGCACCAACGAGTTGACGTTTACCGTTACAGGACGCTAATAGATTCAACTCCCGGAGTTATGAAAGCCTGGGATACTTTTGCAAAAGATTATTCCCTCAATGCATCTCAAGTTGCCCACGCATCACATGGCAGACGGCTTTATGACACTCTCAAAGAGTTTTGTCGGATCGACGATGAAGATAGGCTGCTAGTAAGACTCGGTTTTTCCATGGACATGAGCTTTTCAACTAACTTGACCCGAAGGCCGAAATCGTAAGGTTCGAACGGGAGGTGATCGATGGGGGGCCGATAGTACTCCCTGGCGTACAAAATCTCATTGCACAGGTAAGCTCCCTTACTCCCACCCGCCAAAGTCATTCCCTAATTCATTCAATACTTTTCAGCTCAGACATGAAACCACGTATGGCTGGACAATTGTCACATCCGGTTAATATTTTTTTCCCTATACGGTGACATAACCACCAGCCTTGTGTGCCCTCTTTAACATCAATCAACTCGCAGCTACGAATGTATATACCCCCGCTGCCCTCGCACGTTGTGCCATTCCACTGCCGGAAGTAGGATATGTCACATCTAACGATGTTGCCCGCGGAAAACCTCACCCAGACCCATATCTTGCTGGGGCACAGCGATGTGGTGTAGATCCGACCAAATGTATGTGGGCAGTCATGCGGACGGAACATGTAAATCACTGGCTTGATGGTTCTTCCTAGGTCTCGTCGTAGAAGATGCACCCTCAGGCCTGTTAGCAGGACATGCAGCCGGTGCACGTACACTCGCAGTATGCACCTCCCACACTCGAGAGGTGATCCTAGCCTCTGGAGCAAATCCGGATTATATAGTCAAGGATCTAACGAGGTGCGTGCATGTTCGCTTTTTTTTTGCGTGGATTTCGGATAGGTTGTGAGAGCCTGCTTGGGGTTGTGCTTGGGATGGAAGCCGTCGGCGCTCGGATGGACTTGAATGCCCGAATTTGCCGGACATGCTGCTGAAACCTCGAGGCAGTCGACTGAATAGGTTCTGTTCCCAGAGTAACGGCGCGGTGGGTGGATGGAAAAGTAGAGATTTCCATTGACGAGTCAGACGAATGAGAACCAGTATAAGGGCCTCGGAACCTTAAGCGGAGTCGTTGGGCTTTGGGATGGTTAGGGGGTTCTAAGTGGAAAGTAGACGTCGAAGAACGGAGGGTATACCCTTGACCCCTAGATCATTTTTAGGCTTTATCCCAAATCGTATATCCAGTGGGTTCAAGATAAGAACACGACCAATCGAACGGCGATGTGTATCGGTATTGGTACACAGGAGAAGAAGAAACGACCTGAGTGCGTAATGCGTTAAAAAGTCAACCAGTGCGAATGCGAGTGCTCACTATGACACGAAAACACACATGCGAGCTAAGATGAGCAGATCTACCAGATACGCTGCAATCGGTAAGTTTAACGATTTCGACATCCCAAGGTCCGGTTCCTTCGCACTCGGCGGTAATAACCTCATGACCAGGCCCAATGTTAGAGCAACCCAGAACAGCAGGTGGAGATGGGATACGCCACGATATCAGGATATTCCACTAAATCAAGCCTGCTAAGTATGCCATCTGCGGGAAAACGTTCGGAGCATGAAGAGATCATTGCCGGCGCCTCAAGCCTTAAGAGTTCAAGGCTGGATCGCAAAGATCCGGGTAATTCCACTTCGGGTATGATGAACACGTGAACACGAGCTCGTATCAAGGTTGCTCTATTCGATTTTTCTCTGAACTACACAACATATGGTGAAGGTCAAGATTCACTGAAGAATGTGTGTTTCAATTGTGCACATACATACTCTGCATCAAGGTTGATTCGGTACGCCGCATCAGTGATTGAGGCTGTGAAACTTTGAATGATATCTCCTTGAACACACAATTTTCGAGCGTTGTGCCGCTTGTGCGTAGGCCAGGAATCAAGAGATAGATTTCACAGAAAAGTTCTCAAGTGGTGGTACCGATCAAACCGCCATCGCTTGAGAAAGGATGAGTATTTGAAGCTCCGTGAAGCTTTGGGAGTGCCAAGGAAACATATTCCGTTACCGCGGCAGGAATGCGAGCAAAGTGAGGCGAGGCTTCGGTTTTCCATGGAATACATGCTTGGAATCATCTCTCCTTGTCGCACAACCAGAACAGAGCGGATGTCACGGATGTACGTTTCGCCCTGAAAGGTACTGATGGACTCGTTACTTTTACGGAACACAGCACCTAACTATACGCCGGCCTTTGCGCACTCTGCCAGCATCACGCCAAACACTCTACCTCCTTGCTATAAATACGGTCCCATCCATCGCCTGCAGTCAGAATCTGCCAATGCCTCATATCCATACCACCTCACACTCCAGCCCTCCCGGTGTAACCACCCAAATGCACCCATCTCGCTCTGCTCCAACGCCTTCCACATCACAAACACAGAGTAGTACTGGCCCTCAACCGGAAATCTCATGGCGAGCAGGCATATCATCTCTTCATCCACAAGTGTCAGCACCTCCAAATGTGCAAAATGCTCAGCCGTGTAATAGTCATCAATGGCGGATTTTAGGCAGACATCCTGATTCATGTGTCCTTTCACCACCGGGATGGAGACACCCAGGAGTCGCTACGGCTGCTGCACCCCCATCGAACCCAGCTATTCCTCACCCACCATCTCAGATTGCACCTGCACCGCAGAGCTCGCTTTACCCGTACCCATTAACGTCACAGTTCCATCCTCCGAACCCTGCACATCCTCCCTACCATGTCGCCTCCAGAGTTGCACATTTTGCGACGAATCCATTTATTCCCCCGCCCCCTCCTTTCGGCGTGACATCGTCGTTTTGTGGTTCACATGCTGGATTTTTTTCGGTCCCCCCACCAGTGTATACCAATGTGGCTGGGATAACACCTGGCCCACAACGGTGCTTACACCCAAACCTTCCACCTGGCATTCGCCCCCAGCAGCCAAACGAAGAACCAAGTCAGATCATACCGACCCCAAACCAACCGCCACCTGTAAGTCCTTTTTATTGGCTTTTTTTCTTTCTCGGTTGAGTCTTATTTATTTATTTTTTAAACCTATCAAGGTACCGTCCTCTTCAAACCAAACACAGCGGACGAGACCGCGGTCACCATCCGTCGCTCCGTCGTCGACGTACAAAATAGAAGTTGATTTGGCCCGTGCGTTGTCAGCACAGAAGATACGACGTGCTGAACTTCATGTGGCGCAACTGAAATATCAACGGAGTACGGCAGATGTAGCGCTATGCAGAAAGCATCTGAGGGATGAAATGCAGAAAGAATGGGATAATTCTCCAGACGTGGTCGACGAGACCGACATGAAGGAGGCCGATGACACACCTTCGCCCCGTCCGCACAAACGGGTTAAATTGGAGGATGAAAATGGAAACGAAGTCATGGACGGCGATGACGATAGTGACTCAATGTCTTCTCCGGAAATTTAAAAAAGCGTCACGGATTCTATCTATTTTTTGGGGCTCTTTGTTTCTTCTGATGGTCGGCTCGATCTTGCGGAGATGATACATCACGGAAAGGAATTTAATAAATGTGGTTTGCAAGAATATATCCCTGTGTCATGTATCCACAAATTATACATAAATTGCTCCGACATGGTTGCCTCACGGCATAAAGTATATCTTTCTGACCACTTTTCGTCTACTAGCGCACGTAACAAACTCCTCTTACGTCCAAGAAGTTCAAGTGGACTATCAAACTCAGCCTGAATGAAATGCAATCAGTGAATAGTTAGCTCCCCGGTCACTTACATTTTTTTCGGCGTCAAGAACCATCTAAATGGCTACCAGCTTTCGACATGTTTGAAGGCATTGCAAGCACTCGCAACTTTATCAGCATCAATTATGGTTTTCAAGCGATGAGCAGAGCTTTCCAATGGTTTCTGAGCGGTCGCCTCGGCTTTCTTCTTGCTCTTCCTATATAAGGATAGGTATAAAAGCACCAAGCAGGATGGCATGCAAAATGAGAGTGATTAGTGGAGGCACCAACGAGGTAGGCCGGGATCAGGGTGTTGGTTCATAGACTGAAAAACACATTGCTAGAGCTGAGCTTTTTTTTAGATACAAATTATAGCTCCAGCAAAAACACCTACGCGTCCTTCCTCAAGTTCATCTCCACGAATTGAACGTCTAAAATGACTTGGAGCTGAGACATCGAGCGGTGACGATAAAAGGCCTGCAAGTTTGTGTGATACAACCAAACGAGGATAAAAATGCTGTGGTTGAAGGCTGCAGGTTAAGGACACAATGTTCAGACTAAGATACGGACTGCACGACTGTACTCAGTAGTCGTTCGCAGTCTTTTTGAACTCAGCGGTTCCAGGGGCAATAGCTTGTGTGGCACCCTTAGTTCCCAGGTTACTGTTTATATCCCGCTTATTATGTGCATATGCATGCAGGGTCTGAGGGGTCTTTGCTTTGACATGTTTACTCGGTTGGTGTATTGTGGCGATGTGCTGGGAGGGACATACCGCAGAAAGTTGAAATTGGTGGTGAGCCCAATGCTCCTTGCCCGCTGACCATCATGTCAACATCCGCGACAGAGAGCCCGCCGACACCACGGCCATCAATATCAGACCCTTCATCGCAATCAGGGCCGATACCGCTATTTGAACATCATCTCAAGGTTCTCACAGATTCTTATCTGAGCTTCTTCCAGGAAAGGTACCTGTTTATCCTGTGCACCTACAAAGTTGTTGCTCAATATTATTTCTTCGTTGATGAAGAAAGCGCATAGAAGAGGTTTAGTAAGTATAACCTCATAATGTCCCTTCTAGCAGCGCATAATCGTCGTATCTCATCAGTGTCGATTCACTCCTAAAATTACATCGCAAAGTAAAAGCCATCGACAGTTTTTTGGATGATCGTTACGATCTTAATACAGCGAGAAAAGCATGGAGCGAAGTTAGGGATAATGTCGAAAGAGGTTGGTATTATTCCTTTACTTCGGAAACAAAACTGAGCTTAAGCCAACAGAGGCACAAACAAGACAGGCATTCCTTACTACTTTGACGATTGACATCGTCAACCCTTTGAATTTTCTCAAAGTATGTTCCCTCGATTCTGTTCGCACCATAGCATGAACATATTCCGTCAATAGGAGACGCAAGAACGCACGCGCAAACGTATCAAAGAGGACTTGAAGGAGTCTAGTAATTCGTATAATGAATTCGCTGAAAATACTTTACCAAAGCTTAAACGCACCTATCTGAAGAAATGTCAGGAAGTAGAGGTCAGTTCATAACCTTATGCAAATAACACCTTCCTTACCCTTACCCCTCTCAAAGGATCACAAAGCTACTGTCACTTCCAACACTGCTCCTATTACTTCATCGCATCACCATACGCCATCATATACGCCTTATTTGGAACAAAGCAGTAATGCATTCAGCAATTCCCGGTCTAATCCCAGTCTACCAACTAAACCTGTCGTAACAACACCGCATCCCTTGCGGCCACTCGATCGAAGGCCTTCAGGCAGCATGCCATCAGGCCGTAGCCGTTCTCCGTCAACATCTACAGCATTTTCTGAATTTGCACAGCATGGTAATTTTATTTGTTCTCAAATGCTTTTTATATCTTCATTGTATGCTAGGCAAGAAACAGTTAAACCAATTGATCACATTCCTGGATAAAAGTGGGACGGTCAAAGAAAGCCTCGGGGGTCGCTCAGAAAATACTGCCCTTAGGACTGTTCGGGCAAAGCGAGAAGCAGATGAAGCAGGTAAATTATTTTCATATAGTAATATGACAAACCGAACAAACCGGTCTATTCGTGTAGATAAGGAGTATAGAAAAGGCGTGCACTGGTTGGAGACTTTAAGGCTTCGACGAACAAAGATTCTCGAAGGAGCATACAAGGTGAGCTTGTGCTTCAAGGCATCTGTAATTTCATCTCATTTTACGTCAAGAGCTTAGAAATGTTCGTGCATGACTATTCAACTACGGTAAAGGGCGTGTTGGATCAGTATGTGGATAACATGACGTACGTACCTTTGCTGAAAGTCGGGAAATCGATCAATCATATCACATACCAGTGCTACGACAATGACACAAACCCAACTTTCTTCGCATGCGAGGTCGATGGTAGACAAGATTTCTCCCAAGAAAGACGTTGCCGATGTTGGGTCGATTATACAACGATCGCTAGCTTCTGCCACGCTAAAACCTATACTTTACTACAACTATAACGTTGGTGAATGTAGCGATCTGATTTTTGGGGTAAGTTTAGTGGACTATGCAACTGCTAGGAGTTTAGGGGAGGGCGAAATACCTAAAATTGTTCGAATATGTATCAAAGAAATCGATCAAAGAGGCCTCGAGTCCGAGGGCATTTATAGGGTTGGTTACTTTTTTGCATATAACTCTCAAGGTACTGATGCTGGCATGCAAAGGTGTCTGGACGACATGCTGTCGTACAAGATGTGGGATATAACTCCTTCATATGTTTTTACATGCTCTTTAACATATCAAATTTTTTTAGCTTCAGCGCAAAATAGAGCGGAGCGAAGTTGCTTTCCAATTCAATCCCCTGACTGACGACGTCTACGCTGTATCGTCAATACTGAAGGTTTGAATGTTATCAATCAAAAATCTGTGTCACCGTGTAACGTTTTCTTCTAGATGTACTTGCGTGAATTACCAGAACCAGTCTTCAGGTTCCCCTTACAGGACCGTATGGAATATTCTGAAGACCGCAGTAAGCCAATTCGTATCACGAATCGAGCACCTCAATCTAACTCTTACTTTCAGCAGATCACCAGTTCAATAACTTCGCTGTGCTGCGATCTAAGATTAGGAGGTTACCCCATGTTCATCGAGCAACATTGAAGGCTATTGTGGAGCACCTTGGCCGAGTCGCGGCTATGTCAGAAAAAAATAAGATGGACCCAAAGAATCTTGCAATTATATTTGGAGGTGTAATTTTTGGTGAAGACGAATTACCCAAAGGAGGAGATCTTCTTAGTGTACAATCGTGGAAGGTCACTTACATAGCTTTTATGTTTGTCCCGCAACTCACTTGCTTCATTCAGGATTCGTCGATGGAGGATCTGATTATTAACGCTGGCACTCTTTTTGACGAACATCCTACAAGTAGCTCTCCACCGTTACCTGCGGCACCTATAGGAGAGCCGACCCCTACATACACGTACGGTTCATCTCACACGAAAGTCGCTAGTGTCGCGCCTCGATCACAGTCCCCGCGGAACCCTGAGGACTTTACACCTCGACTGCCCATGCGACCTACGAGTAGTATTCACCCATCCTTACGTGCCAATCCAATATCTCCGACACGAGCTACTATGGATATACCCGCCTTGCCGCCTAGGCCAGCCCGTTCACAAGACAATGATGTAGCATCGACATCTTCTCAAGCATCAACAACATCTACGCTAGTCACCAACGCGGAGAATACGCAACATGGTCCGTCTGTCGCACAGTCCACTCCTCCACAGTCACCTCCTACTCCTAAGTCGGCTGCCACCACCTTATCTGACTCGACGAGTGATTCTTCAGCAGAGTAAGGAGCTGTGAGACATATATACGTATATTCGTTTCCTCTGTTATGACACATGGGTGGACCATAACGTGGAACTATGGTGACTTACGGTTGTAAATGAGTACTGTTCTCTCTTGGTCTTTGTATAGGTATTACGTATTCTGTTACCCTCATCCCAACCGCGAATCACTTCCATTCTTTAAGGGTACCACTAGTCTCAGTGAAGTTTAATGAGCCATGTATATAAATTATTTTAGTTGAGTGATGCTATCGTTGAGCTCCGACAGAGAGTGATACCGGTCGATAGCTTCTTCCGTGTCCATCTCCTCCTCTTGAACTTTTCTAGCTTCAGCTTGTTTTTGGCAGGCGACCTGCCAGGCAACAACTCTTGGATGCGCCGTGACTCTGCAGGATGTACATTAATTAGCACATTGAATGTATCCATGCCTCGGATTCACCTTCCAGGATCAAAGTTGACTATTTCAAGACCTTCCATGGTCGTAGCACGGGAAAGAGCAACATAAGCTTGAAGTTTTTGAGTGCTGTCCACTCTCTTAACATATAATAAGACCCTCACCTTGTCCCTTCTCGAATATGCGTCTAAGGTTCACTTTCACTCGACTTAGAGTTTGACCCTGGGATTTATGGATCGACATCGCCCATGCTAGGGCTAGAGGGACTTGCGTACGTTGTGCTTCAACGTTCCCTGGGATGCCCTGGACACTGAAATCCAAAGGGGCACAAAGAAGCAGCGCATCATTCGTGAAACGAACCAGAGGAAATAGTTGCTTTGTGGAAAAAACTACTTCATCCAGAGCTATTAGACTTTTAGTACCTTCAACTTCCGACGCCGCTGGGGGTAGAATCGGCAGAGATTCATCAGACCCTTTGGGTTGCGCAACTTCGATGAACCGCTTGCGTGCTTCATGTGCAGTGATAAATTCGAGCACTTTTCCGACAGATCCATTTACCAGTCTTCCTTCGGCTATATTCTGGAGAAAATGAAAAATAAAAGAGCTAGGATAAATTTCTCCGACCTACTCGTAAAAGCATGACCTGAGCCCCGACCTGGTCACTAACGATCAGTCCGAACCGGATTGATCTTCATAATATCCTACCTTCAATGTAATCTCTCTGGGAACCACAAGTCGGTCCAGGAGCTGATCGGCTATTTGTGGGCTTATTCTTTGCTTGTGTATGTCGTATCCTCGGCTATCCATGGCTATGAATGTATGAGAAGCCCCCGGGAGTTGATCAAGATGGTCACTATTACAGCGTTCAACTTCCCTCTTCAAAGGAAACCTTTCTTCGAATTATTGAGTAGGTTCCTTCAGTGACTTATGGGACTTACAGTTCAGTAGGTACAATGCCATCTGTATATACAAGAGGACGTTGGAGCCCGAGAAATTCGTTGATATGCCACTGTTCGAGGTGGGCAGTTCTCATCGCGGAGAGCATACCGATAAACTCTGGCTATTTTTAGCTCCATATCGCAGATAGTGACTACCTTCGTGCTTACTTTCATTCTTCTGACGAAAGACTTGGGTGAGTATAACAGGTTGTCCAATACATCGCGGCCAAGATTCTGCGTCAAAAGCAAAGGTTGCCGGGAGTACAGTCCTACTATCGTGTTCTGGAACAGGGGGTAACTGGAAAAAATCACCCGACAAGATGAGCTAGAAAAGAACTTCGTTTGAACGTGCCAGAACTTGATATGTTTAGTGAATCTATCTCACTTGTATGCCGCCGAAAGGTCTCGGCGACTCACGTACTAACCGGGCAATAGCTTCCTAAACCAAAATACGATAAGGAGTGTGTCATAGAATTCAAGAAGGCGACATACTAGTTTATCGAAGAGGCGTCCATCGAGCATGGAGACTAGGTGTCACTTCAATGTCTCTTTTAAGTTGCCGGGAAAGATAAGCGACACTACGTACCTTCATCAATGATTAATGCGTGAGTTTCGCGCCATCTTGCTTTAGAACGTTTGGACATATAGGTGACAAGGTCATGGACAGATTCTTTTCCCAAACCAATTCCGGCAAAAGAATGTATGGTTGTGCCTCCAATATTGAGCCCAGCAATACCGGTTGGTGCTGTTATAGCCAGTCCAGGTGCACGCCCACGGAACAAGCTGATTATTTGCCTCAGAAGAACAGATTTACCTGTCCCTGAAAACCTCACACAGTGAATATTTTATCTGAGAGGAAGCTGACGTCCTACCTGCAGGTCCAGTGAAGAATATATTCTGACCACTCTGCACCATATTCAGCACAAGTTTTTGCTCTGGCGAGAATTCAAGTTCAACTTTGGGAATAACCTCAATGGTGATATCCATTGCTGAAGGGACATTGTTGGCGACTAGTAGTGGAGGATTCAGTGTGGGACCAATAGAGATATTTACAACAGTGTGTGGTCGTGATGAATTTCCAGGATTAAAGATATCATTAGTGGTAGATCCAGCGCCGCGGTTAAGTGGTATTGGTCGCCCTGGGTATTCTGTCCACACCAAATTTGAGCTGGGAGAGGGCTCAGGATAACTACGTTCTGGAAGCCAAGAAGGATGCATGCCTGCAGGCCTTGGAAAGTTATGGAGCCATGTTTGAGCCTCAGCTAACGAGTCGAAGCCTTTGGCGCTCGTACCACTGAACCGTCGAGTCTGAGGGATATATGTCATGATTTCATACGAGCTTTGGAATAGAGCGATGCACATACGGCATCTTCATACTGAATAAGAAATGTGCCATTAGCTGATGAAGCAGTCATATTACATGCTGAGGAGCTCCATGAACATGGACAGATTGATGGTCACGCACTTCCTTATAATTGTCATAAATCCGTGACCCCTCCCGCCCAATACGAACTGCATAATATTTTTTGGGGCGACGAACGCTGGGCATAACGATTTGATTTGAAAACCCTGCTTATACAAAAGGAAAACGAGAGATATATCGATATGAACTGGTGAGAGTAGAGTATGCACGTAGCCTGCAGTGGGAAGGCGTGTTTGTAAATTTACGTTATGCATTGGTAGTGGAGATAGTGTAAACTGCATTTGGACCCACATCGCCGAAGACCGCGGCAGCACAGCGACGGAAATTCAAGAAACTTGGTACTATACAATTAATGCGGATATATCTTATGGAAACAAATTCGAATATACTAATTCCAAAACGCGTCTACTGCATCATCTGCGTCCATTTCATCAAAATCGGGGTCCATATCTACTTCGTGGTCCAGATCATCGTGCCAGGCCAAGACCCGGGGGTGCGCCATCACCCTAGATGTCTAGATTGAATAAACTATACGTGCCACCATGACGTGACTTACTTGGAAGGATGGAAGTTCAATACTTCAAGTGATTCCATACTTGTTGCACGAGAAAGAGCAACATAAGCTTGAATAATGAATGTAAGAAATTTGTAAGAGGATATGATTGTATGCATTACCTTGGCCTTTTTCGAACGTACGAGCCAGATCTACTTTGACTCGTTCAAGAGTTTGTCCCTGTGATTTGTGCACGCTCAGAGCCCAAGCGAGGATTAAAGGGATCTATAAGAAGGTTCAAACCCAAAGTCAAGGTTTGGTGCAACGATACTGACCTGCCGTCGCCGAGCCTCTGTCTCTCCATCCGCATTATTGATAGTAAAGTCGACTGGGATGCAAAGGAGAGTTCTGCCACTGGTAAATCGCACCACAGGCCATACGTTATCGCTCGATAAATCGATAAATCTCGGTGCTTCATCCTTCTGTCCTCCTTCTGTTGCAATCTCAGTCTTGGTTTGCATAGCTTCCTTCGATGTGCTGAATCTGACGATCGTGCCCACAGAGCCATTGACAAGCTCGCCTTGTATCATGTTCTACGAAAATCATCGTATCAACCAACAACTATTGTCTGTTTCATAGATATGCACACCTTGATCAACATGACTTGTGCACCAATCTTTCATAGATAAAATTCTATAGTAAATCTTATTGCAAAACTGACATACAAAATAAGCAGACCTTCTGATCAATCACAGGCGGCACTACAAGACGTTCGAGGAGACGGCCCATTTGTTCATGGGATATGGGTCTTCCGTTAGAGTCACGACCCGGACTATCTGCTGCTGGATACCTGATAATTTGATCCGGCAGCTCTCGAAGTCTTTGACTATTTGCTAAGTCAACTTCTTTACGAGTTGGATATCTATAAGGCATCAGATGAGCGTGATTATAGGATAACGTTTAAAGTGACCTACAGTTGCGTTGGACCAATTCCATCAGTGTATTTGACAGGTCGTGATAATTTCCTGAATGCCTCGACAGATTTTGGGTCAAGTTTCCCAAAACGCATCGAATTGAGCATATCAACAAAGGCTAAAAGTAATGCAGGCCATGAGTGATGAGTTAGTGACCACAAGCTAAGGACTTGCCTTGATCTTTTTGTCGGAACACTTTTGTCAATATCACGGGTTGGTTGACACATCGTCTCCAGGTATTGGCTTCAAAAGCAAATCTAGACTGAACAACCATCCCGTTCTTGCGATCCGGTACAGGAGGCAGTTGACAGAAGTCACCAGAAAGTACTAACTATACGTCGCTTCCATCATATGCGAAAGGTGAAATAATGAGTACTGACCTGTATTCCACCAAAAGGTGCTGAATTTCTTCTGACTATGCGGGCAATTTCCTCCTATTATATAGGAGTAGCAATGAGAACATTATTCGTACTGGGTATGAAACATACGCACAAGTTTGTCGAAAAGAACGCCATCCAACATCGAAACTGACATTTTGTATATGGGGTTAATATTCAAACAAGAAGAAACAGGCGCGGTACGAACTTTCATCAATCACTAACGTTTTGACTTGTCGCCATCGATCCACAACATTCTTGAATTTAGGTTGTCCGAGAAACTTTCCAGCTAGCTTATGGGCTTCTTCTTGGCCAAGGCCAATTCCTGCCCAAGAGTGTAACGTCGTCCCACCGATATTGACCGATGCTATACCGGTAGATGCAGTAATTGCAAGTTCTCCTGAAGAACGGCCACCACATATACGTATGATCTCTCTTAGAAGAACGGACTTTCCCGTCCCTGTGTTTGGAAGTTAGGGGGTTGAAGCTGCGACACGCCAGAAACAAACCTGCGGAACCAGTGAAGAAAATACTGCGCCCTCGCTTCACCAGGTCCAAAACTCGACTTTGCTCGTCGGACAGTGGCATCTGTGGCAAGAGGGGTCCATCTAATGGGATGAATGTTGTCTCCACCGAGTCTTTTTGACTATAGTCGTGAGAGGCGGCTAGTACGCTAGGCCCACTAATACTGGCGTGAGCACTTGAATATTCTGGAGACTTTGCTGCCTTTGTGCATGTGACAAGCTCGCGTGTTGACATGGACCTCATATCGATTGGAACGATGTCCGAATTATGCGGAAAAACTGGAGGATATTTAAACATTCAATCCCAGCACACATTCTGACTTCTACTCACTTGGTTTTTCAACGTGTAGCCAAGCCTCTGCCTCTGCTCGGGATGTGAAGCTTTTGTGGACAGCCCCAGGAAAACGAGAGACCTTATAGTGTACATTAGACCAGCAGCGAGTAGAGATTGATTTCCAGGGTCTTTACGTTTGCTTTGCACTAAAGACATCCAGTGTCGCGACAAAGCCATACGTTAGAGGACTTTGATGATTGTCCATCCAGTCAAAATGCCACTTGCCTCATCCCAGGTAGCATATATCTTTGGGCCTTCGCGACCAATGCGAACCGCATAGTATTTACTCCTGCCTGCCTTAGTCATTTGTTGCGAACTGACCTTCACTTTGAATTAGCGAACAACTAAAGGTGTAATGTGGTTTCTCTTTGAAGTTGTACAGCATTTCCCGAACCGACGTAGTTAACACCATTACATAATTTACCCCTGACTGAGAGTTAGAGATAACATTGCAAGCCGTAGCCCTGCAAAACGAGAAAACTTTAAATAGTCCAATACAATACAGGATTGTTGACAGAGACACAAATGACTGCTAGAAAGCTACATAAAATCCAGAGACCAGTCTATAGGTCGAACACAAAAAGGTACGGTAAATAGATCATAGCACTTCAACAAAGTTTGCAGGGAATATCCCTTCTTTTCCACTGACTTTACCTTTCCACCTGATAGCTGTGTCAGCTTGGTTCAACGAATTTGAGAAAAAAAACGCACCAGTCGTCTGTCTTCTCTGACTTGCGGGTAATAATAATCACATCCCCTTTCGAGAAAGAAAGATCACCGGCCTACAGGAATTCAGTACGGGGCTTGACGATATACATCAGTTATGTCTAAGCGCACCTCAACAGCCTTAAAATTATATAGGGCAATGGCACGGCCTACACCTTCCTGTGGCGAAAGGGGTACTGCCAGCTCAGGTTTAGGTTTAATAAAAGGCGTTGCTTGACTAGTACTTCGCCTGCGATTATCATATTCGGTATCTTCGGTAACTGGAGGAGAAGAAGAGAACGGATTGGTATATGCTCCGCGAGATTGACCAGGAGACGATGGGTATGCCGCAGACGTGCTCGCTGATTTAGAATGAGCAATGGTCTTGTCCGAGAGGTACGAGTGAGCGAGACGGAAGGGTGGCAAGGAGTTGAAAGGAGAAGCCGGGTCGTAACGCTCCGTCGTACCATGTGAACCTGAATACCGACGGTTAGACGCGTCCGTCGCTGAGGCATACTTCGGCTGGACATGTGAATCGAAATCGCTGATAGAATGTCTGTTAGAAGAACCAAAATCGTCCCAAGAGGTATTTGACGCGTCCTCCGTATTCTCGGGTGAAAAGAACGAGCCAGAGTTCTTCGGCTGACCCCAAGAAGTTGGAGGAAAATCAGGGCCTTTCTTCTTTTTGGTAAGTAATGTAGCGCCTTTCTCAGCTCCAGGACTTGCGACTCCTCCAAAACTGTATCTAGCAGGCTCACCAGCCCTATCATCGACCCACTTGCGATTTCCTGGCATACCAGTACAAGCCGATATAGTTGTGATGAGAGCCGAAGCCCAGTCTGGCGGGTCTACCATACCACTGAGAAGCATTTTTGCGGTCACATCAGACTTATATGCCAATGCATTTGCATCTTGACGCTCTACGATCATGGAACCTTCTACGGATATGCCTCCGAACAATCCTCTTGTCTTAGAGTAACTATACCTGTGGAGCAAACAGTCAGTGTCTCAACGTTCATAGAGACAATTAGGGATATAATTCCTACATAGCTGCGACTTTACCGCTTGTGTTCAATGAACCAGATGCCTCACCGTTCCGGCCAAGAGGGCCGATCGCGATACTCATGTTTCCTCCTAGGGTAAGTGAACCAGAGGACATGAATGATGCCTGCCAATATCTATATCAGTACCTTATAATTCCGCTATACGAGAGGGAGTGATGGCTTACGACAGCCTTAAACAAACGAGCATCAGATGGAGTGAATATACGAAGAAGACAAAGTAAAGCTCACGGATTGCGAGTTTAAGACGATCAGAAAATCGGTCATTTCAGCCCCAGCTTGACCACCCACACCAAGTCCAGCTGTACCTATAGCACTTGGCGCCGACCACGCTAGAAAGAGTATGGTGATTAGCACTCATAAGAGAGAGTATAAAGTAGACGACATACTTCCATCACTCAGCTTTGCTATGACTATGCCAGACCCAGCTCTGGCAGAGAATACAAACCCAGCCTTGAATATTGTGAATACGGCAAATCCCTTGGCATTCTCCAACACGTTACGAGGGATTACCTATCTTGCGTGGCTTTACTTCTTCATGTTACCAGGTATATATGTGCCATGCTCACGCCATCAAGACCATTGTTTCTGCTATCAACAAAAGAACCAACTGTCCGAAACCAAAAGTTAGAGCCTATTGCTGATGCAGTGACCAGAAGAAACCTTACATATTTTTGCTGCTTTCGCACATTCCTTCGGTAGTGGTTGAGGTAAAGGTGTGCTAAACTTCATTCTTCTAAGCTTTCTATCAGAGACGTCGTCTATTGTCGTGAGATCAGATACAGTGGACTGAGCAAAAGAGTTACGCAGTCATTGCAGCTGCGCGGTGCCGTGCCATGACCTTTCCATTTACCTATGCGCCGTGGGATTGGTTACGTCACGAAGCCGCTTCTTAGTCATCAGCTGACTGTCACCTTCAAACTCCGCATAAGATGGAATCAGTGGCTCTACTTCGCGCGCTCACATGGCGTACAAACAAAATACACACAGGAGCACTAACTTTAATTCGTACCGAAAACACTGCAAAGTTGTGAAGGTGGCGGGAATTCGGCGCGAGCCTATCGCACACCCTCAGGCGTATTCAGTATGATATCCCGCAGCAAAGAAGTATATTCTGATGGATCTAGTACAATGCATGTGCCTCGCTGTCTCCGTACATAGCGGAGAAATACCACAGCACGTCTATGATGAGAATCATTCGGACGGACCCATGGACCGACTATCATGAATGCATTTAATGACGGAGGAGGCTAACAATCCACAAATGGAAAATTAATGGACATGTTCAGCTTTCACCAGTAACATATAACCCTATGGGACAGGGTTTCCAGGATGAACTGGGACTCAATGATCTCCAGCCTAACGGAAGGCTCTCCTGATGCGACGTCTCGTGGGACTCGCTCGACGCAGTAACTGTCACTTCAGGGACATCGTCTGGCTTGCCATTTATAGGATCGCACGAGACCAGAATGTGCAAACGTTTGTCCATTTCTGCAAGATCATCTTGATGCCACTGCTGTACGGCAGCATTGAGTTAAGGGTATATGGAATTAAGTGTAAAGAAATAACCTGGCATTTCACATTGTCTGAGTTGGGAATGAGAAGCGCGGTGGCCTTTTCTAATTCCGCATTACCCTGACTGAGTGCATTAAGAAGAGATGTTAACCTAAAAGGAAGGGGTTTAAATTTGACAAGTCTCATAGTGAATGATCAAATACTTTACGTTTTCCTCCTCGTTAACATTGTGGTGTTGCCGGGTGCCAGAGCTGCAGCTAAACGGACATAGATTTCCTTCCTTGGATCATAGTCACCCTCCTCCCTGTCAGAGTTCCAGACATTGACCACCCAGGCGATCCATCGAGCAAGGCACATGTCATATGATATATCCATATGCATGACACCAGGTTCTTCTGGATCCAGTTGGATCACGTCAAGCGTAACGTCTACAGGTGCCTGCTCAGAAAGCAGATGGCTGAGAATGCGGTTCGTTAGCACAGATGAAAACCCAGAATGATGCGTTTGGAGGTGCGATAGGAGGGGTGTCCACAGAGAAAGATTTTCCTTTTGAGGCCAAAATTCATCGGTAGAAGGAACACGTTTCCTAGGTTATATTCAGCGGAGATAGATGCAATCGCCTCGAAACGAAATACCTCTTTGACAAGGGCACGAGTGCTCCCCTTTCCATCAGCTCAACACAAAGTCTATCTAACGCCCATTTCTCTGCAACATCTTCATCTTCATCGTTCCTACTCATATAGTCATCCCATCCCAAAGTATCAGTGCTGGTACTAGCCGCTACCTTGCCTTCCGCAATCCACCGTTCTATGTCTCTCAGACATGCCTCTATATCCGGTTTGTATTGATTTCGAACGGATGCGTCTCGGATCGTCAACTTGAGCAAAGCCTTGTACCGCTTTAAAAGAGGTGAAACGGGTCGAATGAAGGCAGAAGATGACGGCGACGAAGAAGAGGGATTTAATGTCGGTAGAAAATAGTGATTGAAGAGCCACGACAAGGACTAAAATACGAGAAGATGTCGACGGGTTGATACAAAGTTTAAGCCGTGAAAAATATACCTCACGAGCGGCCTCCCTAAGTAATTCAAGACTGGGCAATTCTTCGTGTGTAGCTGCATGTCTGAGTTCAACCAACCAGGGCGGCAGACCCAGCTGTGCGGCTATGGCAGCTATAGATCTTGCATATGCACCCACTTGTAAGGGGTCAACGAGACCATTAACGAGCCTGATAACTGCAGTTGCATAACTTTGGCGCAGATGCAAGTTTGCAGATGCAGATGATTTTTGGGATAGCGAAAAGTCCAGCAAAGTGACTGAAAGAATCATTAAAGTGGATTCTAAAGCATGCGGCAGAGATGTGACCGCTTTCCAGGCTATCAGCTACAGAAACTGAGAAAAAAGATCAGGACAAAACTTGAAACCCGCACTCACCCTGTTCACTGCCTGTTCTTTTGCATCGATATCGTTCTCGTCAGCAAATATCCACGAGCAGACTTGATCAAGCTCAGCTATTGCTCTCCATGGGACGCGCCGAGGTAATCTCATCTTTTTGGTGTTAGTTAACGTTTTCTACAATTTCAAGTAATATGCCCCCGGCCCTTTGCGCCAATGTAGCGCATTCATGGTGTGGCTGAACTTAAACTGGGAGGCTGGGAGGGCGGCCTAATGACCCGAAACGTAAATACTCTAACGAAGTCTTGACCTCAGTGAGCACAGCCAGCGCTTCAAGTTGACAACCACGCTGTATTTTCTGCACAGATTCTGCTGCGGTGCTCATAGTAGTGTTCGCTAAATGCAACCCTCACGATCCTCGGGAGACTACGGTGTCCGTGCCTAGTCAGCCGTGGCACAGGAATTCCAGTTGCAGAAGATCTCCTATAGTTACTTGTCTATTTTCACTCGACGATAAGGACGCATTTTCCCGGTCCACTCATGGCCATCAAATCTGCATGACTGCATCTCATATGTCGCCGATCTCAGGCATCGCTTCTCCCTCAAAATGTTTTAAAATAGTAAAAGCGCGCTTGTCATGAGGCAGTACATGGCTAAAACTCCGAGACAGCCTTGCGCCCTTTTTGTTCTGGCTTTTTTGTACAAAAGCCGGTCAGCTCGAGGGTATGAGCGTCATTACCCTACTACCTTTTCATCTTCACTACTTCCTTCCCCTTTTTTCACTTATCTACTCTTGAATCTTTCTGATCATCCATGGCATTGGACGCTCAAGGCAAGCTCGCTGTGGTCACCGTCATACTCTATGTCCCGTTTTTGTTCCTCACCGGTCTTCTATTACGAAAATATGGGGTACAAAGAGCATGGCTTCTTCTTCTCATGTTTTCTATAAGTGAGCACAATTCGACATACTAACAATTCACATTTACTCAATTTTGGCATAGTTCGCACTGTTGGTGGAATACTACTTATCGCAGCAGAGACGGTGCAGCCAACTGTAATTGGTCTTTTCATTGGCGGTTACGCTCTTGAAGCATCTGGCCTGTCGCCTCTACTCCTTGGCACCTTAGGATTCCTCACCATTGCGTAAGCTCCTTTTGTAAATGTCCAGTTTCTGGTTGGCTCATTTTTATGGCAGGAGCGAACATGCTTTCGATGGTATCAAGAGGGTTTTCAACCTTCTTCATCTCGTTGGTATAGGCGCTTTGGTATTGACCATCATTGGTATTGCAAATGCCACGAGCAGTAGTTCCAGTTCACAATCATCGGCGAACACCATGAGGCGTGCTGGTGTCCTTCTATTCGCTGCTCTCTACATCATTCTGATCGCCGTGACTCTTTACTTCTGGTCCCGCGCCAATCAACTCATGAAGTCTCGCAAATCAGTACGTTCATCGTCCAGTCTTCGTTGTGATCTTGCTCTAAACACATTATTTGCAGCTCTTGGGTGCCATAACATTCGCACTGCCATTTTTGGGCGTCCGCACGTTGTACAGTGTTCTGTCTACTTTCTCTTCCAGTTCATTCGGCATGCTCAGTTCCTCAACCTCAACCCAAACCCAGAGTGTAAACACCAGCGATCTTGCTAAATTCAACATGTTCACTGGAGAGTGGTGGATCTACCTAGTCATGTCCATCCTCATGGAGTACGCTTGTGTTGTCATCTACACCACTGCAGGTTTGAGGTTACCTCTGGATCAGGACTACAAACTGGGCGATATGCGCGACGATGAGTATCCTTTGTACCGCCAACAACCATATTAGTTCATGGGCTCGGCGTTTTCTTCTTTTTATTTTCGCTGTTACTATACTATCCTTCGTACGTAATTGTACACAACCACGGACTGGAGATATCAGGCTTGCATATTTACAATACCTACTTACCAAAATGCTTGCTACGACTAACGAGATTACGATGTCAAATGCAATGCACGATCTTTTCCAAGTAAAAAAAGGCTATATGTCATTTATCTGAGATCAGTGAAATTGCCCCGATGTAAGGTTGTAACTTGGACAACAACAGATTTTGGTCGGAGGCGCTTACAGTTTCGATGGTGTCCTAGACTGGAATCACTGACGTTTATCCTAGAGATTGGCGCTGTGAGGACCTATGCATCATCATTCCCCTGAACATCAATGCATCAATCATGATCGTACTGAGTTTATCGATCGACCTGGCGTTACCTCGAAGAGAATGGAATCCTCGAACTTCGGCCGCGTTCAAGACGCTCAATTATTCCCACTGCAAGTGCAAATGCGGAGATTAGATTCACAAGTGATCAAACTGGTTTGGAAACTGGTCCTTCACCGAGACTAAGGGTGGGCTGTCCACCAGGGTTAGGCCTCACCCACTGGTAATTCAGGCTTGACGCTCGTGGGCGGTGGTGGCGGCCTGTACTGAGCGCCTTGACTGTTAACAGCAGAAGCTAGGAAAGCCGACGAGGGTGGTCGCTAAAGATGGTATACCCTGCTTCCGCAGGATGTAGGGCGTCAAAAGTGGTCAATATCGCAGATGAATGAGCTTTCATAACGGAGCATCCTCACTGGCCTGGGGTGGCCTCATAGTACCGAAACATCTTCTGACCATTTTCTCTGGCAGAAAAGAGTGAATTTTATTGCAAAAGTAGAACGTACACACGACAGCATGATTAAAACCACGACCCATACGAGTCCCATACGAATAAGTTGAATTTAAGATGTCAGAGCCACATAGTCAAGCATTTTCTATCCCGCCCTTCAAAATGAGGAACGGGAGGACACCCGAGAAAACGCTCCGGCTTAATTGAGCTCCTAGTGATTATCCATCTTCCCTTTCCAATCGCATACCCCAAGTCAAACCGTGACAGAGAGTTGCTTTACAGATAGTTGTAAAGCTGTGGCGAGGGTGTATGAAGGGAAAATTATTTGCTGGGTTTTCTATATATACTTTGCCCTTGCTGATGTAAGCATCGCCAAAGAAAAGCGCTGGCACGCTCAACTGAATTCACTGATGAAAAACTACCAGTTTGTCTTATTCTTTGATATCGACTTTGATATCAGTATTTGGCCTGGCTAAGGGAGACTAACAGCTTATATATCTAAAGTTTCAGCACTTCCTTCAAAGTCTTCCAGTGATGACCCTCCCAGAGGGCATTCGAACTTCCTGCAGGCTCCTTGCCGTCCCGACCTAACGCGAACTCAAAGCCCGTGCTAGCAGCGCCCTCTTCAAACTTGTGCTGGAGATAGTTCCTCACTGGTGCATCGGGAACCTCAGCGGGGATTGCATCTGTGTACTCGACGGCTGCCTTGCCCTCGTAGAGCTTGGCGACATCGGATAAGCTGCCTCGCTCTCCTTCAATTCGGAAAGAAGCGTTGTGGAGCTTGGATGGTGAGAGAGTAGTCAGGACGTGTGCGAGGAAACCTGCACGACGACGAGAAGGCAAATTAGCTCGGAAAATAAGAAGGTCTATAGGTGATACTCACCTGCGACGTCCTCTATTGCTGTGTACGACGCAGGCGTCTTTCCACTGCCAACGATCAGGAACTTGCCAGTCTCAGGGACGGCCGCCAACCATGGGACATATTCATGGAAAAGGCCGTTCTGCAGTTATCATGTCAACAGATGTTGATGCAATAGGGAAGAAAATCACCGACGTATATTCTGGCAGACGGTAATTCAATGGATTTCAAGTATTCTGCATTGACAACTTAGCTCAAGCACAAAGACGGCGCAGAACTGATAAACCTACCAGCGAATTGGGACTTCAAAATTGCGATACCATCGGTACCTCCTTCGGTCGGCATGCCATATTCAGAGGGGACGAAGAGCTTTACCCCTGCAATCTTCGAGGCATCCGCCAAAGGCTTCTGAGAGGAGAAGCCATCAGCAGAAAGTGCAGAGACCACAACATCCACGTTATGCTCTCGCAGGACCGAGCTGACAGCCGCCACGTCTGAATAGTCAGCTGCTGCCACTCGGGCTCCGGCGGGGAATTCTCGCGTAGAAGCAGAGCGAGTGAGCACGACAACTTGAACGTTGCGAGCGAGAAGGGCGCGGACGATGGGGAGACCCACGCTGGGCCCTGCTCCTACGATGGCAAACGTTTTGTAGGTTGATTCTGAAGTAGACATATTGAAGTAGGGGATTGAAGAGATAGGAGATAGTCTGGTAAATAGGAGATTTGGATATGAGACTCCATAGTTCTTCTCATGGTATATATACAGACAACCGGGTCGACTATCTTCCTTCGACGAGCTCTGCTTATGAAGATACAAGCTCGCTCAGTCAGCACACTATGGCGAGATTGCGAGTTCTGTACACTTTCGTTGTACTTCGAAAGTTGGTATCGACTGAGTCAGCCCTCAATGACGAACTCGGGTCCTTGTGTGGGGCAGTTATCTGATAGCTGTGGGCGATATAATAGGATCCAAGTGGGTCAAGCGTTTCATCGAAGTTCCTAACGCAAACAGCTTGATTACAAATGTGATTGTTTCGAAATTCTTAACAGTTGGCTCATTCTCGATATTTCATCCATTAGGTAAATCTGACACTCGTTTGAAGATTTAAATTCCATAACACCAGACTAATGTCTTTGAATATTCAACACTTCCTTCACCGTCTTCCACTGATGACCCTCCCAAAGAGCATTCGAACTTCCAGCTGCCTCTTCGCCCTCTCGACCTGCGACAAGGTCCCAGCCTGAACTAGCAATACCGGTCTCAAACTTTGTCTGGAGGTACTCCCTCACCTGCGCGGCGGGAACCTCGCTAGGAATCGCATCCACATACTCAACAGGTGCAACACCATCGTAGAGTTTGGCGATTTCGGACATGGTGCCACGCTGGCCTTGAAGCCGGAATGTGACGTCCTGAAGCTTGGATGGCGAAAGCGTGGTCAGGACGTGTGCGGTGAATCCTGGTTGGTGGGGAAACGAGGTATGAATTGGAGAAAGGAGGGGATATGGAGTGGGTGATAAGTCACCTGCAACGTCCTCAACTCCTGTGTACGAAATAGGTGTATTTCCTTTCCCAACTATCAAGAACTTCTTCGTCTCATGGATGGCAGCTATAAATGGGACAAATTCAGAGAACACTCCGTTCTATACAAACCTTTTAATTAATTGGGCGGTAACGATCGCTAGACGAAACTGACGTATACTCGAGCGCATGGCAGAGCGATAGATTTCAAGTATGCTGCACAGGAGAGCCAATCAGGTCAGTTTACTTTGTACAGCCATCAAAGAATAGTGAAAACTAAGCACTCACCGGCAAGTTGTGACTTCAACAGTAAGATACCTTCTGTCCCTCCTTCAGTCGGTGTGCCAAACTCCGAGGGCACGAAAAGCTTGACGCCCGCCTCTTTGGCAGCATCGGCTAGGGGTGTTTGAGCCGAGAGCCCAGCAAAGGCAAGCGTGGACACAAGGACGTCGACGTTATGATCACGCAGGGCAGAAGCGACCGCCGACACATCGGTATAGTCAACTGGCACGACCTGCGCGCCTGCAGGTAGTTCCCTCGTAGACGAAGGACGAATGAGGACTATGACTGGTACATTCCGCGCGAGCAGAGCGCTGACGATAAGGACGCCGAGAGTGGGCCCTGCGCCTACAACGGCGAATGATTTGTAGGGAAGCTCAGCTGCTGATGTGAGGGTAGTGTTTGCCATCGTTTCTGTTCAAGATTGACGTTTAATAGGGCCTTATATACAGTAAAATAGGAGGAGCTGCGACATGTGCTTCATATGATTGGCAAGTTTCTGTGAGTCATACTCACCATTCGGTCCCGGAGACTTACTCACTAAAAGTCAGAATGACTATTTGAATGTCAAGCCGGCACCGAAACCTGTCATATGTCGTGCTAAGAAAATATAACCAGTTTATGAGACAGAATATATTTACATATCTTCCGTCTCCCTGTGATTGAATGCTTTTTTTTCGAGCCTTGAAGCAAGACGAAGTGTCTAGACATTTAGATGTGTAAGATATTCTTCACCTTCTTCCACTGATGGCCCTCCCAAAGAGAATTGGAGCTACCAGCAGGCTGATTGCCTTCTCTACCCGTGGAGGGATCCCAGCCCGTACTAGCAGCACCCAACTCGATCATCTTCTGGAGATACTGCCTCGCCCGTGCATCGGGGACTTCGTGGGGAATGAAATCCACGAACTCAACGGGTGCTATGTGGGCATAGAGTCTGGCGATGTCGAACAGGGTGCTCCTGTGGCCTTGGATCCGAAATGTGGCGTTGTGGAGCTTGACAGGCGGGAGGGTGGTCAGGATGTGTGCGATGAAACCTACATAGGGGGAGTGAGAAGTGTAGAGTTTGAGGCGGGAGCTATTCACCTGCAACGTCCTCGCTTGCTGTGGAAGAGAAGGGAGTGCGTCCGTTACCGACAATCAAGAATTTATCCGTCTCCTGGACAGCAGTCAACCAAGGAATGGATTCGTAAAATGGACCAGCCTGCAACAATACAGTGAGCAAATGTTTCAGGTATTACTGCAAAATTACTTACGTAGACTCGAGCAGATGGGAGCTCGATAGACCGCAGATATACTTTATTGTATATAGACCGGTCTGGTTCAGTAGAGAATATTAATGAGGATTAACGAGATCCTCACGAGCGAAATGTGACTTGAGCCCCAAAATGCCATCGCTTCCTTCCGTCGGCATCCCAAACTCTGAAGGCATGAAGAGCTTGACGCCCGCAGCTTTAGCAGCATTCGCTAGGGGCCTCTGAGCTGATATGCCATCAAAAGCGACGGCGGAAACGAGCACGTCTACATTGTACTCTTGCAATACCAATGCAACGGCCTGCACATCTAAATAGTCTACTGATACGACGCGAGTCCCCTCTGGCAATTCCCTCGAAGACCCTGGGCGTCTGAGGACGACGACTGCAGCGCTGCGGGCAAGCAGGGCGCGTACGATGGGGATGCCAATGGCAGGACCTGCGCCTACGACAGCAAAGGAGTGATAGTTTGCTGTGGACATGCTCGTTGACGCTTTTGATGAGGATCTGACTCTGGATGCATAGGTCCGAGTCAAAACTTTCTGTTACATATGTATACGTAGCCTGAAATCTAGTCTCCCTTGTCCTTGCCGAGCTAATGACCTGAAATCTACGCGCCACCTTGTTCCACTATTTAATAATCGTTACCGACTTACTCCGAGTCGCATCCTTGTAGATCCTCGGCCCGAACATAGCGGATCAATCTGCATAGCTTGTTTCAGGTCTATCGCACAAGAAGGTCCCAACCGATCTCACTCACTGCCGCCGGCCTGAGAAACGGTACCATCCATCTGCTTTTGCTCACTGATTACTTATGCTGCCGTGTCCGGCTGACCACCATTTCTTCGCTGATGGCTGGCTCGCTCTGTATCTATGAGTTGGGCGTTCACGTTGATAATAATTAACCTAGCAATGAGACAACAAAACATAAGTATAATCGCGTTTATAGCTCGGCCCATCCTGCATCCACCTCTTCTCGTCCTCCAAACGCAGCAAGTAAAAACACAATAACACTTGCTCCCAGGCGCATCCCCAACCCTCTGTATAGCTGCCCGATCCCAGTATGGCTACGCCAACTCTGCTCGTCGCCGCCTTCCTCCACATCATCATGCTTCTCTTTGGCTTTGGCATCCGACTTTCCGACTTTCCGCTTTCCATGTCGTGCGGGTGAATCAGACCTTTCTTCTGTCACTATATGCCAAAGTGCATCTACTACGCCGTTGTAAGGCACTGGTCGCGTCTCTACGCAGGTGCGTATAGTCTTTGCGGAGCCTCGAGTCTGAATCTGCAGTCTCCTGCGCACCGTCTCGATCGGCAGTGTCAAAAGCAGCCCGATGCATCCTCCAGCGAACTCAGCAAGTCCCCAGGCAATCGGGTGAGTATCTACCGCAACATGGGGGCCCAGCCCCAAGTTGGACGCTATGAGCGAGGGCATCATGATATGTACCAATGGGCGCAAAGTGTTGTCCAGAATAGTTGGAATCAGAAGATGTGGATGGAGGTAAAGACCCTTCACTCCACCCTCGTTGGCGATGATGTCTGAGAGCGCATCTATGGGTCCAGAGTAGGTTTTGTGACGCGACATCGAGGACTGCACGATGAGTCTCGTGCGAACAAGATCCAGGGGAGAAAGAAGGAAACCTGTGATAAGATGCGATGCAATGGGTAGAAGGAGTGGTGGTTGCTGAAATGCAGGCGAAGCCGAAAAGAAAAGTGATTGTATAACATTATCGATAACAGGCTGTAGATTCGTGGAAATGACGTCGTGGATACAAGATGTCAGTAGACCTTGAATAAACTCGATTAAATGGATATCATTTGAACAGTGGTCGGTGAACTAACCTTTCCACAGCGCAAGCCAGCCTTCGCCGCGAAAAGTGGCTATGCGCTTAATCATACCCCAAGTTCCGTCGGCGTTGCCCAGTGTAATGACATATTCTGGCCGAGTTCCCTCCTCGAATACAGAGGTTCTCATGATATAGCCATTGTCATCAACCATTCTAGGCGGATGGAACTTGCCAGCACTATTGCTAGGATCAGCGAAATAAGCCTCGTTTTCATTAGAATCGTCGCTGAACTAAGAGGGGACGTATTTCGCTTAGAAATTTTGAATGAAAGGACTATGTACGCACCACTTCTTCCTCCTCATCTTCTACCTGTTCCTCTACCGATGCGTCGTATACCTGCTCAGGAGCCATGCTAGCATCCTTGGGCACCCACTGCACCTGCAAAAGCATCTTTCCGACCTCCAGAGGCATCGCAATTGCTGTGCTGGTGTACTGCAAGAATGCAGAGGCGACGAGTGACTTGAGCAGCAGCGGAACATTGATATTGGATGGTTCATTTAGGTGAAGCGACGGGGAGAGGTCAAATATGGAATTGGGTGCAGGTCGGGTACTCCATTGGTAATTGCCAGGTGTAGGAACAGACGAAGACGAGGCTGTGGTATTCGGTGTGGGCATGGCCGCAGGAGGAAAGAAAGACCATGCGGAGGAGGGAGGGCTGTAAAGATCTCGGAGAGATGATGTCGAATTCATCACATCGAATAGCTAAGAGCTAAAAGTTTGAATTTGGTTATAACCCTGCTCACTAATCAGCTTTCAATTTTGTCTGTCTAGCTGCAAAACGCACGTCTGAAAAGTATAAGCTCGAGTCACTGTCTGCAGCGTCAACCTCGATTGAAAGAACAACTGGCTTTTTCCGCATTACGCGTGAGCAGCGGCATGAGGTTTCACGTGACTTCACATTGCCATGTCATATGATCTTCATGCTCTTCAAGTTCTCCTCAGCAATAAGAAAATGGTACAAGTATAGTACAGTATTTAGTACATACAGACTGAATAATATATATAGATGGTGGAAGATATTCAATATGATAAAATATTACCAGTTCTTGCATCTATACGTCCGAGTGACTGGTTAGCTCCTGACCAAACCATCAAAATCAATCTCAGACAAAACTACATCCTCCGCTCCAGCTGTACTTCTAATTTCTTCGCGAATATGGTCGTTTTGAAGTTCTGGACCTTCCGTGCAAATTCTCCTGCATTAAATCCAGGTGGGAATGTCATATGATAAGCCCGCACGAGGTGAGCATTGACCAAGAGCAATTCTCGAATGGCATACCGTTTTCCTAGACGTCCAAATGGCCCTACACGTGTATCAATGTAAGTCAGACTACCAATAACGGAACAACTCTTTTAACTTTTAACTTGCCACATTGAAAAGAAACCAGTGCGTTTTCCTCGGTGATGCTCCCCGGGCCCAGCCCGCCAGGAAGCCATCTCTCAGGCCTGAACTTGGTTGGCTCTGGTGACCAATATTTCTTGGCACCTGCATTGCATATGTCGGTGATCCCACAACAGTCACTCCCGGAATATGCCTCCCATCTAATACAATCCCCTCATCAGGTACGACGCGAGGCATGTTGCCGAAAGGAGTCGATAACCGCAGCTCCTCTTTCACGACAGCATTGAGATAGGGCAGTGAGTAAAGAATGGATAAATATAATTCATCACTTGGTTTTGGAAATGCTGTATCAAGCTCCTCTTGAAGTTTGGCATAAGTAGTTGGGTTGGAGAGAAGGTGATAGAAGGCATAGGCGAGCACGGCAGAAGTGGTATCAGACCCTACAATCAAGATAGGGTCAAAACAGAACTAAGATTAACTAAAAGGACGCATATACCTGCTTGAATAGCAAACATCGCATCTGCTGTCAGCTCACCCTCCGTTAATTCGTTGGCATGACTATCATCATGCTCTCCTAACTATTTGTTCGAGGGTCAGCCGTACTCCTTGAGGGACTGGAACATAGCTTACGAGAAACGAGCAGAGATCAGGCAACTCCGGTGTACCAAGAGTTTTTCTTTTGCGTATCATTTCTCTTGCATAATTGTTAAGGACATGTATGGGCTTGGATAGAGGCGAGTGCCAATAAATGTTGAGTAGCCATGGGACCTCTCAGAGTCTAAGTGTATCTTGTAAGCAATAGAAGAAAATAAATATGAAAGAAAGACTTGCATTTCATATT
This sequence comes from Serpula lacrymans var. lacrymans S7.9, assembly GCF_000218685.1. NCBI lineage: Eukaryota > Fungi > Basidiomycota > Agaricomycetes > Boletales > Serpulaceae > Serpula > Serpula lacrymans. Next base: position 1,691,291 of record NW_006763292.1, on the reverse strand, counting down.
GCGCGGTTGCCAGTTGGCCTTTGCTCACAAGGCCTTGTGGGTCCCCATGGACCATCATGCTCTGTGGCACATAACATAGTCAGAAAAATGAATCAAACACACCGACCAGCGTATATCAATGCTATGGTTCCCAAATACAAAATGAGCCTACACAAAGAAAAGATACATTATGAGCCCTCCGCCTAACTATCCGAGTCTGCAGCAGCTTACATTAAAGTCGAACGACCAATGCTGTAATGCAGTGCCCAAATCAATGACATTTCTGTCATCTTTCCGTCTTTCAATACAGTCGATAAGTTGCGCTATAGAATTCTCTGATACATGGCAATACTGGTCCATCCTGCATGACACCATTATGCTATATCCAGAAACGAGCAAGTATGACACTCACATATTCTGCGAGAATGCAGGCGCCCAAATTGATCGTCCAATCCCGTGCGCCTCCCTACTCGTCTGGAAAAACAAACCCTGAATGTCATCGTCAGGTACGGGGCAGGACAGACTCTTGTCCAAGCTTCGAGAACTCTTGTAGACCTGATGTTGGATAGAATGGGACAGGATTGACAGCTTATTAGGTCCTGTAAATGGAATATTTATATTACAGTCGGGTAGATGACAGTGTGAATGATGCTCACCAATACGCACAAAATCACCATATTGTTGGTGAAGAGCGCTGAGTTCTAGATAACGATAACCTGTAGAGACGGTGTACATCATCACGAGGTCTGATAGTTTGTGCAAAGTTGGGCCCGGAAACGCAGCGAGTGGATGGAACGGCGACACTCGATAGCTACATGTCACTGCAGCAAGCGTTATGAAATGAATCGCAAGTAGCCAAGTAGATGCTGAGATCAATGGTATTGGGTTGGCGCCAATCCACTTCTGACAGTACCATGACAGCAGGGAAGTGGTAAGAGTGTAACTAAGCACATATTTAAATGGCCATCTTCTTTGGTGTGTAAACTTCCATAGCGTCTGTCTGGAAATGGGTTTCACGGAACAGAATGAGAAGAACGAAACCACTCACCAATGCAGATGCAGATGCGGTCAAAACACCAGTCAGTATCGCCATTTGCTCCGTAAACTCGCTGGGCGCTGAAAGCTGGACCTATACTGCCGATATACTGCATTACAGTGTGTATATTCTGACAACTAAGAACCACTGACCGTTGAATATTACTTCCTGGGGCTTGCTGTATCCAGGTGGAGGGGAGGGTACAGACCAAACAGACCAGACGCTTCCATGGGTAATACCGAGTTGATTTGTGTAACTTGAAATAGGACGATGATGTTCATTGTTGGCAACAGAAATGTAGTTTAGTACAATGAAATCTAGTGATTCGCGCCACCACCAGTGACGCGTGGTTCGCCCATCAGTGTACACTGTGCCTCTCACATGATTTTCTTGATCTGAAGTATAGTGGGAAAGAGATTTGAACGAGCCTGGGGTTGTGCTCCTCTTGCTATGATTTGATTGCCTCGAGACTCCTAGCGTAGGTGTATCCACAACCAACGCTGGTGGCGAACTCGGAGTGCGAAGTTGCAGTATCTCCATTTGATTAAAAATAGCAATGCCCAGACCTGTACCTCAGATTTATATTCCAATATCACCCGAATTCTAACTGTATTGGGAAATTTGACGGCTTTAGCTCCATCTGGTGCGGCAGTGACCGGCCGTCCGGGACTAGTGATGTCCCATTTGAGCAGAGGTGACATCAAGCGCCGGAGGAGTGCCTGCGTACTTACAGTTCGGTTCCCCTATAGTTAGTGTCCGTAACACGCTCCTTCGGACTGCGTTTCTGTCCCTCAGTTCCATTCCACCCCTCCTGTCTTGCATATATAACTCATCACCATCTGTCCATAGCTAAACGGTCCTCCTCCTTCTTTTCATACAGTCGCTGTCGCCGCCCATGTCGACAACCGCCCCCCAAAACGGGGCTGTACAACAGCAAGAAAATGTCCAGAACCAAGTCCATGGGATGCTAAAGGATGATGCTGACAAGGGTGCTGCTATACATTCCTTTGATCCTGAAGCTTCCCCTCAGGAAAAGGCTGCTGCTGCTGGAAAAGCACGAAGTCAGCTGAAAGGCAGCACAGTACATGAGTCGGAAAACGTTGGTAGTAAAGGTACGTTATCTCCGCCGCATACATGAACACCAGCGCTTATTTTCACCAGAACTTGCACTCGATACTGGTGTCGGAGGACCTATTCCCACTATTACAATAGAGGATGCAGACAAGGCTACCAAGGAAGAGCACGAAAAAAACCCAAACGCTCCTACTACTCAGCCGACTCCTCCCGGTGCTTTCCCCTCGGGTCCTGCTCCCGCAATACCTGATTGGTACAAGGTTGGCTGGCGTGCAGTATCCAATATCGACGCGCCTGCGCTCGAGGAAGGCGAAGAAAAGGATAAGACAATCCTCTCCATGTACCTCAATGAACAATACTATGGCGACTGGTATCACAATGCAGCCCTCATATTTTTCGTGCGTTTTGGATCTCCTGTTCCGAGTTAGATCTACTATTATTTATCTTCATCAAATGATTGACTTCTAGGCTGTCTTTGCTTCGCATTTCTTAACTCGCTTCAACCTTGGGTGGGGATGGCTATTTATAGTTCTCGCCATCTGCAACACGTATTATGTAACCTCTATGGGCCGTGTTCGGCGACGCGCTCGAGATGACATACAACGAGAGCTTGTCAAGACGCGTCTCGTATCCGAACATGAATCTGCAGATTGGATCAACAATTTCCTCGATCGTTTCTGGCTTATTTACGAGCCTGTCCTATCCGCGACTATCGTTTCGTCCGTCGATCAAATACTTAGCACCAGTACACCTGCATTCCTAGACTCATTGCGTCTCAGCACTTTCACACTCGGTACAAAAGCCCCGCGAATCGACAAAGTTAGGACTTTCCCAAAGACACCAGATGATATCGTAATGATGGACTGGGGCATATCATTCACTCCGAACGATATTTCAGACATGACGCCTCGTCAAGCAGCCCAGAAAGTAAACCCAAAGATTGTCCTCTCTGTGCGCTTGGGAAAAGGTCTTGCGACAGCTGCTATGCCTGTTTTGATTGAAGACATCAGTTTCACTGGCTTGATGAGGATCAGGCTCAAATTGATGACAAACTTTCCACATGTGCAAATTGTAGACATCAGCTTCCTGGAGAAACCTGTCTTTGACTATGTTCTGAAGCCAGTTGGTGGTGACACTTTTGGCTTTGATATCGGTCATGTAAGGAATCTCACATAACATTTTGAGCTCCCAACCTAACATATGTATTCCGAAGATGCCAGGACTGTCTGCTTTCATTCGCGATATGGTGCATGCTACACTTGGTCCCATGATGTACGACCCGAACGTCTTCACCCTCAACCTTGAACAGCTACTTTCCGGCACTCCGCTGGATGCTGCTATTGGTGTTATCCAGGTCAAAGTTGAAGCCGCACGTGGCCTCAAGGGTAGTAAGATGGGAGGAGGTACTCCCGATCCATTCGTCAGTCTTAGTATCAACAATCGCGAGGAATTGGCAAGGACGAAGTATAAGCACAGCACGTATGTGTTGGGACTATCCGACTTCAATGACATGCTTAGCCTCTTATGTTCAGATTTAACCCCACATGGTTGGAGACCAAATTCCTGCTTATTAATTCTCTACAGGAATCTCTTGTACTTAGCCTCTTCGACTATAATGGGCACAGGAAGGATACCCATATCGGTGCTGCCACTTTCGAATTACAGAAATTACTCGAAGATGCGACGCAAGAGGGACTTGAACTATCAGTGCTCAAGGATGGGAAGGATAGAGGGATGGTTAGGTTTGACGTCTCTTACTACCCTGTTTTGAAGCCAGAAGTTGTGGATGGAAAGGAGCAATTACCTGAAACCAGTGTGTTACTATTCTGTGCTATTTCGAGTACTATTTCTGAGTGTCTCCCTACAGAGGTTGGCATTGTCCGCATAACTGTTCACCAGGCCAAGGAACTTGATGCCAGTAAATCCCTCTCGGGTGACCTCAACCCATTCGCAAGGCTCGAACTAGGAGCACAACCCGCACACAGCACCCCAATCATCAAACATACAAACAATCCAGTCTGGGAGTCGCCATATGAGTTCCTCTGCTCCGATAAGGATACCTCCACACTGACCATCAAAGTTATGGATGAGCGCGACTTCCTGAAAGATCCTGTCGTGGGACATATGACGGTTTTCCTTAAAGACTTGCTTGAGGCTGAAACTGGCGACGGTCGAGATTGGTGGCCTTTGAGTGGATGCAAGTCGGGCAAGCTTAGGATCAGCACTCAATGGAAACCGCTCCACATGGCTGGTGCCCTTAGTGGTGCCGATCAATACGTCCCACCCATTGGTGTGATGAGACTCTGTTTACAGAAGGCTACCGACGTAAAGTGGGTATATATGATAATCGGTATAGTCGCGTCAATTGACCATCATTTCTAGGAATGTGGAGGCAGCTCTTGGTGGAAAGGTGAGAGATTATGTTTTGTGTTACGTCATGGGCTAAATGTTGAATGTTCGTCAGAGCGATCCCTATGTCCGGGTACAGGTCAATAACGTTACCAAGGCTAGAACGGAAGTTGTCAACAACAGTAAGTCTGTCGGTTGTTATCTTACGTTCTGAACTTGACATTCTTCAGACTTGAATCCTGTCTGGGATCAAATTGTTTATGTTCCAGGTATGTTTAAGTTTCATATGTGCTTCTTAAAAACTCAAATATCTTATCACGCAGTACACTCGTTGAAGGAGGTTGGTGATATGCCCACTCCTAGATTTATTTTGCTAATGAATGGTTCAGAGTTTGTTCCTGGAAGTCATGGACTATCAACATTTGACAAAGGTAAAAGATTCGTTTTAGCAGTTTTAATTGATTCTAATCATGTCTCAGGACCGCTCTCTGGGTTCTGTTGAAATTCGTGTCTCCGATTTCGCTCGCGAGTTATCTGGGAATCCCGATTATCGCTACGAATCGACAGGCAAGCAGGAAGCCGTGGCGCCTATCAAACTGGACGGACATGGCCAGATGTATAAAGGAGAACTCCATCACGTTGCAGAGTTTGTTCCAGCTCTAGCGCTCAAAGATGTCCACTTCGATGCTGACGAAAACGAGCTGCAGCGCGCAGCTAGAAGCGTGGTTGGCTCAGAGGACGGTGATATTGCGTCTGTCAGAAGCAGTGGATCTTCGACATCATTACTCAAGCAAGAGGATAAGCATGTCACGGTCACGCGACCGTTAGGGTCGTCAGGGCACACACCCGCTCACTCCACGGATACAACGCAAAGTGCCGCCTTGAACGGGGCCGCGGAACATAATGGCGCAGCAGAAGCCTCGAAAGCCAAAGTTGAGGATAGCGGCGAGGAAGAGGAAGAAGTTCCACAGGGATTGGAGTTGACAAAGGAGGAACTCCTGAGGCATCGTGAGTATTCTACTGCACTTGCCGTTGAACTTCGCTCTAAGAACCATCTATAGAATCCGGCATCATCATATTCAACGTCATTTCTGGCCAGCTACACAAGAAAGCCCGTCTTGAAGTGTGTCTTGATGATGGCTATTGGCCAGCTTTTACTACTGCTAAGGCGCGCAGCGCTCATGCACAATGGCAACATGTGGGTGAAGGTTTCATCAAAGAGCTCGATTTTGGCCGCGTGTGGCTACGTTTGAACGAGAATAGCGAAGGTGAAAAAGACGATATTATCGCCGAGTGGAAGGGAGACACCAAACCATTTTTGGAGGAAACTATGGTATGTATTCAAATTCACGCTTTGGTCGTTCCATTTACCCCTTGATTCGAAAAGGACCGGCGTACGACTTTCACCCTCATGGATCAAGATGAGAAGAATCACTCGACAGTAGAGATTGAAGCTCGTTATGTTCCTGTGCCAGTTACGCTGGAAGCCAGAGAGAGTATTAACAGTATGTGTTCAAACTCGTTGCTTCCAATCTCACAGTCTGACGCTTTACGATAGATCAAGGTATGCTTCGCGTCGTGCTTATGGACGGAAAAGATATTCGTGCTGCTGATCGAGGAGGTACGATAGTATTCACGAAACGTGAATATATATGTACTAAATTGCGATCAAGGCAAATCTGATCCCTTTGCGGTCTTTTCTCTCAACGGCCAAAAGGTTTTCAAGTCGCAAACCAAAAAGAAGACACTCAGCCCAGATTGGTCAGAAAACTTTGTTGTCAGCGTGGTGAGTAAATGTCGAAGTTGAATGGGCTTGTCGTAGTCTGACTCTCCATATCAGCCGTCTCGTGTTGCAGCAGATTTCTCTATAGAGCTCTTCGATTGGAATCAGCTCGAGCAAGCCAAAAGTCTTGGCTCAGGCTCGATCAATCTTGCAGATGTGGAGCCTTTCCAAGGCACCGAGCGTATTATCTACCTCGCCGACAAGCATGACGACAAAAAGGGCCAAATTCGCATTAGCCTTATGTTCCAGCCAGAAATTATCGTGAAGACGAGAAAAAACACGTCGACATTTTCCGCTGCTGGACGTGCGATGACACACCTTGGTTCCATGCCTCTCGATGCGGGCAAAGGTGTAATACACGGCGTAGGAGGGATATTCAAGAAGGAGTTTGGGAAACACGATAAGCATGACAGCGAATCCTCTCATACACCAGAACTGCCCTCGGGACAAGCTTCGCAACCTATCCAGTCTCACATCATGGGAGGTATAACTGCAGCATTCCCATCTTTGAGCGCCGATCGTCAGAGTAGCAATAGCGGCCCTCCATCCGAGCCTGGCACATTGAGAGTCACAGTCCTTGATGCAAAAGACCTGTCAAGTAGTGACAGTAAAGCATATGCTGTTGTCCGTATTGGGGACAAGGAACACAAGACAAAACACGCTGGGAAATCATCCACCCCTGAATGGTAGGTGACCATGTCTGAGGGTTGAACATGACTAATGCTTGTAACAGGAACGAGTCTTTTGTTTTTGCTGCTGGGACTTTCACACCAAAAATGCACGTCTGGATTTACGACCATAAAACTCTTGGCAAGGATAAACTTCTGGGTGATGGAGAAGTCGATGTAAGTCATGCATACATGGGATATTTATTTCCAAATTTATCTGTAAATTCTCCTAGATATGGAGGCATATTCAACAGGGTAAAACCTCGTCAGCCGACGTATTTGCAGAATTGCGGGAAGGACAGGGATTACTCCGCTTGCGTCTGGAGTTTGACGCTGACACCAACCCATTAGGCCGAGGACCTTCTGTTTCGTCTTTTGAGCGTAGTGCAACCTTATCGTCCCCATCCAGATTTAGTATCCGCGGTCGACGGCCAGGAGCAAACGAGGACAACTGATTGACATTTCCTTGAGGTAATCCATTGGAGTTTCATATACAATATATCTGGAGAAAGTCGCCCGTCATAGTGATAGTAATTGAAACCATTCACGATTCTTGGTTGTCTACTCCAGTACACGCTACATTCTCTTTGTATAATAAATTTATGTGAACCTTATCCTAACTTCTTTACACAATGATTAGTTCTTTACAAAGTAGGAATGTGAAGGTTTTGGATTAGAGTGTAGAATAAACGCTAGGTGACAAGATTCAAGCTATCGTGAAAACTTAATGATAAATAAGTGTTCTCGTCCAGCTCTGCGCTGAGTGATGATCTGTGGTGCAATAATATTAAGCATTGAAATTGTTGCTGGGCGGAGTTCACTGACAACACTCTTTAAACCATATTCTGTCATCATCCTATGGCGAATGCCTGGAATATCATTTTGTTTGATTGCCACAAGGTAAAATTTGCCTGTATCCGAAAGAAGGACCTGTGGCAAGATAAAAAAGCAATCGGACGGAGAGGTCAACGCACATACCTCGACATCTTTTAAGAAAACATCAGTCACTTGCATACCATCAGTTCCACCTGCCCAAGAGCCCTGTATCCCTGCAGTGTGTTGAGCGCCATCTGCTTCATCCATATTGGTGGGAACATATGGCGGATTGAATAGTAGAATGTCGACTGAGTGTCGAAGTCTTTGTAGCAGTGGAGTTGCTAATGAGCCTATTATCGGGTCGAGAGGGGTCTACTATGAATATGACATGAGTAATGGGCTGCCTATCTGAATTTCTTGTACTGGCTCACTTTGTTTTGTCTTCCGGTTGCTAACGTGCAAGAAGAGGCGAACTGGTTAATGTCGGTACATAGGAATACTGCAATCGAATCAGATCATTTTCGTCTAACATGTGAGCGCAGATGCATACATGCGGTAGAAGTCCCTAGGATTGAAGCGAGAAATGCAGATACACATCCAGATCCGGAACTGGGGTCGAATAAAGTTAGATCTTATAATTGATAGAATCGTGTCACAGCTACATACCCGATTTCGAGGCATATCGACGGCTTGGATGTTCTGAGTTCATCAACCTCTAGTTCAAGCCCGTCCAAGAATAGAAAGGTGTCTTCTAACAACAAAAAATCAGTAGCTGAAACACTGGGCTCCAGATGGTCAAAGCATACCTGCGGGTTCATATACGTACTCGTAGTCATCCTTTGTAAGGTGAGATAGATCTGGGGTAGGAATCATATTTTCCACAATGATCAAGTAGACACAAAGAGCGTGTTTGAGGATCAAACTCTATAGCAAGTTACTAGTATCAACTTTTTGAGTTGAAGCTCGATGAGATGTCATTTCGGAGACCTCTACAGGTACATTTCCCAATGCGGAAACCACCAACGATTGAAAGGTCCTTCAAGTATCAATGTCAAGGCTGTTTGACAAGCGCCCCAGTACTCGTACTCCACCTGGGCGACCTCAGATTGATGACTCATAGCGCTCAAATTGAAAATGAAAATCATCGATACAATAACATTTTACTCGAACAATTACACTTCTATACATCATAATAGACCAATCTAAGAGCTACGCATCTATAACAAGTGGCATTTCAGTAATTAAGCCTCCTCATAGCTCCAGCAATACTTACAATACGAGGTGCCCACTAGCATGGTAGAAAGACTCTGTAGTTGATCTTCGTCGAACTGTAGCTGATCTTTATGCCAGGTATCCTGTGATTGACCTGGGTAAGCAACGTATCAGTGCACTAGGTAATATAATCATACCTGGTGAGTCTTTAGTGACACAAGTCAATTGTCAGTTAATGTTAGGGTTGTGTGAACACATCAATTGGACTTTACCTTCTTGAATTCCGACGCGCATTTACGAATCGTAGTTGATATCGGCGGAGGATCCGTGGCATGCACTGCCAGTACTAATCGCCGAATGAAACCATTCAAGTAAACATCAAAACGAAAGAGGTGAACAAATTTTTAAAAGAAATTTACGAACTTTCCGTAAGTGGAGGCATCCACGATTCAACAGAGTAGGGGAAACTTTCGATCAAAGCACAGATACCCAATATAGCGGAATGTAACGATCTTAGCTTTTCGGCGTATTGAGGCTGAGTTCTCGCTGGAAGTTTTACTTTGCGTGCCATAGAAACAAACCGGTTCTGGGAATTATAAGGTAACACCCAGGCAGCTCGATCACTGAACAGCTCACCTTCAACGGAGTAATACTTTGTCGTTGAGAACATCTCACAATCCCAGACAGCACCTGGGACGACATTTCTCGAACCTCAACATTTTCGTCCGACAAGCAATCGAGCAATAGATCCATCACCCTTGACACATCATCAGAAGAGGTGGTCAAGAGATTTCGATAGAAAAATACGACGAGAGCCGGTAAAGCATTCAAGCGGATACGCCAAGACTGGATTTAGTTTCGTCAGATCGAACTATATCACATAAAAACTTAACGCTCGTACCGTCGAGTCTTTGATTGATGACACAAGTGCCTCGAGGACTGCCCCGACATACTCCGACGGAAGATGTACAGCTGAGAGCACGTATAGAACGCCAGTAGCGTATTTTTGCAACTCCGAATTATCATTAAGTTCCAACATCTTTAATATCTCAGGTCTGTAAACATTGCTTGAATCAATATGACTGACTTAAAAGAGGAAACAACATACAGCATGGAAATAGCAGAAGGGAAAACCAAACATGCTTGTGGTCCATGGGACGATATCCATACCCATAACAACACTGCAAATAACAACAATTGATACTTCGAAAAAAAAAAGTAGAAAAGTAAAGTCTTACTTGTCAAACTAATGGTGTCATACTGATAAATTCACGCGTCCGTTATATCGTTTACACTGAATACAAAAGTAATACTTACCTCTGACTGATTGACACGGGGAGGAGGGAGGCGCTCTCCTTTGTACTTGGAAAGCTTTTGCACTGTTTCGTTGACGTGTTTGCCGTACAAATTGTCACTGTGCGTGTATATCTAATTGAGAAACTTCATCTTAATAACACCAGGTCAAGAAAACGAACCGGATGTGTAAAGGATCTTTCATCGTTTTGCAGGCATGCAACAATGCATCTACAGAAGGATACGAGGGCCGCCATTGATGTATCATAACCGCACGAAGCGCGTTGGCAAGCACTGTCCTGATCTATAGGCCCTCAAAGTTAGTACAAACTATCAAGATGAACCATTCAGTTAATACCTCTGCGTAGCTTGTGTTGGCATTATCAAAGAAGAGTGAGGCATAGCGATCCGACACTGAATTGAAGCGAACGCCCATGGTCTCAATTAACATGGTGACCACAAGAAGGGCTTTATTCACTTTGGTGTGTGGTTCAATAACAGCTCGAATGTGGAAAATATCTCAAGCAAAGACTCACTTGAAAATGCAGAGTCACCATGGAATTCGAGCGGGAGGGCAAATATCCAATCCACCAATGGCTGGTTGCGACGAGGGTCACGGTCTTCAAGGGTACTCTAGGAAGACTCAAAATAAGTTGTAATGAAAGAAAGATAGTAACTAGACTGACAGTCAAAAAATGTTCCCAGAAAACAAGGGTGTCAGGTTTGATCTGTGCGTATATTCGATCCAGTCGAGAAACAATCCAAGACCAGAGGTAATCCAACTTGGATTTGGGCCAGTGTTTGGAACCTGTACGACATATGCATATGTTAAAAGCGCTCATCAAGGAATCCGATTCATGCGCCTCACCTCGTAACAGTCCAGCCAATATTTCAGCAGCAGCATTTTGTTGGAACCTATCCGAGTTCCACAGCATTGGCTCTAGGATAGTTAGCAGGTCGTCTAACTTGTTATCTTCGAACATCTTAGCTAATAAAACATGTAAACCATATGCGTGAAAACAATGAGAAATAAAAATACCTATAGTCTTGACGAAGTTGATATTCTCTGTGCGTAATTCCTTTGTGTTACCTGCCTTCGTGAATTCTTGGCCCCAGAGTAAAGCCAGTTTCAAATAGAAGTCTCTATCTACGGTGCTTATTAGAGCTCTTAGAGTTGGTTCTGATTGCTTCTCCCACGAGATTGACGATTTTCCTTGTTTTACATAACCCTTTATCGAAGTGGACCAAGCCAAGAAACCGGTGGAAATTTTGTCGAAGTAAAGCTCGCTGCCAACAGTAAGCAAATGATAAGGAAATGACTCAGTAACGTACCTGCCGCCCTGCCCTATAGGCTGTCTTGTACTTTCGAGGAACTTTGAGGGATTAGTGATATGATACTGCCTTGAAAGTGGATTCTGCCATTCTCTTAGCCATAACTCATCACTGGATTTTGCATACGTGCGGAACTTGATGAAAGTCGCCAATTTCACCACAGCCCTAAATGAGCACATGTGTCAAATCACTCCTTACTCAGTAGTCACACGACGTACTGTTGAGCAGTGGCCCGAATGACAGGCTGGGGACTGATGACGTGTTTCATAAAAAAGTTTGCTACTTGTGGAAGTGTCACAGTATCTCTGCGCAGCAAGCCAGAAAGGAATTGCATCGCCATTTGTGTATATCTCCACTGTGAATCAAAAATAAAATCAGCAAAATTTCACAGATAAGGCGGACGAACACACATGAGTAGTGGGACGTGTTGCAATTTGAAGTATGGAATGTATCTGAGTGAAATATGTGCGTGTAAGGTGAATAATTGCATGGATAGAATGAAGAAGACGTACTGTGCTATTGTATGCTTCCCCCCGCCTTGCAGCACGAACAGGGATCAATGCAACTGCCTTACTTTGCAATGCCACATCAACCACTGTAGTCGAAAATTCTTCCTGGAGGGCACGTGAGGCAGCCTGGACACCTGGCATCTCGTCAGTGTAGGCAGCAGTGCGTACAACCTCTTCCGTTAAATTTGCCAAACAATCCTTTGACACTGTGCGAACCATATTTTGTACTGATGGCTGAGATTCCTTCGAGTTAGTGAAAGATGTTGTCAGATTTCAAGCTGACTCGCCTTCTCTTCATGCTGGCACTCGAGCAAGGACAGCAAATATCTTCCATGGAAGGTCTGGTCTGCATAAAGTTGAGTTATGAAACGAAGTTGTATAGTAAAAGTTCTATACCGGAGAGAGCATACGTCGCTGAATTACAGATCGTTAGCAATGGAGATAACAATATGCATATTGGACGCTCGTACCAGTACCCTTATTATTCAAAACATACAAGGCGCCTTTCATACGATCAGGATCATTGCCTTTTGTTAAGGCTTGGAGCAAAGATGGTAGGATGAACCTCGTTGATCGCATATAATACTGTAAGTTTGATTGATTGAAGGCTTTCACAATGATATTTATAGTTACATACCCCACAAACGCCGTGCAACGCGACCTGGGCAAGGCTGTGAAATGGTATTAGTATTTGACTCATAGCAAACTGATTGAAATCTCTCACCGTCGCACCCTGGTGTACGGTGAAAGGCAGAATTCAACCAGGTCGATGCTGAGAAGCTTATCGTCCAGTTCAGACCTTCGACGATACAGAGCATGCATGTAGACTCGGCCGCTATGATAGACTTGTGCACGCTTAACCCAGGCCATGCGAGCATTTTCCTTTTGCCTGGACCACGTCCGACTCAAACTGTAGAATATCATCAGCGTGAATATAGGAAAGAGAAGTTACAAGAATGTATATTCACTCTCTCGCTTGCGAATAATTCTTTTGCAGTTTGTCGAAGTCTCCTCTAGTCATACCATAGTCCAAGAAGAAGGTATCGATGGCTTTCACCACGATAATTACCGCGTCGATGTGGTCTTCACCTTCGTGACTTTGTCGAAGTATCGTAGCTGCACGGTGAATTACATTCCCGAAACGGTTTCGATTATCAACGACTATGCGATAGCGAGGATCTTGAGGATCTGTGAGAGTGAATCCTGCCTTGACGTCCAGGCGTTCTACGATCATCTCCTCTAATTCTATGTCCGAGTCAAGACATGGGTGGCTGATATCCTTCAAGCTTTCCTTATAAAAGGTGGGCAAACCACTCCATATGGACTTCACAACGTTGAGGTAGCTGTTTTGAACATTAAGATACGGATATAGTATACAAGAGAGGTCAACACACCGACAGAAATCATTACGAGCAACACCATCCCATTGCCCTGGAACGTCCAATAGAACATCTATTTTATCCAAGGCAGGCGATGCTATCCTATTCAGAATGTCCAGCACAAACTGTACTTCTTGATCGCTTGGTACTGATAGAAGAGAAGGAGACATGAAATATGAATAAAAACGACCAACTCTGGAACGCACCATGCCATTCAATCTTAACGTCTTTCGCCTCGTACAACTTGCCCCATGAAGCATTATGATTATTATCGAGGTCTGGCAGGTCGTCAGATATTATGATTGCCAGTGCTGAATCGTACTCACCCTCACTCTTCCATTCCTCGTCATTGACAAATCGGACATTTAGCGGATAAATTCCAGCCAGCGTATAGAGCATGCGCGTCACCAAATGGCCAGTTTCAGAATATCCACGTTCACTCTTGGCTTTTTCTACCAGCAAGACTAAAAGGCCAATTATTTCTTCCTTGTGCTTGAGAAGCTGCAGGCAGATGTAAATATCAATCCTCGACGCATTACAAACAAAGCACTGACAGTATGACTTCCATATCCGAGACATCCGCGGAGAATCGTGATATCTATGAAACTATTATGAAACACGGAACTGATGATCATGATGAGTAACCCACTCCAGTGCAACGTTGTATCGGATGGTACAGTGTCGTGTGTAGACGTTGTTCGGATGCTCGAAGCACCATGCTTTAATTCTTCTTGGATTTGTGAAATGCAGAACGGCAAGAACTTGTCTATAGTTTGTTGGGGTTTCGCTCGCGCTAGACATGCAATAAGCTGACCAAAAGCCCTTACAGCGTTAGACTTGGCATTAGTCGTTGCATAGTCGAATGTAAGCTTCAACACGAGATCAAAGAGTTGGTCCGAAAGGTGTGAGCAAACCACATTCAGCATGCTCTTTATCGACTTGAGAGCTGTTTCCTCCTGTTTCCCACCAGTTGTATTCTTCTTTCCACCTTCTTCCGGGAGATTCTCGTATAAAGCAAGGATTCTTCTGAACAGAGACGTCACCCAGTCTAATGAACCATTAACGGCATTCTCCATCACATGAATGTAAATTATACCTGCAAACCCAGCCGTACTCTCCCTAACGAGCGTCCGCTCTTCTTCTCTGCTAAGAACAGGGAATTGTCCGCTGTCAACACCTTCGGGTAGCACGATATCTCCATCGAAATCTGTGACATCTTCGCCCGGTGCATAGCCGGACAGTGCGTGTCCTGAATGGTGCATTGAAAGGTCGCCAATCTTGATGTATTGGAGTACACTCGCAATGAACGTTGTAGCACATACAGTCTTGACCGGATCATTCTACAAAATAAATTTTATCAGAAGGAGGATTTGAAACATATCAACAAAGCGAACCAGATCAATCCCGGGAATACATAACTCCAATAGTGGTGCGACATGCTTCTGACCTCCCCGCCAAATCTTCTCAGTTACCATTGGGAGAGTGATCCCTGATAACATGCTTAAAACTGCAGTAGTTCTGTGAGTTTCATTTACAACTTCTAATCCACCGTATGCACGTTCGAGGAGCTCTGGCATTATAAGACCGGGTTCGAGCAACGCTAAGTTACGCAGTGCTCCTTGAGCGTAACCCAAAGAAAGAGGGTCTTTGGAGAACATGGCCAATAAAGCAGGTGTTTGGAGTGTTTTAACAAACTGTCGGCGAATGGCAGGTGTTAAACGGTGAGTCTAAACATATACATGAGTGGATCAAGCACATTGACGGCACATTAGTTTAAATACCACAGGCGTTTTACAATCACGCTGCTCTTCCTCGTGCCAGCGCTTACTGAATTCAAGAGTAAGACAGTGGAAGAGGTTAGTTAGCTGTGAAAATAATGTCATTGCAATGTCAAACAAGTATTTCAAAGATCTTACAATTACGGTCCATGGGCCAGAGTTAGACGGATGGAAGAAAGTCTCCGTGCTTGTGATAAACCTATCTAAGCTTTCTAAGGCTTTCGAACCGGCTAGATATCCTGAGCGTGGATTCGACGGTCCTTGGGCTGACACGGTTTCGGAGTCAATACGCACAGGTCCATCTACTGCCATAGAGTACACGAATAGCTTGGCAATGGCACCTATCAATGAAGTGAACGTCAGGAGACAAAACTTTTGAGTGGGAAACTCAGGTATACTTTGTCGGCTTATGTTCTTCTTTATCTTGATGTCTTGTCCGACCGATGCATCAGCCTGCACGGAGGTTGTGCTAGCACCCTATATCAGAAATAAAACATTAGACGTATATCTTCATTTTCTCTCTCTTAAAGCTTACTCTGGTCTTTCCGACAGGAACGTCTATCAGAACGGTGTCAATGCATTGGACAACAGACTAGGAATGAAATAAATGCGCACTCATAGACGCGAGCCCTTTGCTAACGAGCATTGTCCACTCCTCCTCGGACCATATTCCAATGTCCTTCCAGACGGCACCGCCTTTTTCACCGGCAATGCCTGACTTTCCAGCAACATGTTCTTCGCAGAGGTTACCTACCATCTCAAGGAGTCTGTCGTCCATCACGAAAGAATTGAAGGCCTCCCATATTTTGAATAGCACTGGCATATAGAAATGAGGACATGCAGGCGGAAGGAAAGACGTCAAAACTGGGGTCATCGTTAGATGTGTCTGTCATTTGGTAAATTAGCGATATACATGTGCATAGATGCTCCACATACATCAGCAGTGAATAATGGCAAAAAAGTTGAAAGCATTTCATTTATGTCATCATCAGAGAAGTAGCGCTTGCACTGCTCGGCAACGTAAAGTAGAATATTCACGACATTGCGTCTGTGACGAGATAAAGATGGTAAGTTACTTCCACTGAAGACAGTTTGTTAACTTACGAGGAGTCATGCAACCTCTTTTTAGGCCACAGCTCATTCCGTAGAACACGCCAAAGAGGCTTCCAAGGAAGCTGTAAATCGGTGGCCTCTAGTTTGCGCCTTGATCCTGCTTTGTTTGAGAGGAGGCGGGAAAGCATATCTGCCCAGCTTCTGGTGACACGCGCTTCGATTCCTGGGACAAGGCATAGCTCATAATACAACCTGACCAACTTGGCCCGAGTCGACTTGGGCATGGGATATCGCATGAGAAGCCAGCTTGAGATAAATGCAGTACTAAGCCTGATTCATGAGTGCGAAAGGTTGACAAGAGACTCACCACTGCAGCATTGCATCCCATGTTGTCATAACGAGCCAGTTCCTGGACTCTGCGCAGATGATCAACTTTCCGACTATGCGCTCGAGGTGAGCCCGCATCTCGTCAACAGATTCGCATTCGTAGGGCAGCGAGTCGAGATAAGTCTGAAGAGATGCTCGCTGTTTGTCAGGAGATTGCACGGCGGTAAAATCATCTGCTGGGGAATCCAAGGACATTTCTTGATCATCCATGGTGAAACTAGTTATCATGAAGTCGTTCAAGTGAACATGATTAGCTGACGAAATAAAATCAAGCAATGACATGGTTGGGTGTGATAGTAGGTGGAATTCAGGGTGAGAAAGCTACTGGCACATACGTCTTAAGGTTTTATATCTTCAGCTGACGCGTCCCCTGTTCTTCTAGTATTTGCTTTCTGTAATCAATGTCTCTGGTAAGTCAGAGACGCGTATGCTCTTTCAGAGATCTTGCTATGATCGCGGTACCGTCCCGCTCCGGCCGGTTGTCCGTAGTACTGGCGCGACACTGCCGCCTACCACCCGAGTCCTACATATAGGCCTACGTAGAAACGTCGACAAGGTTAACACCAATTTCTACGTTTCCGGTATCACACCTAGCCCTTGAGTCCAGTAAATTCACCTAACAGTATGATACAGCTTCGACCGCTGTCTCTCAGAATTCCGGCCTCTTGGAATTGCTCAAGCTTCCGTTCAAGGCCTTTTCAAACGTTCTTTCGAGCAAGTCGCACCATCCACGTCAATAATGCAGCTGTTCGCTCAGGGACTGTTAAAGCCTCGCTGAAACCTTTCGTTTGGGGCGCAATCACCACCTTGTCGATAGCCATTCTCCTTCAAAATACTGTTCATCTCGATGCCGTTACTCCCCCAGAACCTAAAGATGTTGAAAGTATGTACTTCCTCTATGGATCGTGCATTGCTCTAATCGTATGGTCAGTTGATCCTGCTACATCAATCTCGTTCCCGAAGACTCTGCAGATACCATCCAAATATCCCCTCCCAAAATTCTCGCTCGTTGGAGTTGGCGTGCGGACTGTATCGTTTCTAAGGATGAATGTCTATTCCGTAGGATTCTACGCAGACTTGGCTAATCCGGATTTAAACGTAATCTTCACTTAATACGCATAGCGAGCGACCGTACTCATTACGGTTGGATACCGCTGGCAGATTCCACGCAATGCAACACCAGAGGAAAAGATCGACTACATAGTACGCAATACTGCATGTGTCCTCCGTATCAGTGAGTATCTTTTCGCTATCTCACTATAATTAAACTTATCCCTTCATTAAGTCCCTACAAGGTCAACTTCTTTCAGCCATATGCGCGACGGTTTCGTGCGTGCTCTTATGGGTCGCATGCAGCTATGTGTGAAGCGGGGTAGTGTTACTGCAGAAGAGGAGGCTGGAGCACAGTCACCTATTCGGAAACTCAAATCTATCTTCCCCTCTACATCGCTGAAAAAACACACACCGCTTGATGTCCTACTGACTCCCCCAACCGGAGATCCTTCACGTCCGAGGGCACTCATCTTCCGTGATCTAGGTACTATAGAGAACGACTGGGTTGCGAATGAATTTTTCCTTGCATACTTCGAGGGAAGCGGAATCAGCCCCCCAGTACGTTTGCTTTTGACTGTCTCGTTGTCAGAATTGTATTCACTTTGTGTCACAGCTTAAGCAAGCTACAGTCGAACGTTTGGAATCATACGGGAAGTAGTTCCAATTCATCTATTCACTCCAAGCTTCCTGAAAAAGTGGGATAATATTTGTTAGATGAGTATACACTGGCACAATAACAATAGTTTATCATAAAGTTGCATACTCTGCTTAAACAACGATTATAACAAATATGGAGATTAGGAAAGGATTTCAAATATAGTCCCGTTTAGCTCAGTTGGTAGAGCGCGTCACTAGTAATGACGAGGTCAGTCGTTCAAGTCGGCTAATGGGAAAGTTTATTATTTTTTTGCTCAAGCCTTCCGGCACCGGCGGCATACGAAGAATTATCTTGCTTCGCCGCTGCCAAGCCCTCGATGAAGAAAAGATTGCAACTTCAATCGCAAGCGGATATGGCCTATGTGAGTATCTACCCATGTATCTATTTTAGTGAAATACACCAATTCAAAAAGCGTCCACTGGGAAAAAGTTAAAAACAACAAAGCAGTCCGAGCACAGAGCATTGTCATATTCATATTGGTATTTGCGCACTTCGAGATCAGACTCTGGATGAAAAGACGGTAATACAATGGACCATGTGCCCGTGGTGACAGTCGTGTTGGCTGCTTTACCATACTTATATTCCGAGAATGAATTTAGCGGCTGGTCATATGGCAAGTACAGCATCACTGTTTGACAGGCGACGTCAGTTATACCGTCCGGTTCAACCCATTGCTGTTATCGGTGATATCAACATTCAAGGTGAAGAAGGAAACACGGGGCAAGTCGTGTGATCTTCAGATACACACGAAGACAACAAAGGCACTGCTCGGATCCGTCGAGCAGAAGCGATACTACGAGTCTTACCGATTGATGGGAACATTGAAGTGACATACTTGAAGCGTTTCTTCGGGGTCGAGCGGGGGATCTTCCGGACCATTCTCATGAGGCAAGACAAGCCTATAGATGTGAATGTATTTGACTAGATTGAACTACAGGCTAGAGAAGATTACTCACTAAGGATAGCTATATGTGAGCGGACCACCAGAAGAAACCATCATCGTAACATCGGAAAGGCCCGTTTCGTCGGCAAGGAGCAAATAGATACAGCGTTAGAACGGGAAGCAAAGAATCACAGCAATGTGAAAGATGATGCGCGTGTGCTTGGGATGATCTCATCACAATAAGCCATATTTTTCCACTGCTTATTATTGGTCATTATTGGCGGCTATGAGAATAGGAGAAGAACGTGCACAATTAGCAAGGTTTCACTACCATAAAGAACCAGCGGAAGGCCACAGAGTGATATGACTTGCAATGGAGATGATGGCCCGAAGATGTCCTCTGGTTCTTCTAGGAAGAGTTCTGCGAATCCGTAGATCAGATAAGTAGCCCATCATCGAATGCTTGTCAAAAATTCCTGATTCTTGTGTCTTGTGAGATTTTGGATCTGGTGTACGGAGCAGATATGGCTCTGACATCCTTGAAATAGCAGTGGCGAAATTCTCGTTGTGCAATACCGCACTGCTTTTCACCTGAACGAAGGAACATCATAAGGTGAACCTTGTACTACTAGTAGCACAAAGCATCGTCAACTACCAGTACTTATTGCAGCTACGAGGAAGCATTCCGGCGGCAAAGTGATCGCCGTCAAGGGACCTAAGAAGCCCAATCCGGATAATTCCGGTCCCTATAGATTCTCCGAGTCTGTGGCAGCCTGATCAGTGACCATGTAAGCATCAGTCGCTTGCTTGGCTTCAGAACGATTTATCTTTACGGTTCAAAAAATAAATTCGTTTACAGAACTCGGATTCTCGAATACGTTGTACCGGCTGAAGGTTGAAGGTGAAACAGACGTTCGTTATTGCCTCATACATTCTTGTCCAGGTAGCTTCGTCTCAAGGTGAGTGGGTTTTTTTGCCTTTGCCAGTATCCAGTTGACTTATCGCTGTGCTAGTGATTTGGAATACATATGACAGCTCCTTGGCAGAAAAAGTCACAGGACCGGTATTGACAGTTTTCTCATTCGCTGTATGGTTCAGTGGCGTGGACTTGAACGAGATATCAATGGAGCTACTGATCTCAGGCATTTTATTCATCATAGGTCCATAAACCACTTAATTGATACCGAACATGAGAACAAACCCGACTCTCGAACTCCGGAGTAAAGCTTCAAAATTCCGCTCAGCCATCCATCGACATCCTCCAGTGTTTGGTGACCAACCAGGAAAGTGGTATCTGGGTAAATGGAGGTACTCAGAGCTCGTATCACCAGTCTACTACTAGAAAACGATAGTTTGAAGCTGCAACTTTCAAAGTGCTCTACGAGAGCCGCAAGGATCTATCGTGCTGCAAGTAGAATGCACGTGTTCGGTTGGAAAGAGGGATTCGTCTCATCTCCAGGGCTTTTGAGATTTTCTCTTATTACGACAGTGTAACAATATATATTTCTTCTTTGCTTATCTCTAGTAAACTTACTGGCTCAGTTTATGAAAAGTCTGTCTGTCTTCTATCTCGCGGTTACCACACTAATGAATGATAGTTTGCCTGTTTTGTTGTGTCAGAAGTGCGCCTTCGCTTCTCCTGCAATCAGGAAACTGGGTGGCAGCAAGACAACCCATACAACCACACGACTTCCACGACTTTCGTTTCGTTTCTTTATACCTCGGCTATTCTGCAATTACGATGGGGTTTTCTTATTTCATTGTATTTTATTTTCACTTCGTCATACCATCCACGTTTATTTCATAGATATAGATTTCCTTTTCATCTTCATTATATCGTCACTTGGTGACGATACATAGGCTTTCAAGTTTCCTAATATATTATCAGATCTTTACATATCTCTCGTATTGTATACGTATCTCTATGACATTCCCCACATTACGAGAATTTGTTCGACTCGTTGAAACCGCGTGTTTGACTAGGGCAAATTCGCCACAGTAAGACATATAACCTCGCAATACCCATGCAACTAGCACTGAACCCGTTCTCCTTCTCGAGATCACACTTCAGTGTAGCTTGCTTCCAACATGATGACAGACTTCTGGCAGACTATTCGCCTTGGGTCGTTTTCCAGGCTCAATGTTCTTGGAAAGGGACAACCATGCCGAAAGTGACTTTGTACATCGTGTTCTTTTAGTTTCCGTTACAATGGGCTGTGGTATCCTGCCTGAAGCAATAATGTACCCCAATACCTTCCTCCTGGAGGAAGAACTTCGAAGAAGAGCTGTCAACGGTCCGTGTCCCGAAGCAAGCCAATCCAGATGATAATCCATGTGTTGAAGGTGAGATGCTCTGAGATCATCAAAAATCACGTACATGAGGCCTGAGGTCCTGCTCCTGCACCGAAATGAAGTTAATGGCGGAAAGGTCATCTCTACACATGTTAGTAGACGGCGAGGCTAGCCCTGGGTTGAAAAAAGGCGAAGGAGAAGGAAAAATTAACTAGCCCACCGCGAGGGTCGAACTCGCAGCCTTCAGATCGCCTAGTCATAAGAGTCTGACGCTCTATCCGATTGAGCTAGGCGGGCATATCTTCAGACACCAAGAAGCGTTTATAGTATAAAGTAAGCTCAAACTGCAATTCGACACGTGTGTACTACGCCTCCGACGGAATGGCTGTCCTGGTACGTTTGAGCGTCACGGTCTTTATCAGAAGGAAGGGTGGGACGATAATGAGGCAAGGTGATAGCTGCACTCTACTATAATTCGCATCAGGTGCGATTTTTAAAAAAATGACATAATGCTCTACCAAGTACTGTTAGAACAACTATGAGGATTGAGAATTATTATGCCACGGAGAGAGTAAAGGACATCATACGGGTGAGTGACCAAAAATGGCTATAACATAGAGTCAGTGGCTGCGCCGCAGGCTATGCCTTCTGATAGACTGCGTAAATGATTCCAGCGCATCCGCAGGTACATCATGATGTCCTTCGCGCTCACTGCGCTCAGCGAACCACGCGGTAAATTTTCGGCAGAGGAATTGGACACCTTGAAGATGATCCCCACATAAAAAACATTATGATGATAGAGACAAACACGAGAGCAAGTGAGCTTGGGCTGCGGAGACGATAGGATGTTCTTGGCCTCGCTGAATTCGTGCTGGACCGGGCATCAATATCCGCGCGACTGCAAGCATACTGGGATTGACATGAGACTGTTTCTTGTAGTGGGCTGCGGACTGGCGGTGCCATGTGATGCAGACAGGCTGCGGTGCTGCAATAGAATCGCTTCTTCGAGTTGTTTACGAGGTCTGCTGTGCGCAGCTTACCCTGCAAGATAACAAAGAACATTGAGCCAGGGGAGAGGCCATGATGCGCATGAAGTCTGGGCGTCCCAGTCTCGAGTTGAGCCAATTCAGGATGATATTCACACGCTGCATGGATGACACAATAGCAGTCGTCAGCATTCTAGGTGGCACCTTACTGCAACTTGCAGTTGTCTCTCTGCTGCACAGATAGAGCGGCTCGGCTGCATGACAAGTCCAATGTAGATATAGTTCGCTCAGCCTGAGGTTCGCGCTCAAAGACTCTGGTTGCAGCCGGAAAGTGCCGAGAGTAGTGTTGCTGTGAGGGTGAGAAGAGTTGCCATTCGCTGAGTTGCAAATCCGTATAAAGCAAGGCAGGTACGTGTTCCGCAGCAGCCAAAGGCTTTGATTTCGCCCCACAAGTGTGTTCTCTCCTTGACTCACACTTCTCTGCTCTCCCGCTAGCGACAGACATACAAAGCACAGTCCTCCTTAAATTTATCCGCAGCTCGTTTCATTCGACATGTCTGACCCGCAAACAAACATTTATACTCCTCCTTTCGAGGCCTACAACGCTGAATACGCAAAGCAGCAGCAACAAGGCCTCGACTTTATTTCATTTCACTCGCCTTCTGACATCCTTGCACCACACCCCGATCTCTTCGAATTAGAACTCGACTCCAGCCTCGCGGCTTTCAACGAAGTCCAGCTGCAGCTTCTCACCGTCGACTCCAACGACGCCTACACTTTCTTGAGATCCGACACCCCCACGTGTGGCCCTCCGTCTACTATTACTGTCTCCTCTGAATCAGCCTACGATTCTCTGTCCTCGCATTCAGAATCTTTTTACAATTATCCTAGTTCCCCATACTCTTCCACCAATTATTCCTTCCCTCTTGACCTCGAGATGGACTTTCAAAGGATTCGAGTCGAAGGCGGTGTCTCTGACTACGGCGGTGTCAGTGTAACGCCACCCACTTCCGGTGCCCGTCCCATCACTGTGGACCCAAACTCTTTTAGCGCCTTGCCTCCTACGCCTTCCCCGCAGCCCCCGCTGTCTGTTCCTGCTGCTGAGAGTGCTTTCGACCAGTCGACCTTCTCTGACTTTGCTGAGACCAACGCTCGTGTGAATTCTTCTGCCTCTCCCGATTATTACGCGCAGCTTGGCTACAACGTTGGGGTTTCCAATCAAACTACGATCTCTCCCTCTAATGTGTCTCAGTTTCCTGTGGCGTCTGTTCCTCAGACCCGTACTCGACCAGTGGAGGATGACATCAAAGATGACCCGCGCAAGCGGTACAAGTGTGTTTCATGTCCCCGCGGTGAGCAATTTTTATTTAATCGTCAGTTATAATTGGGGCTAAAAACAATATGCGCAACTAGCTTTTGCTCGTGCCTACAACTTGAAGACACATATGGCGACACATGATCCCAACCGCCTGAAGCCACATGTTTGCCCTCATCGCTCATGTGGTAGGTCATTTAGTCGTAAACATGATTTGGGACGTCATCTGGTTAGTATCCACCGGGACGAGTCTGTGTGCTCTGCCCATTCTTCGGCTTCTAAAAAGTCCGTTGGCGTGGATAAGGGCCCGAGGGGATGGTGTAACTCCTGTGGGAAAGGTTGGGTCGGACGCCCAACTGAGTGTTCTTGTGCTGACATCAAATAAAAACGAACGTCATCACGGTTTCTATATGCGTCAGTATCTTTCTTTATTGTGATGGCATGTGCAGCTACTAATTGTGACTTTATAACAGCTAAATCTTGTGCGAAATTATTCGCCACTGAATCCATGCAGTTGAAGATCGATCCGTCTCCCATTATCCCGATGACGTTTCGTATCCTGCATCAATCACACAGTGTGTCACGTATCGTACCGTTCTGCCATAGTTGCATGGACCCAGCGACGAGCGTGATCACAATGTGATTTCCCTATATTCCCAGTATTAGTTGCTTCCATGCTCAGTCTGTTGGGTTTCGATACCACTTTATCTGTCTTCAAAGCCATAGACAAAGATCGACGTGACGATTTTCTGGAAATTCTCTGAATGTTATGTTTTCCCTAGCTTTACACAAATCTGCTCATCGTTTTCGGATTATCGTTAATTATATTAAACACTTGTACATACTGGATGCAAAAAGAACTGGAAAATGTTTTCTTCACCTTCACGATGTCTGCTATATATCGACCAACATCGATATGCACCCAGTCTGCAATATGACTGTCGTTTGTTTTCTGCACATTTCTCAGCGCTCTGCTTTGTGTGACGTGACCTTGGTAAGATCACGCCGGAATCCTTTTCTGGCAACTGAGCGATCTGTTGAACTGCCAACCACACCATTCCGTCACCACTGACGACTGGAATCGTCTTCACTTGCAATGACCTCATCTCTTCACAGAAACACTGGGACAGTATATATACCTAGGGATGTGTTGCACATCTCAATTAATCGATTCATATCTGTCTACGAAACGTCATGTCTAGTATTCGGGATACCATACAAAAAGCTGTTTCCACCGTCACCTCGTCCGCAAAAATTGCCGACTTGCAGTCTGACATACAAGAACCCAAGTCAGGTCAAGCTTTAACAACAGACCACGGCGTTAAAGTATCTGACACTGATAACTGGTGACTTTCTCTCATTATTCCTGTCTTCACTTGGGTAACTGAACCTCCTTCCTCAGGCTCAAGGTGACAAATGGCCGTGATAACGGCCCTTCTCTCCTTGAAGATCAGATTGGTCGCGAGAAAATTCATCGCTTCGATCACGAACGCATTCCAGAACGTGTAGTGCATGCACGCGGCGCCGGAGCTCATGGATACTTCAAGGTTTATGATGATCGTGCTTCCAAGTACACATATGCGCCTGTTTTGACTGATTCCTCGAGGTCCACCCCTGTTTTCATTCGGTTTAGTACAGTTCAAGGATCTCGTGGTAGCGCGGTATTGACTTCATCTTCATCTCACATATGATGCACCTAACACAAATCATCAGGACACCGTTCGTGATGTTCGTGGTTTTGCAATCAAATTCTTCACAGATGAGGGAAATTGGGACCTTGTTGGAAACGATATACCTGTCTTCTTCATCCAGGACGCTATCAAATTCCCTGATCTCGTACATGCTGTTAAGCCAGAACCTCATAATGAAGTACCTCAAGGCCAAACCGCGCACAACAACTTCTGGGATTTTAGTGGTTTACAACCGGAAAGTGAGCTCAAATCGTCATCGGCATAGCTTTAATTTGAAACCTGCTTCATAGCGGCCCATATGATAATGTGGGTTATGTCCGATCGTGGTGTACCACGGTCATTCCGCATGATGCAAGGCTTCGGCGTAAACACATACACCCTCCTCAATGCCCAAGGGGAACGTCATTTCGTGAAATTCCATTGGATCCCTGAGCTTGGTGTACACAGTCTGATGTGGGATGAAGCTCTTAAAATCGCCGGTCAGGATCCCGATTTCCACCGAAAAGATCTTAATGAAGCGATTGAGAACGGTGCTTACCCGAAGTGGAAGCTTGCCATTCAAACGCTCCCAGAGTCCAGAGAGCACGAGTTTGAGTTCGATATCTTGGATGCAACCAAAGTGTGGCCTCAGGAACTGGTTCCTCTCGAGGAAATTGGAGAACTTGTCCTCAACCGCGTTGTCGACGAATTTTTCACTGAAACTGAGCAAGTTGCTTTTTGTACAAGCCACATCGTTCCCGGTATTGGTTTTAGTGACGATCCCTTGCTGCAAGGGCGCAATTTTTCTTACTTCGATACTCAAATTTCGAGACTAGGTGTCAATTGGGAAGAAGTAAGCTGCTGACTATGCTTTCATGTCAATATCCACTTATATAAATTACTCCAGCTACCCATCAATCGACCAGTATGTCCAGTGTTGAACCATAACCGCGATGGGAAGAGTCGACATCGCATTGTTCAAAGTAGCGTCAATTACTGGCCAAATCGAAAGGATATTGGCCGACCGGTCAAACCTGAAGAAGGCGGATATGCAGAGTAAGTTGAGCACACTCGATATCATACGTTCTTGTATAATAAGTTCCCTCAGGTTCGCCCAACGCGTAGAAGGCATAAAAAAACGAGTTCGTGGGGAGAAATTCCAGGAGCACTACAGCCAGGCGCAGCTATTCTATAATTCCCTTGCGCCATACGAAAAGTCGCATTTGATCAACGCTATCTCGTTTGAACTCAGTCACTGCGACGACCCAGCTGTCTACAAATCCTACACTACCGTACTAAGCAACATCGACTTCGAGCTCGCTAAAACTATTGCGATCAAGGTCGACGGGGTGTTGCCCGAGAAGCCTGGGCGGCCCAATCACGGTCACACCAGTAAGGGTCTCTCTCAGTTGGAATACGCGTCCAAGGAGCCCACCATTGTATCTAGGCGCATCGCCATTTTGATCGCTGATGGGTTCAATGCTGTGGAATTGCAAGCCGTTCGTGCCATCCTGACAAGCGCTAAAGCCGTATGCTACATCATCGGACCCCGGCGAAACAAAATTCACCCTTCCGAGGCTCAGGATATTGGTGAAGGTGTTACGGCAGATCACCACTTCGAAGGACAGCGATCTACTTTGTTTGATGCTATCTATATTCCGTCTGGTGAAAAACACATTAAAGAGCTCGCCAATAATGGCCGTGCAGTCCACTGGGTGAGAGAGGCGTTTGGACACTGCAAACCGATTGGTGCCATCGGCGAGGGTTTGTTTCCATCTTCATAAATATCGTTCCACGTGAATCTGATTGTCGTCCACAGGCGTGGATTTCTTGCGGGATGTCGTAAGATTACCAGATGTTGAACTGTTCGCACCGCCTCGCGGTAGTGATGAGGTTGTATCATCCTATGGTGTTGTAACGACTGGAAGATATAGTGTATCCTCCGCTGCAAGAGACACCCTCAAGATAACACAGGACAGTAAAGGTTTCGCTGCCAACTTTGCATATCAAATTAGCCAGCATAGGTGTTACCAGCGTGAGATGGATGGATTAGTTGAAAAAGTTGCGTTTTGAGTGCGGAGATTTTGATATGCACCAGTTGTAATTGGTTAGCTGCGCACTTGTACAAATATAATGTGACCAATTTTTATGCAATGTGGGAAAGTGTTTGTTTATTGTACAGTCGTGAAAGTTACAGTTTTACAAGTCAACTGGTAACCTACAAAGTTATGATGATCATACGTGTTGGAAAGTTCACTGCCCCGTCTCGCCCATGCCCAGCGCTACAATCGCATAAACATTAGCGACTAGTACAACTAGCCATATCGCGTATGCTAATCCTGTCAATACATATCCGCTACTGAAGTCCACGGTTTCAGTTGGAGCAACAGTTGGTTTCTTTTGATCTGCTTCGTTAACTTCGTGTACTTCATTGACAATAATGTTAGATTTTTCTTCGTCATGTAAGTTGATATCAATATGCGTGGATGGCAATTCTGGCGGGGACCGCACAACATCTGCTATGCTGGTGACAGATCGATGTGCTGGTTCTGGGGATGACGCCTTTGCAGCGTCATCATAGGGTTCGGGAGAGGAAATTGCTGGTTTCGGTACGGACATGACCGTTTTCGATGACGTGAGATAGATGAGGGGGAATGCGACAAAAGGGAGAACAACGGAGAGTGCAACTTGAGATGCGACGAGGAGTGTATTGATACCAGACCTTCCAAAAGCGACAGCTACTATCATGGACGGGATTAAACTGATTAATCGGGTGATAAGGCGGCGGAAGAAGGGCTAGGAAGAGAGCTAAGTATTGTCGCCGTGACGTATAAAAGAACTGGTTACATACGGAAATGTTCCACAGGATAAATCCTTCCGATACGATCTGACCTGCTAAAGTAGCAGTGATACTGGCAGTCTGACCAGAGCAGATCAGAGCGAGCGCAAACATAAGGGCAGCTCCTTTGAGATTATAGCGAAATGAGTAAATTCAGAGCCATGGCACACTGGAAATGCTGACCCTTTCCAAGACTCTGTCCTACGAGAGTGTGCATATTGAAGAGTCCAACCGAGGTGGTGTTATCCGGACTATAAAATACGGTGGCAGCAAGAATCAAGATCCTATGAAAATATTTTAGCTTTAGTAAGGTAGCAGGAGATCAAGAACTATATTTACGCAGAATTGATTGGTACGGCAACCGCTAATAAGCTGAGGACAACATCGACAGTGCCATGGCGAATATGTGCAGAGATGAATTTTAGCGAGTTATTTTCACGGAGTCCATGTCTGGTCGTAAGATCTTTTGATTCCCTCTTTTCTGAGCGGTAAATACTGAAGAGAGCACGACGTATTCGGGTCCATCGGCCACGGACGCCGGGCTCAGACGTTGTTGATGGGGTTGGTAACGGCCTAGGTGCCGTGGACACTCGGTCTTGCGTTGCAAGAGAAGATCCTAAAAATAATGCGTGAGGCATGACGGTCGCCCCAACGATTCCAATAGCTAGGGGGGTGACATGTCAATGTAAGTTGCCGGAATAGCCTAAAAAGTATTCACAGGTGTAAACTGCATTGGGCTGGGTTTGGAATAGTCCTTGCGAAGGTAAGAAGCCGAGGAAAACCTCAGGCCACGCAGGGTCCATCCTAATTAGGAGAATAATAAAACAAACAAACACTACGGCAACCTTTACGGAAGTTGATCAGCCAGTTGAGACTTGACGTGCGAAAGGGACTGCCTTACCAGGATTATGATAGTGAATTCGAATAATCTGACGGGTCGCCCGCCGCCTCTTGATGGGTCACCG
The DNA here is from genome assembly GCF_000218685.1 of Serpula lacrymans var. lacrymans S7.9. Lineage (NCBI taxonomy): Eukaryota > Fungi > Basidiomycota > Agaricomycetes > Boletales > Serpulaceae > Serpula > Serpula lacrymans. The sequence continues at coordinate 1,661,982 of NW_006763292.1, read as the reverse complement.
ATGATGAGGAAAATCAAAACATCCGCACCCGTCAACAATACACCAGACCAGAGGGGGAGCGTCGGGAATAAGAGGCAAAAACCGATGGCAGAGCCAAGGAGTTCTGCCAAATCTGTGCTGATGATGGCAATTTCGCACAAAGCGTACAAGGGGTACAGGACTAAACGCCTCACGAGGCGAGGATGCTTTGGGTGGTCGTGAAGAAGGAGCCGACAATGTGAAGCCAGATCTAGTCGGCAATGAAAATCGCATGATATTCAAGGACCGTTTGAACAAGATACCTACCTAGGCCGGTAACGCAGCCTAATCTAGCCGCCAAGACCTATGCAGCTCTTATCAGACAAACGAGCGAGGTGAAGCAAAAAGAAAGCGGACCTGGAGAACGATTGCGATGATTCCTGAGAGAAGAATCACAAATAGCATGGGCCTGTACCCAAAACTGGAGCCGGCTTGCAGATCGACGCTCCAGTTACCCCTGAGTCGCAGCTGAGAGGTTATTCACGACTGGGAGTGGCTGGGGGAAGCTTACGGGTCAAAGTAGCCAACAGCGCAGACGATGCCTACGCCAACGTGTCTTTTCATGTGGTGCACGAGAATTTTGAGGACTGAACGCGCAGACCACTTCTCACGAGCGAGTGAAGAGGTAGATGAGGTGGAGACATGTGAAGAAGAGTGGGCTGGAGGCGACGAAGGCCTGGAGTGGATTTGAGAAGACATTGCAGGGTATGTCTGGGAGAAAGACACGGGCTGTAGAGATGCATGGTACGGTATATATACATAACTACAAAAATGACCCCGTCAGGTGTGAAGTCTGGCGATTGCAAGTGTGAACTTGGACGACAGTAGCCAAGCACCAAAAAGGTTTGCACCAGATCTTATCAGATTTATTCGAAAGAAACTATAAAATCAACTATAATCGTATCTGATTTCGACCTAAATTCATTCAGGAAATTGCTTAAAATATCCTTTTTTCCAACGCTTTGCCAAAATTACCGCCGGAATTGAGCGGCAGCTGTCTGCCCGTTTTTGTACCCAAGCTTGTTTTCCCAATCGGTCCTATTGCTGCCACACTGTGAACGGTACTGTCACTCCACCTTCTGCTCTCCTCCGCATCCCTATCTGTCCCGTTGTCATGGATAACAGCGACCTCCACCCCCTCGACGACTATACACACAGGTTCTTCATTTGGCATGAATGGATCCAAGTCTCTCCTCTTCCTCCCTCATTTCCGTCCCTTGACTCATCCTCCTCTTCCATCTGTCTAGGCAAACGGCCCTCTGACCGTCGATAATGTGTTCGATTACTTCGCAACTTCCATGTTCTACGACAAACAAAGCAACAACCAGGTTCTCCGCATGCAAACCATGCACATTGCAATGCCTATCCTCAACGAGGCGGAAGAACTAAAGTGCGTTCTTCCCTTCTTCCTTCGGTACTCCGGCTGGTTTACATCATCTTTTACTATCCATTACAGGCGATTCACTGGCATTGAATTTGCCCTCGTCCATGCACACCCTCCGTCCCTTTTCATCATCCACAAAAGGGAGCGTCTTTCACCCGAAGAAGGTTTCACCTACATTCACAATCTATCTTAGACGTCTCGCTCACGTGCTCCTGTTCACAGTACGCCCACTTGCCGCTTACTTTGTAGTCAACAATCGTATTTATCAATCCCCGGATGTTTACACGGTTTTGTCCAACCGTTTGGTATGCGTTTATTCCCGATGCAATGGAAAATCCCAGCCTAATTAAAGATTTATATTAGCTCACCTCCCTTTACTCTTTGCAGTCATCTCTGGATATACTGCGCTCATATAGACCGGATTACACCCCTCGTACCGGTTTCGTCTGGCCAGTTATGGACCCGTCCCTGGTTGAAGGAACAAACAAAAACCATAAATCGCAGGTAGACCCTATCGGCGCCGCAAGCCAACAAGACCTTCCTCCGTTTATGGAAAAGCCAAAAGCCGCCGTACAGAAGAAGCAAAATGATTCCCTTATGCTCAATGCTATGAGGACGACTGCAGTACACTCTAACGCCTCTTTCTCTTCCCGTGTACTTGCCATCGAGGCGGAGAGTGTCCCCGATACCCCCGTTGCCGGTCCAAGTCAACGTTTATCGACTACACCTGCTCCTTCTGGTACTAGAGATGTCACGCCCAAAGCAACCTCTAATGCACCAACCCCACGAGATGCCAATCCGGCCAGGGTTTCGGCAGGTGCAGGCAAGAAGAAGAAGAAACGTGGGTATAATTGAAGTTTGAACATAGCTGTTTATACGCTGACTGTACTCATCGCTTAGGGACTTCTCTGGCACCCGCAGCCAATTGATAGTCATCCGACTTCCGATATACTTCCAAAAATGTGTCCTTGCGAGGTTCATCCGACTAGATGTTATGCTTCAGTGGCATACAGTTGCTGCTATTATCAAGTGGCACCTTACTGACGCTCGGCTCATAACCGTCTTGTCGCGGTCTTTCGGACTCCTTGAACCACCTTGACGCATGTCACGACATTGACCCAATTCTGGAATCCCATGTCAGCTAAGCAGTAACACCGACATGACGGATGGAGCGCCAGTAAGTATTAATAACGAGAATCACTCCTGTAGTAATTACGCAGTAATTCGTCACAATTATTGAAAAGGTCAGTCAGTCTAGATGTATTTGATACAAGTACAAGTACAATGAATGATTTCAACGCTATGGTCTGACTATCGTGCACCAACACCTGTAAATCTACCTGCTAACCAGCCGAGCGGCGTTTGCAATGAAGCATTGCGGGAGCCTACCCCTCCACCGCCCAACGACAAGGGATTAGCCATAGCGAACGAATCTTTTCTTGCTTTGGCAGCACGTTGCACTGTTGGTGATCCGAAGTAGCATCAGTTAAGAGAACTTCTTGGAGCATCTGATAAGGAACACATGATGAGGTGTCTTCTGAACAGAACACTCGGCTTGTCATAGCCAGACACAGGACATTAACGGTGCATATAGTTGATAGGTGGACTGCATGGGAAAAACATATGACAGGACAGCACGGACCTGAGGTGTCGATTTCTTCGACATTTGTTTCCAGCACGAGGCCCCCTTGAATGATTTCGGCAAGTATGTGATGTGCCTGCGCAACAGTGAGTACTGCATGATCGATTGCATTATAAAGAAATCACGGCATACTTCGTCGAAGTGAAAGACCAAATCTAATTCGCAGACGTTCTCAAAAGCACGATCCAAACCTTCTACAAATACCTGCAATTGGAATATCACGCAGCCGTTTTCAGCGTATGCGGCTTTGGGTTCCGGAACACGTTTTTAAAAAACACACCTGGATCAAGTCCAAGATACCCAGCTCACTCTCGGCGCCGTCCACGACGAAAACGAAATAAAGGGTTGCGTAGTTTCTGTATACCACTCTCCATCTCTCGTCTGCGTCATCCTTCGGGCCTAAAAATGCTTCGAGCTCTGGAGCGTCTAAAAAGTTGCAAAGGCCGGCTGGTCGCGACGAGATGAGTGAAAATATCTTTTCAACGAGAGTCTGAGAAGATTGGTGGAGAGGCGTGTAAAATTTGGTTAATCTAGCAACCCCTGACGTATTGACTGGAGATCCCCAAAGAAGATCAGTACGGTGCAAGGATGAATACGAGAAGCGAAGAACAAACAGATAAGAACTGCATGGATCATGGCTCAGATGTTCAATGTTCAACTTTAGAGTGTCTATTTGGATCAGTTTAGCGCGGTTACTTGTGTTCCGCAGGCAGAAACCGAGAGATGGAGTGCTGGGAAAAAAGTTGATTAACATTAAGAGCTTGGTGGGCCGAGGAAGCTAAAGGATGTACTAACAGGGAGAGTAATACGTATCTATAGCCAGGAATACTGAGGAATTCTTACAAAACAATACTATGAAAGGAAATTTTTGATGTGATCGGTGTCGTAACTATCATTGGCCACTCCACTATTACTGGCTCTTCGGCGGTGGCAGAAATGATGATAAGATAAGAAGTCGAGGTGTTTACTTGTACGGCATAATTCTTGACAAACTCGTCAACTGACACTGTCATATCCTGATTTTGGATCACTGGCTGAGGACTAGACTCTCCATTCACGGCCTCTCCTTTGACTGTCCCGATCATGGAGGAGGCACGTTTATGTAAATAGTGTCACATTTATAAGTAGGACAGGCAAGCATGTGCCCATTCAAGAGGATATGAATATATATGAATGTCGAGACCTTGTCGACTAGTACGGCGCTCTACATAAATAGATGTGGTGCACAAGGTCGCTACTGGTTGTTGAAAATCTTAGCCTACTTCAGTTCAAGCCTGAACATGAATATAGCGGAATACTGTCGCTTATTCGGACGTCACAAAAATAACAAAAAGTAACACCAAGGTCACATATACCGATTCGGCAAAGGAAAGCCTCAAAAAATGATTCAGTCCAACTTCTAAGAAATAATAGTAGAATAGTAGATGATAACTTCACGCTTGAGGCAAAATCAAAACAGACAGTTTCATTGAACTCAGAATATATTTATCAGAATATAGTATGGCTGATCCAACTCATCATAATATCTAATTGTCATGTCATTCTCAACAGTTGGGGGAGGTAAAACATGCTCAAGGATGCTGACATTATATGTGGACCCATGAGTGCTACAGTCTGGGGTGTGGGAATACAGTAGATGAGTTGACACTACAGAATTAGGGTACTTAGGATTGAAATTGTTCGGGTTTGATCTAGATAAGATAAGGGCTCTCAGAACTCGTAGATGAGTCTGAGGTGTTACATGGCGACTAGGCCAGTTTATAAGTAAGACAGAACCAAAAAAATTACTGATGGGATATATTGGTGCACAGATCACCACAACTTATACTCCTTCTTTTCTAGGCGCTTTGTGACTGCTTGCCTTCACACTTTGATCCTCTATGTCTAACAAGGATGATTGTCCAGAGTGACTAGTATTGGGCTAGAACATTGAGTGAAGAGACAAGCCAATATGAAACACCTAGAAAGGAAGGTGTGTGAGTATGGGTGGCTTGTTGTTGATGATGAGAACTGTAGTTAGAAAACCACACACAAAACAAACTAACACACAATCCTCCCAGATTCCAAGGAACTTGTTTATGGGCTTTGCCTCCTAGAACAGTGGGTGCTCTGGTTGTTTGTGGGGTGGTATGTGTAATGATTCTTCAAAGTAAAACCCAGAGATGTATGGGTGTGGGTTTTGAGGAGGAGGGATAGTTGAAATATAGAAGATAGGGGCTTTATGAGGAGTATGGACAAGCACTACCTTGCTAATTGTAGCACAAGGTAGGTTTGAGAATGATGAGGTGATGAGGTGATGAGGTTCCCAGTGATAGCAGGCTCCTGATGTTGGATTGAGAGTGTTGAGAACATTGAGAGAGGAAGCAAGCCAATACAAAGTGCCTAAAAAGGAAGGCATGTAAGTATGAGTGGCCCGTGCTCAAATATATACCATCAGAATTATTTTTGGTTCTGTTCTCTTACTTACCTATAAAAGAGGCCTAGTTTCCATGTACCACCTCAGACTATTCTATGAGATCTGAGGTGAGACCCCTTCTGTTTTTTCCCCTTCAAATACTTAGCTTACTATGATTTAGTCCCTTATCTTATTATAGGTACTTACTTGAATACATGAGACTCTTCTATGAGATCTGAGTCCCTTATCTTATCATAGATTTAACTCTCAAACAATTTAAGGTTATGAACCCTGGCAATAACACCAACAACAAAGAATCACTGGGAGTACCAAAGCTTGAGCCGGATGGCCCAAACTCGTCTATGTATAAGATAGAATGGGCCTTGGCAGACAAAGAGTGCATTGAGCACTTACTGGGTACTGTACCCAAACCATTGTCACCCCCATTGTTGCCTGGTGGAACAGCGCCAACATTGACCCAAGTCCAGCAGAAGACGCTAACCGCGTGGATGAAGAAGGAATTCCGTGCGAGAAATATCTTGGGCCAAACAGTCCCAGACTCTACACTGCAAAAAATCTTGCACAAGAATCTGGTTGCCAAGATGTGACAGCTTCTAGCATAGCAGAATCTTGCTCCTTGCCCTTATGGGTATTGGTGCTTGGTGCTTTGGGTCTATTTTGGGGAGAAGGACCACTTATGACACCCTTCTGGACCTTCACGGCGCTGTTAATGATCCTAGCATTAATATCTTGTCCTTGTAGAAGCTTTTGAAGATCTGGTGCAGCGGTATTTAATACACAAGTGGCTTGCTGGATGTGGTCTGGGACTGCAATGCTGCAAGTGGAAAAAGGTGAGCTGGAGGCTGGTACTTGAGGTTGCAGTTGTAAAGGTGTGAAAAGTGGAAGAGATGAGGCAGTAGGAGTGCGTGAGGATGTCCAGCTCCAGGTGGAGTACGAGCTTTGAGTTGCGTCTAATGGTGTAGAGGGTGTGCTGAAATTGAGTTGCAATCTTGCCAATCAAGAGTGTCAGTGATATTGTCCAATATGAGAGGAAACAATTTACTCTGATGTACCAGGCAAAGGTACATTTTCTTTCCCACTAGTGCTGGCTTTTCCTGCTCAGACTCTGCGTGGGCCTTGTTTCTGCCCTTTGACTCCTGTGACTATGACCTTGTTCTCCTTTGCAACCTCTGTTGCAAGCTTTCTTGCTTTGTTTTTGGTCTTTTTAGCTGCTTCTCAATACTCTCGGTCTTGCTGATCTAACTGCCTCACCAAGTCCAGAACCTCACCACCATATATATCAACTAATGGCCATGAGGCCTCAACTGATCCACAAAGGTCCTTGATCGTTTTCCAATGATGGTTTGAGGCAATCATCTTGAGGATAGGATCTGGGAGAAGGGCGAGGCCTGTAAAGGAACAGTGTGGGTAGTCACATCGTTGGATCATCACATGCCAATGATCCAGAGCCTCCCTGACAGCATGGAGGTATTGTCCTGTACAACAAGTGGTTGGAGAGTGATTTTTGGGCTGGGCTTGCATAACACACTTGCCTGCTGGGTTCAGATCATTGCTGGGCGAGTCTTCTTCTTCAATATCACTGGGTTCTGAAAGGGTGTGGAATGGGGCTAGGTGGAAGCAGAGGTGGTACATTCACAGCAGGATTTGGTGTCATTATGCCCGTACTGCTGCAGTCGTCATAGCAGACTCCAGTAGGTGCTATAAGTGTTGGTTAAAATCTCAGGGTCAGATGAAAGGCTCAAGACTTATGTGAATAATTTGGTGGGTTATTGTAGAACCTATCAGCTACATCACACCAACAAGTTTTGGTTTCAATCCAAGCACAAAATGCTTCATCAATTTTCTTATGGTATGTGTTTTCTTGTTCTGCGTCCTTGTCGTTTTCTGATTCATCTAAATCATTCTCTGATTGTCCTTCCTCTTTTTCAGTCTTGTTTTTCCTTAAACCTATTTGTTGTAGGACATATTCCTCAACCATCAATATAGCCTGGCCTTGAAGAGAGAAATGGCAAGCAGCTTGGTCAGCTCGTTGAAGCCACACAGTTAGGGATGGCGGAACTCCAAACTGAATCACCAGTTCTATATCAGGTATGTCGGGTCCCTGTTTCTTTTTCAGTCTTTGTGAATTAATGTATATGGTTATCAACACCAACTATGCCACCTATCTCAGTCACAAACATGGCCCTGATTTTGCCATCACAAAAGTCTTGTAAGACAGTTTTCCGTGTGCGTGGTGAGTTCAAGAAATCAACCTGGCCCTTCAGACGTGCAGGCAGCATTTTGTGGAGCCTCCTAAAGCCAGCCTGCGACTGATTAATGGTGTTGACAAAAATAAGTGCCTGTGGGATTTTTTTTGGTGTTCCAACATCCTTCACAAGAAAATCCAGGGCTGAATAGTCCATAGGACTCGAGATTATCTGGACCTCCTGGGTCACATTAGGTCGGTCATTACCTAAATTCAAATGAAACGAGTATGATGTGTTTATGTGTAGTGTTCTGCAAACCTCCACCAAAACTGCAGGAGACATAGTAGCAGAGGTTGCATATAAGGGGACCCCTAGAGGCACAAATGGGCTTCATCCACAATGTACCTGTATACACGCTTTTAAAATGCAGGTGAGCAAAGGAAAGTGTTGAATTGGGGGCTCTCAATGGTCATTTCTGGTGATGCTAATAGTATTTGATATTTAAAGTCTTTGAGCTCCTATGCATTGTCAGGCTGTCCAAGCCAGAGCGACAGAGTTAGAATGTTAACTTACCCTATGTAAGTCTTTGTCATATGTGTCTCCATTGACTGCAACTGACTGGACACCCCACATGCGGAATTGGTGAGCTTGCTTGTCTTCAATTGTTTTCAATGGAGATATGATGTATGGCAGTGTCTTGCCTGAGCCTGTGCCCACAATAATTGTACAGTCGAGGCCTAGAGAAAATGCCTCTGAGGCATCCAACTGCCACGAATAAGGTCTTCGGCCGTTGCACCGCTGATGAACAGCCTCTTCAAGGGTTCTTCGTAAGTCTTTATTTTTGGCTGAAGTTGCTGCACCTGCAAGGTTTGCATATGATCTTTTTTTTATGTCTTCGTGGGATATGGCCTCTGTAATGATGGTGGACATTAACGGAGCATTGGCAGGACAGAACAAATAGATATAGATTCTTGATGGCCTGTACGCTGAGGCTGAGGAACTTGCTGATGATTTTCATTTTCCTGGACCCACAGGATCCAGGTTTCAACTTTGATAAATTTCCAGACCACTTTTCCCGGCCTGCTCACTGTATAGCCAGCAAAAAGTGCTGAATCGGACATTCCACTTTTTTCCCCCTCATCTCTTACTTTTAATTTTTTTCCTCGTCTCTTACTTCTGAGAGTGAGTATTACAAGCTGTGTGGAACATCGCTGATGATGCACAGCGTTATCTTACTGTTGTTAACTGTCAGTTTGGATGGGGGGGCTATTTGGACGTCACAGAGGTCACACAAGCCAAGTTGGAGCTCCGCTCGGCACTATCAGTGGTTGAACATGATCTTGAGTGTGGCGCACCTGAACTTTTTGAAATTGAGATTGCAGTACCTTAGTAGAGCATTACTTTCTCAAAATTCACGCACATGGAAGGAACTCACTCAATAATTCAGGATTTTGTGCTAGGAAAGTTGGAGTAAGTGGTAAAAATATATAGAACTGCTATGATGTTGAGTTGTTGAGGAAAAATGACAGTGGAACATATGTTTTCAGAAATGTCCAAATAGCCCCCCTTATCCGAACTGACGGTTAACGACAGTATATCCGTCCATGTCAAACCTACTACACGCAATTTCGGGGTCCAGGACTGCCCGGAGGGCGATGGTTATTATGAGTACGTAAGCGTAATTACATCACAACTATGATATTCCAAAACGGCAATGACTGCTTAAAAGAGGTGAATGTTTGTGACACCGTGACTCGATCCTCCAGACGTTTTGGGTAGTCTTACAGCGGACTGTCCCGCGCCTTCCCCAAAACGTCTGGTCCGAGACTGCCATCCGGACACCGAAACGAAAATTTTGTTACTAGATTGCCATCCGGACAAAAATGGCCCAAAATCATCAGAACGCGAGACCTCAAAAAGTGCGAGTTTCTAGTCTACCCTCTATAGGGATTATCAGGGGTCCTTTTGCGTCACAGACAGACACTGCCAGTCACAGGATCTAGATCCCTGAATTGCATCCGTATTTTTGATGAAGTGCGTGGAATGTCAAGCTGAATGCATTAAAGGATGCATCGCATAAGAATGTTATACTAAATGTAAGGACCGATAAGATAAGGACTATCAGATACCCCAAGGCCCCCAGCTTCGAAGGATGTCCCGACACCTACGGCTCTAATTTTAACGCCGTCAACATTGTCAGTGTCGCAATTGAGAACAAACACATAACATCAGAAAGGCTACCACGAAAACTATGACAAGTTCAACTGTTCAGTGATTATCCATAATGATAGGCACAAACTAGTCTCGGGGGGCCTGCGCAGGGCTTCCATGGGAAAGACATGGACGGCTACAGCCCATCCCGCGGAAGAGCCCACTCAGGCTGTAGACGCCCCGCAAGGTTGCTGACAGGACCAGAAAGCCCTGCTTGACTCTTGAAGCTTTCCAGAAAATTTTTGATTAGATTATAATCCATCCCCTCTCCTTCTCCTAACTCGTCGTCGTCGTCTAAGTCTTCGCGTTCCAGGATAGCCTTCAGCTCGGCATCCATATCTTCCTCGACATCGGCATCATCTTCCACATCAGGAGATTTCCCTTGAGCTTTGCTTGATTTGGCGGCGGATGCCATAGGCGATCCAGTTTTAGGAATTGACGGAGCCTTTCGCGTGCGAGCTAGTTCTGCATCCATAGCCTGCATTACTGCTTCAAATGAATCGAGATTCGGATTTCGACTGTGCCCTTGTTCCGGCAAAGAACCTCCCGAAGACCCAATATCCACTTTCGTTGATTCCTTCTTAGTAGAGTGAGAACGTTCCCCTGTGGGATTACTTTGCGTTGGTGTAAGACTTGGTGGCACGAACGCTGATGAATAGAATTAGAAAGCTGATATATCAGAGGAGGGAAAATCATGTACCGCTGCGGCCTTCCCGTTCCCGAACAATATCACCCCATTGTGCATCCGATATACCCAGTGTCTGTCGAGAAAATTCCAAGAATTCTGTCATCTCTTCTTCCATATCCACTTCAACTTCTCCTACGACCTGCGGTCGATCTTCTTCCGAATCTTCGTCTTCCTCGATATCTTCCTCATCAGTTTCATCATCAGAGTCAACCCCTTCGTATGTATCCCTAGTGAGGATGGGCGCTCGGACTTGCCTGGCGGGCTTAACCTCTTCTATAGAAGGCCCGCTGCCGCTATCAGCTTCAACAACATCATTATCCACCATAACCTTGGTGACACGCTGAGAGTTACTGTGAAAGGATGGCGGCATCTGGCCGTATTCTGAAGGGTCGAGAGGAGCAACAAGCTTGTCCATAGCCACCTGTCGCGCAGCTAAATCAGTATCGGACGTCTCGTCACTACTTTCGTCATCGGAATCAAGCATTTTCTCATCGTCATCGTCACCGCTCATTTCTTCGTCAGAAAATTCCTCACTAAGTGAAAAGAGGGTCAGAAATACTCGCGCACCTAAATCCACCAGAGTACTTACTCCTGAAATCTAGCACCTTCGATATCGCCTTCGCCTTCGACAAATCCTTCGACTTTCTTCGCTAGGTCCTGCAGCCTCGATGTTTGTTCTTTCGTAACAGCGTCTTCTGCGCCTTGTTCACCCTCTGGCTGATCGGTATCCATAGGCTGAAAGTCCGACGAAGACTGGTCTTTAGTGTGACCAAGTGTTCGTGCCAACATGTCGTCGAAATCGCGTGCGTCAACATTTAACCACGAATCAGAATCTTCTCTACCCTCAGCTGAGCTTGGTATCACGTCCGGAGCATTAGACAACGCAGCAGAGAAACGTGATGCAAAAGATGGACGTGTTGCGTCACTAAATAAAAGAATCGTTCAACTCAATTAAAATAAACGGTGGGGAAATGCCAGACTTACGTTTCCTTAGAAAACTCGAGGAAGTTGGCCACCGCTTTGTCTTCAAGTTCATTCCACAACTGTGAACCTTCGAGCTCGCCTCTGAAATAGCCAAGAGAAACTAGACTTTGAATGTATTTAACATAGTCAGGATTCCGACGGGAAGCATCCTTTTGCGCTTGGACCTACATGAGATGTAAGGTTGAATATCGTTCATGAACCGCAACAGGCTTACAGAAGACTTGATTGCATCAGGAGTGTTCTTAAGATTGTCAGTTTTATTTTTGCTTTCTTGATAGAGCATTTCAAATCCGCAAGCCTTGCAAAGGACACAGTCAAACAATTTCAGTCCAACAAATATGAAAATGAATGCTTACGAGTTTCATACCAACATCCCGCCATCGCCACTCAGTACTACCTTCCTGCTCTCGCCACCGTCCAAAGATTTTTGGGGGGTGAAATTTTTGGGCGACAAGTTGCGCATATGCCGTTCGCGTCAATCTAACGCAACTCAGAGTCGATGGCTGTGGAGGGAATCGAGACATGCGATGGGCAGACTGAAAAAAGAAAGGTGATTAAACCGTCAAGGCACAAGGACGAATTACCCACTCGTAATTGTATCGCATCCCGTGTATAGAATGTCTCAACAGGTTGCTGCACGAGCGACGGGTTGACAGAGAGAGCTCTAGCTATATCGACGGGTAGATATGCTTTAGTGATATGAACATGGTTCCTTGCAGAAGTGGGGTACCTAAATATGTGGCTTAGTATTAGAATAGAATGTAAATGATATAAATGAAGTACCCAGAAATTCTCTGCCAAACAATATTTTCAACTGATTGAGGAGCCTGCGTGTCCGCAGTTGTATCCCGCACCAGCGTCAGCGCATCCTGCACCGCAAGATAGTCCTCTTGCTCGTCGAGATTGCCATCTTCGTCATCATCGTGATTGGCTCCTGGCAGCTGGCGCCTGTATCGCTTTCCGTGTGGTGGAGAAGTACGGGAAAGGGGGATCAAGTGTAGATGAGACTTATGAAGCCAAATCTGCCAGTATGCAACATAATCAACTATGTGTCTTTACCGGAAGGGCGTTTTAGCGCACCCTATTTTCAGAGTTTGTTGGTTTTACCCATGAAGGTAGAGCTTCTGCTGCTTCAATCAAAAGGAACTCTCCATCAGAGTCGAAGACACTAACATGAAACACTCAGATCAGTCGAACAACTGCATGAAGAGAGTTCGTACCTCACGACAACATCCCAGCGTGCAGAAATCTCTTTCAGCAACCATACTGCACACCACTCATCGTCTACGCTATCGCCCACCCGCATTCTCCCTTCAAGTATCCATGCATCTTTCGTAAATGGATTCGGAACGACTTTTAGTTGGAAAGGGTCACGGTGCCAAAGGAAATCCGGGAGTAAGGAGTCGACGAGAGATTGTAACTGTGTTGCAAATGTGATTACGGACGATTTTTCGAGTAGATCAGTGGGCGGATAGATAGTATATTGAACAGTGTCTTCAGATATAGCTGGAGGTCGGTTGAAAACATCCATTCCAGTAAATATATATCAGAAATGGTTTTTGGTGTTGGTAAGATGGTGGTATGTCACCAAGTTCATTGGAGCGGAATGCACTCGGGACACAGCTACAAACACAACATCCTCCTCAGATTTTCCTTGTCTAGGTTTCATCGACCACAATGGCTACAAACGTGTCCTTCAAGGACAGAAAATTAATAGCGGTTATTGGAGACGAGGTACGTGCATAGCTTTCAACATAGCGGCTATCTGCTGATCAGCCCCATAGGACTCTATCACAGGTCTTTTGTTAGCAGGAGTGGGTCACATTAATGAGCATCAGAAGAAGAATTTCCTCGTAGTCGACACTAGTCAGTGTTATCTCTTTTGATGAGTCTGATTTTATGGATGAACGTCACTACTGTAGAGACGCAGATATCGACTATTGAGTCTACCTTTCAAGAATTTACGGAGCGAAAGGATATTGCAATTCTCTTGATTAACCAACATGTTAGTCCTTACCTTTACGAAGTTGCTCATGCTAATGCAGCTCTTGATTACATTCTCGTCTCTAGATAGCAGAGAAGATTCGGCCTAGTGTCGACAAATATCAGCAAGCGTTCCCAGCACTGCTCGAAATACCCTCCAAAGATCACCCCTATGGTGAGTGGTTATCAAATCTCCAGCCTGACGGTTCGCGCCATTGTTCTGAACGCACGGTCATAGATCCTTCCAAAGACTCTGTACTAAAACGCGTACAGAAGCTTTTTGGCGAGTAAGCCTAACGTAGGATGTTATTCTTGATACAACCGATACACTCCCCCACCTCTTACTGTAGTACGGCGCTGCTTAAGAGTTTATATTCTCAGTTTTTGTAAGAAATAATAATACACGTGTGGACAATAAGGTTTTTATCTCCTAGATGTGAGCCAAGCACTCTGACGACCTGCGTATTATGAAGTGGTGTAGTAATGCCTAGATTGATACGCAGTAGCAACATAACGTATGTCGCAGTTATGAATGCCATCGCATGATAGGTTCATTTTCTCGTACTCCGGGTCCCTGCTCCACGAATACTCGTATAGGGTTTCTTGTCCCTGAATCTGCAAAAGGACATCTATGAGACAGTCACTATTTCGATACATGAGAACGTACTTGGAATATCTATCAAAAGATATCGGAAGACGAAGTATCCTTCGTCGTTCTGCAGAGAACATAAATCTGGTCTGTGCATTACTTTGAGACTGCAAAAGCTACTTACCCTGATCAGATCTGCGTGAACTTCACCCTCCGTGTACAGATGTCCATTAGCACGGTCAGAACTCCCGTCAATAGAGCTCGATTTCTTCCCTTTCAGGCCAGAAAAGAGGCCTGCGAAATTCCATACACTACCTGCCTCCGCTTGCTGAGGTGCAACGTCCCTTGCTGGCTGATTTTGCGGCAAGGAAGCTGGTGGGACAGGATCACCACTTAGATACTTGAACGCCCTCTTCAACGTTTCATATGAGTCCGAAGCGCGTTTCTTTGTCCAATCAATAGTCTCATCTAATGTCAGCTCCGACAGCGATGATGCCGCATCGCTCGTCCAATTAACTACAGAGCCAGCAAGAGTTGATTCTTCACTGGTAACCGACGTCGAGGATGAGGCCTGGCCGTTCACATAGAAATTGAGAAGCATGTGTTCGCGACCAGTGTGGTCAACTGTGATTTGTGAAGATACGTGTCTGTTGCGATGACGGGGGCGTAGGGTAGACGGTGGGTTGTTATGGAAAACCAACGGCGCGTGAAGGTATTTTGCGATCTATGCCATTCATAAACACAAAGTAGGTCTATTTTATTTCATGAACACGACATACCCGGGGTGATGCTTTGATCCGTTCACAGGCGTCACCATACAATACCGTAGGCGAGTTCTTGGAGAAGAGTTCTGATGATAAAGCATAAATAAGCACCGCGGATAATCCGGCGCCAAGTAAGATGACAGTTAAATTCGTCGTCCTTGCTGTCGTCCGCATCACTAAACGTTGCTCGGTTAGACTCGAGCTGACCCCACCAGATATATGGATGGGACTTGCCTTTTCCCCCCACACTCAATTCAGACCATTTCTTCACATTTTCCTGCTGCCTCAGAGACGCCTGAGATAATCCAAGCTGGAAAGGCCCCACAGAGTCATCTCGTTGAGTTGCTCGCTGTTTCTGGTCCAATGCAGATGTCAAAAGTGAAGACGGTGACGGATCGCGGTGTGTTGCGAATCTTCTCCTCGCGAGCTGGATTGTTGATTGAGAGTATTTCTGGAATAACAAACTACCAGCTGGTTTGGCATGTGTTCTAAGGAACAAAGCCTCCAGGCGATATATACTCATCGCAAAAAGTCTGCGTGCTAATGCGGCTGGATGAGAAGAGGGATACAGCAGCACGTGCGTGTCTCCTAGTCGGTAAAAAGCCATCACGTGACATGATGCATTTCTACTTTCGGACTCAGAAAAGCTTTGACTGGAAAGCGGACAACTGCAAGGACCACGAACTTGAAGTTAATCATGAAGCCATGAAGCATGAAAGTTCTGTTGAGTGTACCATGATGATCTATCAGGTTTTCGACAGTAAACCTCGATGACGTTGCCCTCTTTTTCTAGTCGTTACCAACGTTTGTAGAGCACAGCTTACTTGGTGAGCGAACTTTATGACATTTATGACAATATATTGTTATTTATTGCTGCTATGTTCATCTCCAAGATGCACCTGGAGACAACACAAACTCAAGCTCCGAGGCCTGAGATCTGATCATCTGAGCAGTCATATCAGCTACTATCGGTCCTAAATGAGCGGTAGTAAAGATGCTCAAACTACATCTACACCCAACGCACAGACGGTCGAGTCACAGACTCGCTATCTTTAAGATTCCCTTTACGAGCTATCCCACGTAGGCATTTCACCACCAGCATTCAAGATGTCCCACTTTAGTTCGGTGCTGGAATTCCATGAAGCCATGCTCGGTAAATGGTCTAATGGTGCTCTCCCTATTAGCTATCAGGTTGAACCGTCCGCGTCGGGACTGGGGTCATATGTGCTATGAGAGGTGGGTTTTCATTTGCTTGCTTTCACAGCAATCTCGCTTTACTAGTGTGTTTTGAATCGTGTTTGTACGTGTGGGCGGCCTCGCAGTTGCCCAGATAACCAATCTTGTTGCTTGAGTGTTGACTGCAAGCACCAGAAAGGTTGAAAAATTGGTACGAAGTTCAACTATTGCTGCAAGATGTGGCCCCACCGGTTTGAGTTCACATCACACTAGTGATCTGCGTAGCGGAAGCTTTGTCACTTCTTCCATATCATTCACTACCTTTATTCAGGGGCTGATATACATTGTTTTCGATGTCAATGTCGACATGTCTTGGTATGCATATCAAAGGTGGAGAATCAAGGTGTTTGCATTATCAACCTGTGTCAATTGGTCGTTGCAATTGTGACCTTGACTGGAGAAGTGGTAAGCACGCAGAGTAAGCAAGTGAGTCAACCTGGTTTATTTGAAGTGCGTTGATGCGATTTGAGTCCTTGTAGTATATAGAACATGGGGTTATGATGAGACGGAAAACCCCATTAGCGCTGTGTTTTTACACCTAGCGAAAACACCACAAACCCGTGTTGGATATTCGGTCCCTCAGGGCGCGGGAACAGGCGCGGGAGAAGGATTCTTTTGGCAAACAAATACCGTAACAACGTAAATACATGCTTCTTATATAACAAACATATGTAAATATCATGTGAAAAACAATGATAGCCACAAAAGGCTGGTTGTAATCACAGAGTAAAGCTTCGGGCGAAGCTCCGAAGTTTGCTTACATAATATAATTTCTACAACCTGTTCAGCTGTGTTGCCAGGAAACTGCCAATGTTTAGTTGGAGCTCAAGTTGCCTACATTGATTGGACTTAGGAGATTATTGATATCAAGACCTCCTGAGGTATAGCTGAGATATCAATGGACCCTAGTAATACACATGACCTGTCACACCTCCTCTTATTCCACCAACAGGAAGCCGGAATTGTGCGCTCAAATGTCCTAAGCTGTGTCAGGACTGCAGCGCTTGCATATGGACAACAATATCTCAACAAGGAGCCCTACCATACTTCTTGACTTCACAGTGAAGACTGGGTCGAAGAACTTATGAACGGTCACCCCAAAAGGATCTATTGTGAGCTTGGGTTGAGCCTGGAGGTTTTCAATAAACTGGTGGGGGTTTTGGGAAAGGCTGGCTATGCTTTGTTGAAGCATATCAGTTTAGAAGAGAAGCTATCAATTTTTTTGTATGCTAGTGTTACAGGCCTCACAATGAGGCACCTTGGAGAGCACTTTCAGTGTGTAAATGATACTATCACAAGGTACTTTAAGGAAATTCTTGTTACTCTCTCCTCAGCCCCCATCTACCCAACATATGTCCACCTTCCAACAGAAGATGATGCTACACCACCCAAAATCCTCTCCAACCCCAAATTCTACCCCTTTTTTTTCCAACACTATCAGTGCAATTGATGGTACTCATATTGCGTGCTATGCACCATCAGCCGAACACAAAAACTCATGTGATTGAAAGGGCAATGTCTCACAAAATTGCCTGGCATGCTGCTCTTTCAATCTGCATTTTTTATATGTCCTCACAGGCTGGGAGGGCTCTGCACATGACACCACACGAGGGGAAATATTATCTGGCTGATGCCGGATTTGGGTCTTGCAACCAGTTGCTTGTTCCTTACCATGGAGTTCAGTACCATCTAGCAGAGTGGGGCAGAGTGGGCCAAAGGTAAGCTCTTTAATTTGGTTTATTACAGATTCTAATTATTTGACAGGCCTCAAAACCCCAAGGAACTATTGAATCTGTGTCACGCACAAGCTCACAACTGTGTTGAGCAAATTTTTGGTGTCTTCAAGAGATGGTTTTGCATTCTTTCAAGTTCCCCTGAATACAGCCTAGGTGTGCAAGCTTGCATTCCCACAGCTCTCTGCATGGTCCACAACTTTATTCAAACCCACAATGTGGAGGAAATTGAGGACCTGCTTGCTGACAACAACTCTTCATTAGATATCTGTATCCATGGTACACTTGCTACCGCTTCTCTCAATGAATCAGATCAATGACAAGAGCACGCTAAACATGAGGTGATAGCAAAGAATATGTGGGATGGCTATCAGCACAAGTTAAGAATGAGGGGGGAACTACATACCTTGGATGTTAGCATAGAGTATGGCATGGATGTACATTTCATACCAAACAAAACACAATCAACAAGATATACATAACAGATATAAATGTTAAGAGGCAACCACAGATGGATTTAGTCCATTGTTAACTTGACTGTAGGATACCCTTTCTGCTGAAGACACTTCATCACCCAAAAACGACGGAATGACTTGTACTCTGGGCCCTCCTCAAGGTCCATATATCCTTCAACAATATCTGGCTTCAGATGCAACAGATCAAGGAACGCTACCAGGCGCTCATCATCAAGCCATTGTTCAAGGTGCAGAGCACACTTTGTGACAAAACCGGATAAACCCGGTCTCTGCTGAAGCAGCCATTGTTCTCCATGGAGTAACCATTGTTCTCCATGGAGTAACCATTGTTCTCCATGGAGTAACCATTGTTCTCCCAGGAGCACAATTGTACTCCTAGGAGTCATTATACTGTAGCGAGTAGCACCTCCGACTATAAGTAGTAGGGGGTTTAGTATAGGAATACCTCAGTCATTTCTATAGCCTCTTGGGCAGCGGCTGAGGTATGTTATATTACATTTATTAGAGATCACCTTAAACTAACATCTATTGTAGTTTCACTTAGGTAAATAATAAAGTCGTTTCTATAGCCTCTCGGGCAGCGGCTGAGTTTCACTTAGTTTTATTACTTTGTTGCAAGGCTTTGTGCATTCTTTTGGATAAATGGGTGGTCATTGTCATTTGTATGGACATGAGTGCCGGGGGTGGGAGCAGTAGGGGCATTGGAAGTGATGGACATGTTTGAGGCTATTTGCTTGACAATTGAGATGAATTGCATCCCCTGGGACTCCTAGGCTACATTGTATTTGCTCCTTGAGGCTGTTAAGAGCAGCTGCACCGGATAGGTGAGCAGATTTTGAACAAGGTGTGCCAGTAACTATCAACTCTGCTATTGCAGAACATTCTACTGATGCAAACTTTCTCTTCTCACCAGATTTATTCAAAGCTGAGCTAACAGGGGGGCAAACTGTGTTACAATAACACATTTTCGGACCTTTAAATTTCATTCTCCTCTTTAACCCTTTACTGTAGTTTTCTCACATTGTGCTATGCGGCACTTTCCCTTTTGTTCAAACTCCTCTTTCTCGCTGCACTGCCTTTCTTCTTAATTTAGCTACAAGTCTCTCATGCAGTGGAGCTGGTCGCACGGGCTAGGCCCCACGACATCATCAGCCACTGCCTCTATCAACTGTACAGTACACATGTACAAACAAACCTGTAGTAGTGTATATAGACCAATAGATCAAGGAGACTCCTCAGCGAGTCCTCCTGTTGTATCCTCACAACTAACTTGTTGAAGCCTAAAGGGTACCCACTCCCTCATCATCCTCTCTATAGCTTGTCTGAGTTGTGTGCTGGAGTCACAAACTCTCGGTTGTAACAAACTGTGCTGGATTTAACAGATGGACTAGATTTTTGGGTAGGGACAAGGATAAACTTGTTACTGCGAGTAGTTACTGGTGAGTCCTTGCTGCTGGCCTAATCAATATACATTACATTGGCAAATTCCTCATTGCTGTCTCCTTCTATTGCACCATCATTGTCCTCATTGCTAACTAGGCCTCCTTTAACACCACTCCCTTAAAGACTTTGAGAAGCCCTGAAGGCATGTGCACCTGTTGCATGCTCCAGCATCATTTCCTACATCAGGCCAAATTATGCCCATCTGCTACTTATAAACTGGTTGATGTCCTTTTTTGGGTTTTCCTAGGGCAAAAGATAATGGCTAGCGTGAATTAAATAAAGGTAAAGACCTCAACAGTATCATTCCAAACAACCTGGGATGCTTCATTTACATCAACACCCTTCTTCTCACTGTAAGTGAACCCAGACACTGATTTGGGGTATCCAACATTCTTGAAATTGGTTTTGAGCTGTTGTAAATGTGAGTAATGTCTTATAATACTATATTCTTCAGACCCATGCATGGTGTTACTCATTTAATTCACTTCAGCAGAAAGCCTTATTGCTTTATCAAGCATAACAGCGGAAAAGATGGCACTTGACAGTCGGTTCATCACAGGGATGGAGTTTGGCACGGATCAACAACAAACTGTTGATCACGGCGCGAGAAGAGCTCTTTAACGAGCAACGGCCTTTACTCATGATTGCAACATCATAGGTATGACATTCATGTCACCAGGTTTTTGCTTTGAATTTTGCTAATGAACGACCTACTGTTACAATACACAATTTTCAGACCTTTATTTTTCATTCTCCTCTTTAACTTTATACTGTAGTTTTCACACATTGTGCCATGCAGCACTTTCCATTTTTTTCAAACTCCACCTTCTCACGCTACGCTACCTTGATTCTTATTTTAGCTACAAGTCTCTCACGCAGTGGAGCTGGTCACACGGGCCGTACCCTCTGACATCATCAGCCACTGCTTTATCAACTGTATAGTACAACATGTACAAACAACCTGTAGTAGTATATATACCTCAATAGATCCAGGAGACTCCTCAGCAAGTCTTCCTGTTGTATCCTCACAACTAACTTGTTGAAGCCTAAAGGGTAATCACTCCCTCATCATCATCTCTATAGCTTGTTTGAGTTGTGCGCCAGAGTAACAAACTCTTGGTTGTTATATTAGGACTCGCTCTTTCTACTCTCTTGCACATTGTGCAAACCCGGACCCCAGGGTTAAGGGGATAGTATTATTGTTTGGGAATATCCCGCATAGCAGATAGATGCACTCCTAGCGGCGGCCTTGTAGTGCTTTGGGAGAAGAGACAATAATTATTGATACACGGCCCCCAGTGTTAAGGGGAGTACTTTAGCTCAGCAGTTGGTGTGGAACCACTGTTGATTAGAATTTAGATACAAAAAACTTCTCTTTTGTTTTCCTCTGACCAGGCCGGGCATTTGCCTCCGCCAGTTGGAGAAGGGTTGACAGCTTAACAAGCAGACCACCCCCTGACAACCGTTCGGACCAGGGTTTATTACGAATACCTTTTATATACCTTTTTAAGTACTATAGTGTGGGTAGTCAGAGATTGAGATCCAATACTCAGCAGGGAAGAGGTAGATCTGCAGATAGCAAGCGGGGACCCCCTCTTACATTTTTTTTACCTTACCAAGAGAGCAAGTTGACATATCATCACAAAGTCAACAACCTGACATCAACGCTCTATTGCACAGCATGTGTGCACAGATTTTGTCATTGACCACACAACTTGCCGATCTGCAGGCAAACCCCCCTGCTGCAACCCCCTCAGTCGGGAAAAAGTTCAATAAGAAAGTCGAAGTCATCACTGACCTTGGCGCCTTCGAAGGAGACAGAGCACAATTCGCCGAGTGGTGGATCAAGCTCCAAATTTGGGTCAAGGCAAACTGGGATGACATCAGGAAAAATGGGGGTAGCTTTATAGAGCTCTATAGCACTATAAGTACTCATAAAGCTGTTATAGTGGTCAAACCTGTTATAGAACCTCTGCCATCTATAAAGCCTCATATAGCTCTATAAATGCTTTTATAGATGTTGGAAATTGTTGTGTGGCTGATTAAAAAAAATTCACACAGACAGGATTTGAACTCTCAACCTGCTAGTCAGCTTTTAGGTGACTAAGCAACCTATAACCACACATTACATTTATCCACTACACCATGAGAGCTTATAAAATATGTTATACAGGTGTTATATATTGACCTTTTATGGACTTAGATTATTTTTTTACTCATTGTCACCACTTATATTTGGATAAATCATTATTCTTATTTTATAAATTTCCAAAGATACAAACTACTATTTTGCCAATACAGGCTACATAATTAATTAATACTGTATGATTTATTAGCCCTTTTCAGCACCTTGAACTATATTATAACTATGACCTTTACAGCTATAGGAGCTATGTAGGCTGCTATAGGCTATAAAAGCACTTATAGTAACTTGCCTATAATAATATACTTGACTCCAAACACTTCTGGCCTCTTTCTATTATTGAACAAGTTTATTAGATTAATCCAGAGTTTGAGGGAATTATAGATACTTCTCCCCTTGGTTAAATTTTTGCCTACTACTGTGCTATAAGAGCTATAAGAGCTATGATTGCACTGATAGTACTATAGTTTCTACGTATGC
The DNA here is from genome assembly GCF_000218685.1 of Serpula lacrymans var. lacrymans S7.9. Taxonomy (NCBI): domain Eukaryota; kingdom Fungi; phylum Basidiomycota; class Agaricomycetes; order Boletales; family Serpulaceae; genus Serpula; species Serpula lacrymans. Next base: position 1,639,606 of record NW_006763292.1, on the reverse strand, counting down.
ATTTATATATATAGGTGGTGGCTATATCTCGACTAAAAGGACCTGTGGCAGGTCAATACGCCCAAGTTAGAATGCAGGAGTGCTACACCGTGGGAGTGTGGCCTGTCTGGGATGATCTCAAAGTTGAGATCAAAAAGTATTTCAAACCGCAAGCTGAGCGTGACTGGGCGCGTCAGCAGATCCATACCTTCAAGCAAGGAAACATGAGGTCGGATGATTTTGTGACCCAGTTCCTGGCCCTCTCTATCCAAGGGGGCTTAGGTAATGAATATGCAGTGGAACTGCTGGAACGCAATGTGAACCCCCACATTGCAGAACAGCTCTATCTGCAGGATATGAGGAGTGATAACCTCTCCTAAGCGGCGGAGGAGTTTCGAAAAATAGGTAGGGCCATAGAGCTCTACAAATGCACCAAGGTGGCGGGTCCACCACCAAAAACAACTATTCCCAGAGGAGCCCTGGGTCATCAAACCAAAAACACAATCACTCTCACGGGTTCCAACCATTTGGGTTGTAACCAGGGCAGGGAGCTCCTATGGATATTGGCGCGGTCCAGGGCGGACAGACGCGCAGATTCACTTGCTACAACTGTGGCGAGGAGGGGCACATGGCCCAAAATTGTACAAATGGAGTGTTGACTACCCCGCTCCTTGACTCAAACCCATCACGCCTTTTGTTTAGCCTTGTTTGCCTTGACTCATTGTAGCTATAAAAACCCTGTCATTAGATAGAGAGAGGGTAACATTCAACAGAGAGACTTTATTCCAGTTGAAACTCACAACCAAATGTTCCCACAATTTCCTTGGGGCAACCGCAACCGCAGTTGTCACAGTGAGTCTCAGCCTCCAGACTCTGTTCAATTCAGGCACTGCTTGAATCATTGTACTCCGTTAGAAGTTTGTCTTAACAGCTAACTTAGTTAATATCAATATTGTTCTGAAATCAGCTGGAATTCACCAAAATTTTGATACATATACAGGAGTTTTGCTGAAAGCTATCTGAGTGACAATATTAGACTAAATCCCAACGGGGGGCTAGCCATTGTGGCTGAGCTACAATATGCCAATGTCGGCATAGAATTTGATTTTACACACCTTGTCCCCGACTCTTCCGAAAGGAAGGGAGGGTCTCTGTCGTGTCAATTTGTCCTGCTGTCTGTATTTTGATGTGCAAAAAGTAAACAATGCCAAATAATATGCAGGGATGCAGGGACCGGTTTCTTTCATTTTTCCGGGAAATTTTGTCAGCATATATACTGTATAGTTTATTATCTCACGTAACGTAGAATAAAAAGTTGTTCTTTCAATCTTTCATTCTTTCATTCATACTTGTCTTCGCCTTTCTATTCATCAACCTCGACTTTGTCCCTTGTCCCCCTCCCATCCCATGCCTACTACATATTTGGCTGGCAGATGTTCCTTGAGAAGTCGCCTTGTCATGTTCCACGTGTTCTTGACAAGGCGCATTGCCCTCCTGAGCTCATGCCTCACAATATAAATGATTATCCTCATTATTATGATGCTATATATTATCCTGAATACCATTCAAAAAATTTTATGATGTCTGATGATGTCTGTTCGTGGCTTGAAAAGCTGTCTCTGTTCATCAAACCACCTGCCTTTGCTGTCCAGCTAAAATTAATGGCAAATTATCCCTATCTGTTCATTTTTCGGTGGACGCAAATGCTTTCATTGCCTGTCACAAAACAACAGGTCAGAGTGCAGTTGTTGCAATTTCTGAGGTTGCGTCTTCTAAGTACGTGCATTGTACAATTGTCTTGCAGCGACGGCATTATCGTTTCATGTCGTCGCCAAATATATATATACAGTCCATTGGTGATTGAAATTTTTGATTTATCATATATTTGACTCCCTAAAGCGAGTCGGGGACTGGCGCAAAAGCGCCGCTACGATGTTCTCACGCGCTGTTTTAGCGGAGGCCCGCTGAGTAATTAAGAGTAGGGTATCGGATTTACGCGGGCTTCCAATTTTTTGCTTCCGAACCACGTCCGAGTTCCACTGATCGATCGCGAAGTGTGCGTCCAAGCACAGAAAAATAGAGACTAGACTCATCATGCTACATATACGTGTATAGACATGCATTCATTCGTTTCATAGTAAGTAAGTGTAAATAGGTAGCACTGCGCCCCGATTGACGAGGTGTCAGTAGATAAGGATAAATAAGTCCTTGCAAAGATATACAAGACGAAACAGAAGTTAGGGTGGGGGTGAGGTGTCGCTCCGGGTAAATAGTCTATCTCCGTTTCCAGTTCGTATTAAGTCCGTTCTAAATCATATGCGGGAATCGCGACAACCAGTGTCATACTGCCAGCTTCATAACATGAGGTCATCCGCGGAATGTGCAGCAACTATTGTGGTCGAGAGATCAGATGAGATCATTAGAAGAGGGGAGGACAAGATGATACATACCTGATCATGTACGGTATAACGGATACCGCGAGGCATGCAAAAGCTGCCCAGCTGAGATACAATCCCGTCCCCACGGACACAGTAACACCTGCTGGAATGCCCTGGGCGAGCACAAGTGAGTTAATACCCTCCGATTTTTTGACGATTGATGTCCATATTGCAGCTCCTATAAGGATAAACAAAGCAGAGACGATAGACAGTCCTGTTGAAGCAAAGAATGCAAGGGTATGTTTGACCACTCCTCTACAATATATGATGGTAATATTGAGCCCGAGGAGAAGCGCAAGGGAAAGTGGACCTTACGTGAATAAAGCTAGCGCAGCAAATATTGTGCCCAGGAGGAGGAAATAGTAAGCAGCTTTTGAGTTAGAGCCTAGGTATGATGAATCCATGAATGATGTATCCGCAAAGATTGCGTCGGAGTATTGTGAGTAGTTGAGGAACATGTCAGACGTGATGGCAACGTAAGGTTCGTATTTCGTCGCTACTGTATGGTTTGTGCAAATGCCAGAAGTAGTGTTGACATATGCGCAGTGAGAGTACAATCCGAATTCGTATAACTGTCGAAGGCCAGCTCGTTCTCCGAGTGGAGCTGTGGAGTCGTTGGTATATAGTCCTTGAATGGGGACAATGAACGATTGGCCGAGAGCCTGTCTAAAGAGAAGTCAAGATAATGGATGACTAGAAAGGAGCCAAACTTACCCATATGCCGAAGTGTTGACTTTCGCCTAAAGGAAGTTTCTTGTCAGCATCAGGCAAGAACACCATAAGATCAGAGTTTTTTTTAACCATGGTAATGCCTCGGGGGACAGTGGAAGTATTGATAGATCCAACCTGTAGAGGACCTGGATGAGCATTGAGGAGATACTGCGAAAGAAGGACACACACGTGTACGAAGATCAGCAGCAGCATAGCTGTAAAGCTTTTGAGCAATATCAGAAAAGGCTTCACCATCTTTCCGCAGCTACGTACGATAAGAAAGAGGCGGAACCGACACAAAATTCACCGCGCATGGCTAAAGCGACGAAAGCGAAGGAGTAATAGAAGAAAGTAAGGAAGCAAGGATGAAAGAGATTGTCGAAAGGACGTTGGCCTCGAGGATTCGACGAGGACGCGACCTACTCACGCGACAGTCACGACGTTTTACGTTCGGCAATCCCCACAGTTCCCACGTGTTGCAAACCAGTGAGCCTCCGATTCAGTAACTCTGAGCTGAATTAAGGAGCAATAGCCACTAGCAGTCCAGAGCCTTTGCCCGTACAGCACCTTAGACCACGACCACGACCACGACCTCATCGCTTCATTTTAGTATTGCTTTGCGCAATAGAAGCCATGTCCTCACGCGTACCCGAACCCCCAAACACCACTATGCTCAGCAGTGGGGCATGTGATAATCCTTCCCAAGAATTGGATCCTCAAGGTCAATTGGAGGACGGAAATGACGGTTTTTCTTCGTATAGAGGGCGCATAAAGACTGCCATGGAGAAGACAGTCGACCTTGGAAGAAGCATCAGTGGAAAATTCAACCCTGTTCTATCGAATTCACCGCCCTCAGGTTCAAGACGTCGATTTTCCTCTTCTAATCGCAAGGGAAAAGCAAAGGAGCAATCACACGACCGTCATACTCATCAGGAAGGTAAGAAGCTGTCAAACTGCGCATATAAATCCTTCATGATACCTATCATGGGTGTAGTACCTGGTAACTCAACTGCGCAATCGCAGCTTGTCTCCCCAGTCATGTCGCCTCCAGGTTCTCCCACAAGCGATTCAGCCTTCAACGACGACTCTCCTTTCATACGACCTCGATCACCATCTTCTGTGCCGAGTAGACCTTCCCTACAGTCTTTCCGGGGAGTTGATTCTGTGCGGTTTATCTTCTTACGTCAGCTACAGAGTGTCTTAACCCTTAGCTGTCTGTTATAGATGCGAGCCGGAACACAGACTCTTATTCAAGCATTACAAGCATTGCCATGGACGGACGAACCGGGTGATGAAGACGGATCTAACGCTGCTCCACAGCTGGACTCTGATAGTGAGGAAGGAACATCTGGTGAGTACTGTGCCCTCGTGCCAGCCAATTATATGCTTATCGAAATAAAACCTAGATAACAGGATGGCTTCCTCCATTCACGCTATATATCGACCTGTCGCTCGTTCCCGTAGAGTGGACGCGTCAGCTCCTCTTGCGGGTCTAAGAGGGCATTTATCTACGCGGACAGTACAAGAAGGGCCATATTTTTCGGAAGGAATGGTCAACTCCGAAGATGATGGCGAGGTGGAAGATTTTGAAGCAGTGACTCCTCGCCCTGCGGCTCACAGACCTGAATATATCAAGTCCCAGCCACCCTCTTCGTCTGTTGTAAGCGAAGCTTTCGAAAGAAATGCATACAGCCGTACAGGGAGTATGACGACCGTTAGGGTCCAGCGGAGGACACGTCTGGCCGAGAAATTGAAAGAAGTTTTCGATCTGAATGACATCGACGAAGTGGTTGCTGGTAAGTTACTTGTTGGTGTCAGGAACGCAGTACTAAGCTACATAAAGAGATGCCATGTTGGCTACTCCGTTCTGTTTGTGAGTTTTCTTTTCGTGCTTTTCATTTATAGATATCTTCTGGATTCTAAATGCTTGAGCAGTATTACAGGGTTATATGTACCTCACTAACTCCCACCTATGCTTCTTTGCCCATATGCCAGCACGAGAGGTGATCTACTTTCCAGTGCTTCTTTACATCAGTCCTAACACAAATTATAGGATCAAGTTTTGAAGTCTGGATCTCTCAATAAGAAGACTCAGCGCACGAAGCGATGGATCAAGTACTGGGTTGTGCTTAAAAATGATGCAATCTCCTGGTATCAGTCATCTTCGGTGAGGTGCTTCATTGATATCGAGAAAGTCCCCTTACAATCTATCCCAGGACCCATATTTTCCTCATGGGATAGTCGATCTACGTTACGCAATATCTTGTGATCCCTCGGGAGAGAAAGATATACGTATGCGCACGACTCAAAGGTCGTTAGTTTTATCTGCCGACTCTGTCCCAAGCCGGGATGAATGGGTGAAAGCTATTCGGAAGGTAATGTTCAAGGCACAAAACATGGGTGATAGTGTGAAGGCAAGTGGATCTACTTCATTGGCGTTCAACAACGTCTGAATGCCTCACTTAGATTGCTATACCTTATTCTGCTGTTCTTGACGTAGAGAAGTCGTCTGCCATGGACTTCAGCGAAACCATCGAAGTCAAGGTTATTGACAAAGAGGACAATATCTCTATGGACTCTTACTTCTTTGCATATTTTCATGATTTGCCAGCCGCGCTGGAACAGATACGTGACGCTGTGCGCGCAGGTCGCAATTTTGTCCAGAGGTCTTCGCCACAAACGGTCGTTGACACGACCACTCTTCGACCGTTGCCGTCAGTTCCTCAGGCGATAGATCGTGCTCGCAGTCTTCCTATACCTGATACCAGCAAGATTACATCGGGCTTCAGCCTGTCGTCATTATTACGACCCTTCCAGGACACTCTTCCCCTCGGTCGTATCGGTAGTGCTCCTGACCGCTCAGAAGGCTCAGAAGATTATACTCATATTTCCAAGAGAGGCGATACCTCTTTTATCCCTATCACCACTTCGCCACCTAACATATCAGACGTCTCCGAGAGTGCTAAAAATAAGCATCCTCCATCGCATAGTACATCACTGAATGTTACCACAACAGACCATACGTACCCTCCATCTACCCTTATCGGCGACATGTCCGATATGGCAATTAAGGACAGTGGTTCGAGTGGCAGCTCATGGAATGTAGGTGTCCCGTCGTGGCTCAAGGGTTCACGAAAAGTGTTTAGTTTGTCCTCGGCCATCACATCTCCTGGTGATTCTGCTGCTATATTATCGACTTCCCCGGTCGCAAGTAACGTATCAGAGGTGTATTCTTCTCCCACTCCAGCCAATCGATCAGGGAGCGGCACAAATGACCTTGGCTATAGTATATTAGAAACTCAGGAGGCAACCGTAGATCTTCATGCAACTGAAAAGTTCAAAAATGCTTTTGCCTTCGATGACAAGGAAACTCTGCTCGGATGTATGTATTTCTTGTCTGGCTATCTGCATGTTCTGACTTCTCTCAAGATTTCACTGGATATATATTCCGACTCTTACCTGTGTATGGCCGACTATACGTTTCCACGAACTACTTCTGCTTCAAGTCTAGTGGCCCGCTGACGGCCAGAACCCGAGTACGAGTTGTCTTCTTTTCACTCTTCGATCCTAGATCTGACTTTTGCTTGCTAGATGGTTTTGCCTTTACGTGATGTGTTGACCGTGGAGAAGACTAAAGCGGCGAGATTTGGTCATCATGGCCTCATAATCATCATCAAAGGTCATGAGGAACTTTTCTTCGAATTTGGCGTGGAAGACCGACGTAATGCATTTGTCACAATTGTGGAAAAGCAATTAGAAGATGTTAGAAAACGTTTGCATGCCGTTGAACCACAACCTCTCACCCAAGGGAAACGAGATGCCCTCATCCTAGAAGAGTTTGAGCCTCGTAGCTCGTCTAGCACCGACGCAAATTCGATACCACCTCCCGAAAATCTAGCAGATTCTTTACCAGCCGTGATGTTTACCTCGGCTTCTTCAACATTCTTAACCTTCAAACCTCAGAAGCCCCTACATTTTACTTTCCTTACCATAGGCTCTCGAGGGGACGTGCAGCCGTATATCTCTCTTGCTAGGGGTTTGATGGCAGATGGGCACCGAGTCAGAATTGCGACTCATGGAGAGTTCAAAGTCTGGATAGAAGCGGTAGGTGGTGTCCTATAATGTTTGTCTTCGAACTCACTTTTTGTTTTTTTGTTTCAAAGCATGGAATAGAGTTCGGCTATGTCGGTGGCGATCCGGCGGAACTAATGCGTATATGCGTTGACAATGGCATGTTTACAGTTTCTTTCCTGAAGGAAGGAGTACAAAAGGTACGATATTACGCCTGTTTCTTTTCGAGACGTGATTATAGACTTTATGTCACAGTTTCGTGGGTGGCTAGACGATCTACTGAAAACCTCATGGGATGCATGTCAAGGCACTGATGTTCTGATCGAGAGCCCAAGTGCTATGGGAGGCATCCATATCGCCGAGGCCCTACAAATACCATATTTCAGAGCATTCACCATGACTTGGACGCGCACCAGGTAACCCTACATTCGACTAATTTGATTAAACGAAGCAACTCACGTATCTAGGGCATATCCGCATGCCTTCGCTGTACCGGAACATAAGGTAAACACTCACTTTTAAAGCCAACATACAAGTAATCTCATTTTATCCTAACCCGTTCCAGATGGGTGGTAGTTATAACTACATGGTAAAATTAACGCCCTTTAATTTAAATAATATCTCATTCCGTCATATAGTCATATGTTATGTTCGACCAAGTTTTCTGGCGCGCTACGTCTGGACAAATAAATCGCTGGCGACGTAATGTTTTACATTTAGGGAGCACTAGTCTGGACAAGATGGAACCCCATAAGATCCCCTTTCTTTACAACTTCAGCCCCCATGTTGTTCCACCTCCCTTAGATTGGCCTGAGTGGATTCGCGTAACAGGTGAGTGCACAAATACTTCAATCTTTTCATCACTTCACGTGTTGTGTTCAGGTTACTGGTTCCTTGATGACGCGGAAGTCGGTGCGAAGAAATGGGTACCTCCTCCTGATCTGATTCCTTTTATCGACTCCGCGCATCAGGCAGGAAAAAAGGTGGTTTATATCGGCTTTGGAAGCATAGTCGTCTCGAATCCGCAAGCTATGACCCGATGTATAATCGAGGCGATTGTTCAAAGCGGTGTTTATGCTATTCTCTCTAAGGGCTGGTCTGATAGGCTGCACGTGAAGACTGGCGAGGCCGCTGAACCAGAGGAACCTCTCCCCAAGCAGATATACGCGATATCATCGATTCCTCATGATTGGCTCTTCCAACGCATAGATGCTGCGTGCCACCACGGTGGTGCAGGTACTACAGGGGCTAGCTTACGTGGTACATAGTTTGAAGTTATTTCTGATGAGTTTTTCTGACACGTCGCGTTGCAGCTGGTATACCAACTATCATTAGACCGTTCTTTGGCGACCAATTTTTCTGGGCCGATCGGGTAGAGGCCTTGGGCATTGGCTCAGGCGTCCGTAAGCTCACGGTTGAAAGCCTGACAGAAGCACTTCGATCGGCTACAACTGATGTCAAGCAGATTGACCGTGCGAAACTCGTTGGGGAACATATTCGTGCGGTGAGTACCTTTACTTGGGATAAATTGCATTTACAAACGGGTTTGTCCATAGGAAAACGGAGTAGCCACTGCTGTAGAAGCTATCTATCGCGATTTAGAGTATGCACGCTCGTTAATTAAGCGGACTGCCGTCGAAGACACTTCAGAAAACGAGGCGAACACGGAAGATACCACGGTGCAAGATACCCGACCATCCTCCTCCCACTCGACGCTCGACCGACGCCGTTCCAGGTCTAGATATAGTTCTGGCGGGTCTGCTCGTGGAGCACCGAGTGAAGATTGGAGCGTAATATCTGACCAAGACGATCTACGGTCATCTTTTGGCTCTCGACGTAGTGAAGGCAAAGTGGATAGGTCATTGACGATGAAGCGAAATAGTCTCGCAGCTGCCGTCATGTCTGTGTTACCAGACTCGTTGACATCTTCTCACCATCGTTCGAATTCTGCATCTTCGCAACCTTAAAGTCCTCCTTATAGTAGATTTCGGGAGTTTTATGATATATTGTTTTCCCATTCCGTGAAGTATAGTTTTCTAGTAGGCACAGGTATATATATGTTAAGTAATCCATCTAACCAGTAGAATCATGTCGATAATGCTCTGCAAGTATTCTTTTACTGAATTGGCCAAATGATTCTGAGGCGGATATATGCTGGTCAGTGTTAGGTTGCATGAATAATGCAAATGTCTCTCGTGAAATCTTCTCTGGTCCTCCGAAACCAACACGGACGCAGTGAGGTGTAGCGCGCAGCTTCCCTTCAGTTATAAGCTCCAAAGCTTGGCCTGTCTGAAAAGCTAAACACCCTGGGGGTATGACTACTTTGGTCAGATCCCCACCACGATTGCGAATGTATAGCCCCGACGTAGGGGATGGCGATGGAACGACAGTTGGTTCTTTACCAGCTTCCTCGCGGAGAAACATAGCCTGGATAATGTAAGTAAAATTACTGAATGCTGTATTTGCTCTTCGCATGCTCTCACCGAACAAAGACCAGTTAGAAGAGAATGATCGAGATGAAACCCACACCAACTATCAAGAGCTTCTTCTGCTGACTTGGAGCTATCCTGTGACGGTGGAAAGTAATGTAGTAAGCGTGCTTTCGTCGTTTGCGAATCGCCGATGAGTTGAGAAAGGGATATCGAGGTGTTTGGCATGTGCTCGGCAACTGTCATTTACATGGTCAACTCAGACAGATCTATCGTTAAACGAAGGCATAGTGCGTACCAAAGGGCTGGCAAGCAGCAGCTAGTTGACATCCCACATTGAAGATGAATCTGCCAATGTACAACTTGCGTCACCTACTTCTACATAAAAGACTAGCACCTACTTTCCCAGAGATTTAAAAGCATATTCAAACCCTTCGATGCCTTGTTCATCCTTGTTTGGCCCTGACGTAAATTCAAAATTCAAGTTCAGGTGATCGAGAAAAACGAAAATACAAAGCACTCACAGATATTATTCCCATAGTACTCAGGATAAGCCTGGCTAAGCTCCAGAGGCACGTTGGGCGAGTCGACTACTGGATTTGCGTAATATGACCCCTTGAGCGTGTCTAAAGCGAATTAATTAAAACGTTACGATGCTACATTCACAGCATATGCATAGGAATACCAGGTTTCCCATTCATTATCTCCTAGTATAGTTTAGATGGTTTGATCAGGCCAACAGTAAATATGTACAGGATCTCACCTTCCCGTGAGACCATCCAAAGCTAGAAACGAGGCACAATGAGCCCCAGAGCAAAATATTGTCACGAAAACTGGAAACCAACCTGTAGGAAGTCTTAGGATCTGCATATTTCTCCCTCGTTTGCTCATCCAGGTCTGCAAAACGGTATGCAAGCTTCAAAAGGTTCTGTCTATAAGACGTATAAGCTTCAGGGAGATCCTTGACTAGAATGATGCCCAAAGATTGCGGATGCGATCCGAAGGCTTGTTCTGGTCCAGTCGAATTGCTTGAGCATGCCGATAGGCTCATATTATCACGCGACGCACCAATAGATGTGGTAAGAGACAATGGAGAAGACACCAATGTGGGATAAGAGATCGAAATCACATCCACAGCTTGCCGTTGACTAGATGAAGTTGACATCTGCACACAACGAGTTAGGGATAGCCTCGCTAATGTGCGATTGAGTATGCTTCTCGCCATATCGATTTCTGAGTCTGCTGATACTAGTTAGCACCCCAGGTCAAAATAAAAAGTGATATAAATCTAACCTGACCTTCTCGTTCACCTTGTAAGTTACAAACTAAGCAGATGATAACAGCTCAAGTTACGAGGAACCAAATAAGCACCGGTGAGGTCAGTCACACTGGCACCGGCAGTTACTAATTACTTTTAGGAAATGTCAGATAAAAACGTGACCACTGAGCAGGTTCCAATAGCCCCTATACTAACCATAGACATTCTTTCCCTGCTACGACCCACATGTGCGTTGGTGGTAACTATGGTACATTATTCCTTATATAATACAGAATATGGAATATGGAATGGTCCGATGTGACAGTGATTAAAGAACGTTACTGTCCAGTATCTTCGTCTCTGACAGTGCATGGCTCAAGGCTTTACCACTATCATCAATAGATTGCAAGAAGCGCAACAGCTCTCGACAAAGCTGCCAGTCCTTCGCTTCAATAGCACTTTGTAATAACCGAATGGCGTCTTGGTTCTCTTCGTCCAGTTGTTCCATATTATGAAGTACTAGCAAGTAAGAACCTGCAGTCTTCAATCTTTTGGACGCGAGGCAAGTCTTGTGGAAGTGGTAAAGTGAGTATGACATACTTTCAGCATAAATCATGTTTTGGGCACTCACCTCGAAAAGACTATGCGGATTCCCAACGACATCAAACAGCCGTTTCCATCGAGTCATTTCCGTTTTACGTGCACATCCTACTACGACATCCAATGCCGCGTCAAAGTGGTCCAAGAATTCAATCACGGAAGACAGAGTCCTTGATCCACCTATCCCATTACTCGTACCATCGCTGTCGAATTCAACAGTGCTTTCCGACTCTACGACAGTGTGTAGGAGGATTTCAAGGGCGTGAGCGAAAAATACGAGATGTTCATAGTGAGATGCGAGAAGAACTGCCTCTTTGACTTGGCCTGATTCCAAGTGATATTGAAGGACGTGATGAAGGAACAGATGGGACTAAAGCGTGTGCTAAATCTTCAGTTCTAGCTTGTCGTTTCAGTCAATCCGTACTTACACTAGTGCCGTGCCTGAACCTCACAAATGGCAGATTCATTCGCATACCGACCTCGTGCTCAACTCCAATAATGATACCTTTATCCATGAGGAGAGCTATGTTCTGATTAAGCGAGAGATCTGTAGTACATATATATGAATATGAACTTACAGAGGGGATAGAATTGAAGAGGGATGTTGACGCTCTCTTTGACGCTCTGTTGAACTCGATCACTTGAAGGGAACGATTCAATAGCGAGAGCATTTAACCAAACTCTGATCCCTTGACCGTCGTATGCCCACAGTGAATTTTCTAGCGCACCGATGCCCCGTAGATGTATCCAGCAGAACTCAATCCGGTCAGCAAATATCTGCATGTCATATTTCACTTCTTGATTCCCAGCCTGAATAAGGGATAGGTGAATGTCAAGCATCCCAGTGGTCTAGCTGGAACTAAACTAACTTTTCTTGGTCGGAGCAAGACGAGCTGGCCGCCTACCATCATCAATACAGTCGCAACGGCAAGGTCGTCCACAGGATCTCCAAGCTCTGAGAAAGAACTTCAGTATCAACTCAACAATAACTAATGATTGGGCAGTACGTTTTTGGGCGCTTGGAATCATCCAACTCAGCACTCTGACAGCGCTGGGAGCTGCAATAATACCATTAAAGCTGATACTACCGCACAAATGTAGTTTGATGGTATCGTCGGTAGGGACGATTAGATAATGTGTGAGCATGTTGTCGGCCGTATATGCCAGCAGTGAGTTATCGACAAGGGAAAGGATGACCACTGCAGAAGATACGGTCTCTCGATGCAGCACATTTTGGTTGCTGAGTTCCATATCTCGAGAATAAAGCCGAATCTAATTAAGAACGCCAGTCAGTTTATTTGTTATATATTTAGGAAGGACTGCTTCAAGTTTGACCTGGTGTGACTTGGAAACTTCGACGGCCGCGATCAAAACATGATGAAACCAGAGCAATCCACCTTTCACAGCAAACGCTTGTTCTTGTATCACATCCGCGAAGAGCTTCCAGCGACCTGAGCTGGAGCTGTAATGTATGAGGCCTCGTCGCCCTGCTACAGCAATGAGACGACCGTCATTACTGAGCGCTGAATATTGAATAGGCCAGTTGCTTGCTAGATAGGCTTGAGGGATCTATTTCGTAGTCAGTCATAATTGCAAAAATAGTATGGTAGTCCCATGCCTTGATATGTTGCCAAACGTCTGATTCTGGATTGATCACGCTCATGTCTGGCTGATCTACACCCCTGTAGACAAGGGCACGGTCGTCCATTTGCAAAAAGGCATAACGGGTGTTATCCTGAAAATTATGTTCAGTTTTCGAAAAGTGGGTATGCTCAAGGCAGAATTACTAACAGGAGAATGCTGGCCAGTTGTAGCACTCTTGGCGAAGGGTATAACAAATATCTGTCCATCTACACCTTATAAATGTTCAACAAGAGCAAAAAGAAGACTGAGAAATGCGCCCTTACTATTATCGGATGGATGCGCCAGCGCAAGCAGTTCAAAATTGCCCGGGGACCAAAACTATCGCAACATTGAATGCGATGCTAGCAAGAGTATAAAAAGAGACTCACCATATCTCGAATACCGCACATGAAAGTGTCTTGGAACCTGGTTGAGAAGACGCTTGAAAAAGGGGCACACATCATTCAAGTAAAGACCCACTTCTCCACGTCAATCCTATCATCAACACCAAACCCTTGAGCCAGGCAACGGCCGCCAACACTGAAAATTGCCCAGCCATTCTGACATCCCACAGCCAAGACATATCCATCAGAACTCCACTTCATAGACAACACTGCACCACTCTCTCTGTTGTGTGGGTTCGTAATTTTGATCACCTGTGCCTTGGGAGTCACTCCATCTGGAGCAGGGAAGCTACTGTACTCAACAGCACCACTAAACGTTTCGCTGTAATGAGCGCAGGTGCAAAAACGAAGGGGAATCTAACAGACCCCTGGGTACCGATAGCAATGAGGGAGAACTTTTCATTGACAGCGACCGTTGTGGCCCGACGAGGTTCCACGTAAAGCGGGCTAGCACCAGAAGACTCGTCATCTTCAGTCTGACGTCGCTTCTGTACCCATCGAGGAACTTCGTAATTGTGAATACAGGTTCCCTGCCATTGATAATGTCGTTGAGCGGAAGTATTTCTCTCGGGTGACGAAGACCTCCTATTTATGGAGGCGCTTGTTTGGTCGTTGTGCTAAGGGAAAATAACACTCAGTAGGAACTCGGAAAAAATAAGGGCACACGTTACTTCGCCAGGCGTTGATACCGCGTACTCTTGTCCATTAAGCCCATCCTTGAATTGTATGCTGTCATGGAGTCGGACAAAATAGGCTCTCCCATCAGAGGTAACCCAGGTCTCTAGTCCAGTGGCCAAGTGCGAAATTTTGGTGACGGTGACTTGTGATATACAAGGTAGGCTTTAGCAATTCAGACACGTTTCCACGAGAGTAAGAATCACCACTAGAATCAACCAGCCAAGGGAATTCGCGCTCGCATACCGTCCACGTTTCTTCCTCAATCAATAGTTTCTTTGCGGATTGCTCCTCAAATTCTCCGTCACTCTCGTCATATATGGGCCATGGTATACGTTGAACAGCTGAAGGGTTCTTGGTAGAAAACAGAATGCAATTCTTGCGAGGTGATACACTGCGACGGAGATAAGAGCGAGATACATGGCATATTGGAGGATCTGCGACCTAACCTGAGTAAATTACCATCTACACGAATCACACCTTCAAAGGCAAGACTGAGTGACTGTAGGGGTAGACCCTCGCCTGCTCCAGCAAGAAAGTTACGCTGTGCATTGGAGCCAAATGCTGGTGCCTGATAGACGGGTGCATCTGGGATGTAGTCCACGGTGACAAGGACGAGGTACGATAAAGTGGTCTGCGACAGGATGGTTCTGCTCGAGTCAAATGCGAGTAGCAATATACTCTTACCTGAATAATGATTCTGCTACCGTCTGGTGACCACGTCGCCGACAAATTCTCACCATGCTCATCCAAAGACTGGGAAGTTCGGGACAGACATGCCAACACAGTGGACGGCTACCAGAGCGTACAATAAGACTTTCTGCTCAGTGGATATTGGGGAAGACGCGACCTACACGGACACGCCAGACGGTCAATGTGGTTCTGGTCAAGGTGCAGAATAGCAGTTTGCGGGGACTGGCTGAAAAACATAGAACGGGCTCTGGCGGGGCATCGGGTAAAGCGGAGACTGTAGAAAGTTGTCTTGCAGCGGATGTCGGGAAATACATATCACAAGACAAGCAGAGAGATTGCAGAGAAGTTTGCAGCCAACACTGCCAAGGTGAGAATTGTCTATCGCCCACCACGCTCAACGTTCCCGCCAAACCTATTCTGCCCTGGCGGCTGATCGTATTCCCCACAACACAGGCAAAGAGCGGTGGCTATCATCTTTTGCAACAAACTGTACTCATGATACTATTACATCGAGCTCGAGCTGCAGACCATCAAAAAACACGGGGAACTAGTTATAGTCAAATATAAAAAATACGATACGCGCAAACACACAACCCTCCGTACACCTCAACCCGTCCCCCACAGCTTGTTAAACCAAGACCCTTTTTCTGCCGCAGACGGCAGTTGATTTTCTATCCCACCAGACCCACCGTCGTCCGACCCGTGAGATACGGACGAAACATCCGTACCCACAAGAGACAGATCAGACGGATGCATGTTGGAAATATACGAGCCTAGTGTCATAGTCTGTAGATGAGATTGCCGTAGCAAGCTGAGAATGAGTGAGACCCCTTCGCGTGACTAACACAGGCCATCAGTATACCACCGTCTGTATGATACAAAAGAACACATACTCTCTGAACGTGGGCCTTGAAACGTGCAAGTCCATGACTTTCGATCTTTTTGGTAAGACCCCACCCAAACTTGGAAGTTATGTTTGCCTCCGTAGTCTGGAGGGTTTTGCTAACCAAAGGGAAGAAGCGGTTAGGGGAAATGTGGGAAATGTGTGTAGCGTTAGCTTACCCGTTCTCTACTTGCTGGAATAACTGAGATTCTTCAACTTGCATAACCTTGACGTGGTCCAGATTTTTCGTGCGACACCGCACCACCTTGCCGAAGGGATCCACTTCACTCTCCTCTACCACCCAAGACTCTGCTCTCTGGACAATTCCTTGAGGGGCCCACCTTGGTAAAGCCCCTCGCTTGAGGATAAGTCTTGTGGTTAATAGTGACCCGCTGTCGGTTTGTTCTCGGGAAATGACGTCGCAAGAGATAACATGGGCAGCATATGGATTTGGATAGCGCAGAAAGAAGGCTAGTGACACGATGTGCCAGGGATCGCTAAGGGGTTTTTGCGTTGGTGCGGATGCGCACGTAAAGGAGGCGAGATGAACTTACTCGTACAAGAAGGATTGCGAGAAAAACTTCATTGCCAACGACCCCGATGCCTTAATATATGTTAGTATTCGTGTTGTGGAGGGAAAGAACGTATGTAGTCTGGTTCAAGTGTAGAGTATAAGGATGACAAGGATATAGCTCAGAAGTACTGAGGCGGCCTCCGGCATACCCATTTCGTCAATTCCGCATCCCTCACGTGATCAACCCCTCGGTCTTATGAATGCAGTACTGATTCCGAGTGTGACCATAATACAGTCCAAGTCTCTAATCTAGTACCAAGCACCCTATAGATCTGTCTAGATGGCAAGTGTGCAACTTGTTTGTTCACTAAGGAACTTGTTCTATTACTGCTTATGGCTCTGCAGAAGGGGCACCATCAGTACTGGATGATATAATAAGTACGGAGGCCAGAACGTGGTGGCCGCAGCACTCACTTCTGTTGTGTCATGAGAAAGAAGTGGATAAGCCAACCCACAGGTTAATCATAAGTCTCATCTCTGATAACACCATCAGAAGAAACAAAAACCCTCAGCCCATCGTGAGCAGGTCGAACCCAGACCTCCTTCCCTTCTTCAATTAGCTCCACGCCTCGTTTCTCAGTTTCAGTCATATTTGACATATCGATCGGATGACTGCCTTCTGTTGCCTTGCCTATCGTAACATATTCGTCATGTGCTACCTCGTGACCAAAACCAGTCCAATAATTCCGCTTTGCACCCAAACGACGTATAGCTGCGAGACTGTCCTGCAAGCCCATGTGAGAGGTATGTCCGTTCAGGCGTAGGCAATCTATCACTAGCACTTGCGGTGGGTCCTTTCCTTCGGGTTTGAGGACCTTCCAAGTGTCTTCGGGTATATGTGACACGTCAGAAAGGTAAATCATAGAATCTTGAATGATGAAACCGAAGCAGAAATAGGGGTGAATCTGTCCTGGACCAGCACCGTGTAGCTTTAGTCCCAGTCCGTGATCCAGCGACTGCCGTACAGGAGTCGATATCCCTGAAGCTGAGGGAGTAGATGGCTGAGTAGTGTAAGGCGTTGGGGTAAAAGCAGGTGGAGCCGTAGTCGTAGTCGTGAATAGACGACCATGATGTACTATAGAAACAAAGGATATCAGAATCTTTGATCCTTATTTAGAGTGCCATAATCCGAACCTGTAAAAGGTGTTATCCGGATGCCGTTGATCTCAAAAGGGACCTTGTCATCTATGATATGCCACGCAAATTCGGGTACCTGTGAAAATGAACTAAGCTGAGCCGTGTGGTATGAATGAGTAAATTCAAAGTCACATCACCGCCACCCGACGCAAATTCTTTGGAAACCAGGTAAGGAAAGGCTCTTTGTACTTCTCGAAAGGTGGGCAGAGAAACATACACGTCGATGTGGGATTGAATGGCACCTCCTAATGTCCAACCTGAACCAGCTATTGAGTACAGAATAAAGCTTTGAGGAGCAAACTAGTTACCCCGGAGGTCATCTAGGCCATTCATTGCTATCAGAGATATAAGTCACTGTTAATTGTTCATATAATTATAAAAACAGTTACCATCAGCATGAGCGTGTGTGATGATCACAGCATCTATCCGACGTAAGTTGTATTTCGGGAACCATTCCACAGCAGCAGCCTGAAAATTTTTGCCCACGTCTATAACTATGGTTCTGTCACAAGAATGTCAACGAAAAGAGCATCATGCTTGTCTACTACAAACGCACGTTGTGTTTCCATCCTTCCCTTGGACGCGTAGTGCAGCAGAAGTGTTCCGTCGAATGTTCTTCTTTCCTTCGGGCGTCAGTGTGGACAAGCACGTCGAACATGGCTCCCTGTCTGGTGGTGCAGTAAGACAATCAAGATGAGGTAGGCTGGAGGAAGTGCCCGTTCCGAGAAATACTAGCTCAATCGGTGCAATCGCGGTGGAGGCCAAGTCGGTCACGATGGACGGCAGTGAATTTGACATTGACAGGCTAGCAATCGAAAATGGTAATAAGAGCAGATCAAGAAAGGTTGAACGCGTTAGAACTAAGTAATAAGATAATGATCAGATGCTCTCGAAATGGAAGAAGTGAAGGGTATTTCAGCACAGACAGCTGGTAAACTTCAGGTTGCGGTGTCACTCAAAGAAGTTTGCTGGCCTTACGTGAATTCCGTCAAATCGCGCTTAGATAGCGCTCGGGTACTACAGCGCTACGTTTGTAACTGGGAGTAAATGTACATCCAGAGTAAAAACACAGTTTCAGACATTCTTCTCTAGACAACAGCCAACAACAGGTATATACCGCGTCTGAATCAAAAACCTCTCCGATAGAGATGATAGGTGCACTTTAGGCCCAGGGTTGATTTATTTCGTGAAAACTAAAAAATCGTCAGCATAGAGAGCAAAAACCAACCAAATAGACATACTTGAAACCACGTCCTCGTCTTGTACTTGATGATTCAAGCTGACCTTCTGAGCATGAGGGGAAAACTTCGAAGATCGACCCTAAACGAAATGTTGAGCTCAGCTGAAAAGTATCAGATACGCGAATTTACCCTGTGTAGGTATTGGTTATTATCTCTTACCACACAATCAAAGTCAAGATGATGCTTACCAGACAAGTCCGTATCGGAAGTTCGAAGCGAGAGATCTGTGAATCCCTATACAGACATCCTGAAAGATGGTGAGAACGCAGCTATTTCTTTTCAAAATATTCTACCTTACCTCAATCGTGGCTCCCTTTCGAAGACAAACAGGATCATCCAAGTCAGGACGGGCGCCTCGCTTCTTAGTATATATCTTGACTAGACCTAGTTCCTCCCAGATCCGCTCTATGAGGTAGTCAAGACTGGCAAAAAGTGAGTGATATGCATGGTTATGGCTGTTAACACGCTCACTTCAGATCCATCTCACAACTGATAACTATGGTATTCTTTGTGCGAGCCAGCTTGTCTACCTGAAAATGTGGAAGAGATGTAAAACATATAAGTTCATGGTGCTCAAGGTATACCTTCACATACCTGTTCCAGACTAATGGCATCGATCTTGTTATAGACATCTTGGAAAGGTCATTGACCTGATCTACTGGAACATTGAATACTCACATAGACAAGGTACGTATTTTCGATTTCCTGAAATCTTTTAGTTATTGAAAACATGGTCAGGGGATGAGTTCCCCACCAATTAGTACGTCGATGAATTCATCAGTTGTAATCTATGAAACTGTTAAGCGGGAAAGAGGCTGAGGGTGCAGAAAACGTACGTCTTCTCGAATCATTACATCACAATTGTGCAACTTATCTGAAGAAAGTTGGTTCAATGAAGAAAACCTCACTGAAGGATCGATCCACTAACAGCCAGCTAGGATTGTGCGAATGGTCTTCTCATCAGTCTTTGTCAGTTTCACTGTAGTATTTAGCTTTGAGATAACATTAGAAACTGCCTTGGAGACATTCGTAGTAGAGCTTACAGTAATCTAAGTATGTGGGGGACAGTGAGCATCAATTGCATCAGGATGATGAGACAACTCACACCACCCGTCGTTCGTCGCTTGAACACAACGTCAGGCTTCTTTTTATTAAGTCGAATACCGACCGCGTCCAGCTCAATCTCCAATAATCGACGTTGTTCTTCAGACTTCATCGCATCCAGCATGATCAAAATAAGGTCCGCAGTTTTGGCAGCTAGACACATCTGTGAACAATGGAAGAAAAAAATGAAGATTCATGACTGACTTGCAACGACCTGCCGTCCGCGTCCACGCCCTGTGTACACGCCTTAACTGAGGCCTTGGATGGAAACGGAAATGCGCACCTTGACTAGCACCTTCTACAATACCAGGAAGATCCAATAATTGTATACGTGCGCCTTGATATTCGATTACACCAGGGATTGCCTTAGTATCCCAAATAGTGTTGAGACGGGAGTTCCAGCATCAATAGAGGACTTACAGTAAGTGTCGTGAATTCGTATGCGGCAGTTTCTGAAGCGGTATGTGTAGTCTTGCTGAGAAGAGTGGACTATAGAGCCGATATGCTGAGACCTCGTTCAAAATATATGAAATGAATAACATACCTTCCCGACAGATGGAAACCCTATTAAAGCAACTCTAGCGTCTCCGGACTTCTGGACATCGAAACCTACTCCAGCAGGTCCTGATTTTGAGGTTGGCTCAAGTAACTGGGCGCGATAACGAGCTAGCTTGGCTTTCAAAAGGCCCAAATGATATTCTGTAGCCTACTTTCAAGTCCTAGTCGTCATTCAATTCTTCGGCAGACAATAAGACCACGAATGTACCTTGTTCTTTTGGGCTGTAGTATACAGTTGATTAGGAGAGAGTCAAGAAATAAGGCTTGGAAAGACACTCACTCCTCGCCATCTCCTCTGCCATAGACGGATATAAGCCTTGTCTTCACAGTTTATGTTACAACTCACCTTCGATCTCTTTGATCTAAGACAGGGAGAATCATGGTCACTATCACTGTATTTTGAGATATTGTAGCTGAGTTCACCTTTTCTACGATACCCATCTTGTTGCAAGGTCGTTGGTTATGATATTAACAAGTCTTTGCTGGAGGTTGAGACTACTTGAGAGCAAATCTTGCCGAGCTGAGGATTACCCTTTAGAGATTACATAACCTCTTACCCATGTAAGCGAGGCAAATGTCGGAGGTAAACTATTAGCCTGACAGTGGACCTTGTAGCTAACCTTGACATTCTAGTTCCCCTACAAAGCATCCAAGGATCTTTTGCAGATAAAAACCCAAGGAATTCGTCCAGAATGCCTTCGAGGCTTACACCTACCCTTTTTCCTCACCCAGAACAGGAATCGGAAGATTCTGAATGGACCCACGGCGTACAAGTTTCTATTCCAGCCAGGCCGTTCCCGTCTGGCAATTTATCCGCAGGAAGTACTCGCACGAGAGCAAAAAATCGGCAAAAAAACGTCTTTCAGTCAAGTGCAAGCTCGTCTAGCATCCCCCCTTTGAACTCCAATTCTGCATCTCACGTACCAAAGTACTCTGACATCTATTCTCAGTTCGTGCGGCGATACAGGTCTGAGCCTGGCCTCGATGGCGATCCTCGCAATGATCCAGATAGCAACTACTTTCAGAGAGGGCTGGGTCAGTTGGTGGATGCTGGAGATAGCGATGACGAGGATCTCAATCGTGGTTTGCTTATAACGGGAAACGATGGAATTGAAAGGTTTTCTATTCTTATGCACGAATCTGAACCTATCAATCCAGAGACCTTAGAAGATAGACAACGTCTGGAATGGCAGACTATGCTTGCATCTGTCTTGGATGGAGATGTTCTCAAATCCGAGAAAACGCGGATAGCAGTCGCCTTGGAGTCATCTACGGAAGAGCAGAATAATATTCGTCTAAATATATGGCTCGGTATACGGGCCAAGTTCAGCGGTCGTGCGGAAGAAGAAGAGCGCAAGTGGTTGGAGGAGCGAAGATTACGCACGGTGGAATCTGTGATCGAGGAGATCAATATCTTTCAGATTAGCGAGGAAGAACATGATACAACCTCTGCGCTCAAACGGGTCAACGCCGTGCTACTTCGTTTAGATGCAGCGCAATCTCTCTACCCCAGTCTCAAGGCATTCTATATCGATAAACCTGCCGCCATGGACAGTTCATTTCAAGCTCGCTGCGATACTCTCTACACCTGGTCAACAGTACTCTGGTCACTAAAGCGTCAGATAGCTTTGCTTCGGCGGTGGACAGGGAGTGAGAATCTTGATGTCACACAACCCAACACCAATCCAGAGATACCGATTGGTGCACACTCTCAACGCAATAGTAGAAATGGTTCCGCCGACTTGGCGGATGGCACGACTTTCGTAGAGAGAGTCTTGAAAGAGGATTCGATCCAAAAGACCTTCGAGAAGGGTTTCTTGACGACCGTTCACGCTTTTATAGGTGCTGCCCGCGATGCCCAAGTGAATTTGTCTTCCCTATTCACTGAAATGAACCTTCCCAATTTCGAGCATGAATTGGTGCCGCTCATATCATTCCCCACCAAACTCGCTCAGGCATGTTTACGGGTACGATTGGACTACGTCCAGAAACTCAAAGATCCCGAAGTTCTGATTATAGACCAAGTAACAGAGGATGTCAAGATCAGTTTGGGGCTCGCTTGCACCCTAAAACGGCAATATGAGGCTTTTTTGGCTCCGGATCCAGGTGGCAAATGGAACCTGCCCCGATGCATAAGCGAAGATTACGACTCGACCATCCTCGAAGCCCTCTCTGTATTCTTCAGACTTATCCATTGGAAGTTAAAGAGTGGAGTCAAAGGCATTTACTTCAAGGAGACAGACGTGTTAGAAGCACAGTGGGCTACCTTCAATGATGTGAGCATGACTGTAGTAGGTGGATCATCTCTTGTGGCAGAACAGCTCTGGTCAGCTCTTCTCTAACTATCTGACGTATCGGACTTTTGACATCTTTATTCTTTCAGTGCTTTGACTAACAAGTTGATGGTACGAGTAACAAATTACTTTGAGACTCAAGTTCGCGTCCCAACCTCCGAGGTGACCTCCATAAATCCCAGGCTTCTCAAATCAGTTCTTCATGGAATTCCACGTGCTCCGGGTAGTAATAGCCAAATGAACAGCGAGCAAATGTCTAGTTGGTATGGCAAGATTCTAGACAACGTGCGCTTACGCTATCGTAAGCTACAGCGTTTCGCGAGGTAGGAGTCATCATAAAATATACACTACATTTACTGACTCTTCATCTGTACGATTAGAGTGCTCACTCAGAGATTTAGCAACTCTGCCGAATATAATCTGGAAGGGGTACTCTTGGAACACTTTATCTCCATGCTTGTTGCTACGGACCACGTCCTCGTCTACACTCAGACTTACGAAGAGGATGGGACATACATAGTAGCACCAAATGTTTTGCGCGACCGCCCAGACGCCATCCGTCGAATCTTGCTGGAATCGTTCCATGTCAACGAGATCATGACTGACGACGGTATCCCTGTTATGGATAACCCGGATTTCATAGAGAACGACTACGACGAAGCCGGATACCTCCTCGTTCTTTCTCCTCGAAGTCAATTCCTATGGAATGGACTAGTGCTCATGCTGGAACTTCCAAAGATCGACTTGGACCTGAAAGACAACCGCGTCAGGCTTGTCGCCGATGGACCTCAACGACGTCTGGCCATTGCCAAACAGCAGTTCGCGGAGGTTTTCGCTAGTGTATACGAAAACGGAGATCCCATCGATTCGCCACTCGCCTCTCTTCCATGCTTGGCTGAACAGCAAGCACATGTCCCCGTCGTCAACCGAGAATTGAGGAAGATAGCCCGCGCAACTAATAGATTGGCAGAGGCCATTGTGGATTCTGTTCATCACGTCCGGAATTCACTCAGAGTAGACATGGGCTGTCAGGAGCTTTTGGAGAATTGGTACTCGTTTGCCTCGGAGCACGGCCAGCATGCTCAGAAATACATGGAGCGGTCGACGTTGCACAAGTTCAATCGACTGCTTATTCGACTCGCTATTTCCTGGGTATCGTTTATCTGCGATGACTGCGATCCAACCGATCGTAAGACATTCAGATGGGCTGTCAACGCTCTAGAATTTACGCTACACCGTACGAGGCGAAATAACATCATCCAGATGCCCAACGAACAATTTGAGATGCTTAGACAGAAAGTTGC
This sequence comes from Serpula lacrymans var. lacrymans S7.9, assembly GCF_000218685.1. Taxonomy (NCBI): domain Eukaryota; kingdom Fungi; phylum Basidiomycota; class Agaricomycetes; order Boletales; family Serpulaceae; genus Serpula; species Serpula lacrymans. Next base: position 1,615,630 of record NW_006763292.1, on the reverse strand, counting down.
CAGCTGCATGACGCTCCTCATCAGCCATTTCGATATTCTAGGTGCACGGTCTACCCTTGAAGCCCGTAAGGAGAAGGAGAGGCAAGAGGAGTTGTTGCGACAGCAAGCAGTGAACTCGAGGCCAGATCAAGAACCAGGTTTCACAGCGTCCGTACCTCCTGAGTACGACGATAGTCTGCTCACCCTGGGCGCATCTGCATACACCGACATCAATGTGCAGCTCTTTTGGGACAAGGCTGCGAGGTCACTCCGGGATCTTGAAAGTGGGCGGGCTCGTGTAGGTGCAGAACAGAGGGTGGTCGGTCGCGTTCTGGACGACGAAAAACCCGAAGATCGTTCTCTCGTGTTCCTCGCCTCCTCCAACTCCAATATCTCGATAAGATGGCAACAAGGGAGATTCATCGGCGCCGGCGCCTTTGGATCTGTCTATCTCGCCGTCAACCTGGACTCGGGCTCACTCATGGCTGTGAAGGAAATCAAATTTCAGGAGCTTTCTGGTTTACCCAATCTATACTCACAGATAAAGGAGGAACTCAGTGTCATGGAGGTACTGCATCACCCCAACGTCGTCGAATACTATGGAATCGAAGTTCATCGGGACAAGGTTTATATATTCGAAGAGTACTGTCAAGGTGGAAGTCTGGCGGCCTTGCTTGAACATGGCCGTATCGAGGATGAGAGGATTATTCAGATTTATACTATGCAGATGTTGGAGGGACTTGCTTATCTGCATTCCAAAAACATAGTTCACAGGGACATCAAACCCGACAGTGAGTCTGCTTCCTATACATCCTGTCACATGGTGTCTCACTAGTTTGATTTTCAGATATTCTCCTCGACCATCGCGGCGTCATCAAGTTCGTAGATTTCGGCGCCTCAAAGATCCTTGCCAAGAACCAGCGCACGATGCAGCGCTCCCGTCGCGGACCAGAGGTAGTTGTGAACATGCCCCCCAAGGGCGGCGGTCTCGTGAACAACAGTCTAACAGGAACGCCGATGTACATGTCTCCAGAGATCATCAAGAACGACAAGCGAGGCAGGCGCGGGGCGATGGATATCTGGTCTTTGGGGTGCGTCGTGCTCGAGTTCGCGACGGGTAAGAAACCGTGGAGTAATCTCGACAATGAATGGTACGCCAGCTTTTCTCTTTCTCTCCCGGCCTGACAACCACCTTGACGCCTCATGCTAACTCGATCGTGGATAGGGCTATCATGTTCCACATCGGAGTTGCCACGCAGCACCCTCCCCTCCCCGAACCCGGCCAACTAAGCGAGCTCGGGATCAACTTCATAAAGCAATGCCTCACCATCGACCCCATGCGGCGTCCCACCGCCGTCGAGCTGCTCGAACACCCCTGGATGGTCGAGTTCGGAGAGGCGTTGATGAGCTACGAGGAGGCTGAGATCGCGACGAGCCCGCCTGCCGAGATGCCTGCGGAGGAGGCGTACGAGAACGCGACGGTCGCGCGGCAGGCGGCCATCATCCAGGAGAAGGAAGTCGAGACGATCAACCTCCCCTCTCCTACGCTATCGACGACGACGGATTCGTCGCCTAAAACTGAGTGATGGAGATGGCCGATGCATGTATGCTGCATGGACCCCACCCCCCCTTTCCCCCCTTTTCTGCTATTATTTCCTTTATGCTCGCCGCAACTCTTTTTTCCCTTCTTTTTTTCACATTGTAGCACTAACCAACTCATTCTTCATTTAATACGTACATGTAATCGCACGCGTTGTTTTCTACCGGCATGAAATACACACATATGGCCTTTTAACCATTCACCGTACCGTGGGTCAGCGTTAGACGGCGATGCCAGCACCGTGTGTATCACTTGAGCTCATGAGTGGGGTGGTGTGTATCTCTACGGGGAAGGGGGGCTATTTAGAGGGAACCAGCAGAATGGTTCAGCCAGCCCCAGGAAGTCGTTAGGTGACGAATACATAGAATTTGAATTTGGCATGGTACCTGCGAGGGAAGAAAATATAGCTTCAGAAGCCTACTCAACGATAACGTCGTGGCACGATCCAGTCGTTTTTTTTGTATGTGCATCTCAAATGCCCTATAAATACAGCGCTACCCAAGCACACGAAGACCCCAAGAAACCCAGCCCTCTCCTCCTCCTCATCACGCACCGTCAAAAATCAATACAGCGCTCCCAAAGCAAGCACACACAGACCCAAGAAACCTCCTCCTCCTCGTCACACACCGTCAGATCGTCAAGAAAGCATCAATAAATACCATCAAGAAACCCCAAAACAATATAAATACATAAATACCCCTCGCCCACTCCCTACTCTATCACCCACCGCCTCCCATTCAAATGGCCATACGAGCTGTTCGAGCTGTCGCTGCTGACCGAGCTCTGCACGCTCAGCTGCGAGCCGTGCCGCGCCAGTGAGCGGAAGGACGACCTGCTCGGCGAGGCGCGCGAGAAGGCGGCTGCGGGCGCGGGCAGGGCGGCGTCTTCTGCGTATAGCGGGGGGTAGCTCTCGTTCTGTCCCTGGCTCTGACGCTGGCCCTGAGGCAGCAATTCCGCCTGCGACGAACGCACAGACCCAGAAAGCCGCAGCGAAAACGGACGGGGCGCGAACATCTGCGACGGCAAAGGCGCCTCGGCGCCTCCCGACCCAAAAGCGACCGAGAACGTCGGGACGGTGCGCTCGCTGAACGGGAAGGGGGATTTTTCGATGTCTTTGCCGGTTGGGGAGACGTAGGTGAAGGTGTCGCCTGGGAGGGGCTCTTCGGCGTTTACTAAGGGGGTGGGGTGAGTGACGGTTTGTATGACAAAGGGAAGGAGCGGGAGGGGCAAGAAGAGAAAGGAGGAAAAGGAAACAAAGGTAGCGTAAGACGACTCACAATACCGCACCAAGCCCTTCCCAAAATTAACCCGGCCCATCACACCCAGCACGAACGAGACAAAGGTGAGAAAGACAGAAGCGGTGGTGATAAGCGCAAAGAAGCGCCATTGGAGGAACGTCCAGCGGAAGGTCGTGGAGGCGAACATGGCGCTCCAGCCGACGAGGTAGGCGAAGGAGAGGAAGAGGAAGATGAGCATGGGGATCTTGAGCTCTCTGCGAACGGCGAACCAGCCCTGGGTGGGAGGGGGTGAGAGGTTGGGTTAGATCATACTTCGACTTGGGAGGGGGACGTACGGTGGTTAGCCATGGTATCATAAGCTGTGCGAATAAACAAAGTATACATTCAATCGGATGCCCTCAAACGAAAGAAAGGAGGAAACGGGGAGGGGGACTCACAATCAACGTAATAATCAAGATCGGCCTATACACCGACGACGTCGCCAGTTTCCCAATCGAGCCGTTCCACAGCTGGTCGATCCAGAGGGCGACGGAGACGACCATGAAGAAGAGGGAGAGCTGGATGACGATGGAGAGCGTGAGGACAATTTTGTAGACGCGGCTGATGGTGATGGACGCTCCGACGCGTTTGAAAGTCTGCCATCCATAGAGCTATTGCGCGTCACCCCACATTCAGCATTTCAGTAAAACATCAGCAACTCGAGAGCCGAACGCACCTTGGCCAACCTCCACGAAAGCACTGCAGATGTGACCAACCCCGCGGCATTGAACGCCAAGCTAGGAATCTCAGCTGCCGCACGGGCGCTCCAGTAGTTCGGGATAAGGTCGATAGGGTTACAGGCACCGTTCGTGGTGAGACGCTCGAATTCGCTGTGGAATTCAGCGGTGTTGTAGAGCTGGATCCCTGCCCAACCTGTTGCGAGCATGTGCGTGAGGAGGGAGGCGAAGCTGGGAGTGGGTGGGTGAGTAAACGGGTACATGAATGGAAGTGGGAGAGGAGGAAGGGATGGCTTACGTGTGAGGAACGGATTCGTTCAAAAGCTGGGGTGAGTTGTATTTGTGAGTGTATGAATGACGAAAGGGGGGAGGACATACAGCGACGAAGGACATGCCAAGAACCCAAAACTGAAAAGCGATAAACGTGATATCCTCGCGCTTCGTGTTGCGCAACCTAACGCCAGTTCAATTCAACATTCGCATCACTGTGCACGGAGACGCGAGTGGACTTACACCTGGACGGGCCATGTGAGAGCCCATAGACATTGGCGGTCGAGGACAGCAGGCTGGTTGTTCCATCCCAAGCCGTTCACGATGACGCTCACAGTTCCGTTGACCTCGATAGCCTCGATTGAAGTATCGCGCGGCTAAGTGGGGAGTGTTGGTGATGATGTAATACGCTGCACTGAACAAATGAAATACCTGGTACGAACGATCCGCACGACGCGAGACAACACGGCTTCGGCGCACAACGTAGTCCTGTTCATCCGCCTTGCCCGTAGAGGAAGAGGTAGGCGCGCTGCTGTGCGTGACCACCGTTACCTTCGTCTCGCTCGCGGACACGTCCAGCTGGTCAGATGACGGTTTGGCTGATTCGGCCGACTTTGTGGAAGCTGTCACGGTGACGGTGACGGTGCTCTTGGAGGTGGAGGCGTGAGAAGTCGTTAGGGCTGAGGTGGTCTCCATCTTGGATGCAGACGGGGATGGAGTTGAAGAAGGTGAGCTTGAGGTGGACGTGCTAGACATGTTGACGCTGGTGGTAGCGTCTGCCATGGCGGGAGAGCCCATAGGAGTAGCATTGACGTCGGTCATCTCATTGTCATCCACAGGAACGCCGTCCCAAATGACGTTACAGGAGCTGGTACTAACGGTACTGGGGACATGGTCGCAAAAGACAAGGTCGTCGGAGGTGAGGACGGTGAAGCCCTGTATGTCTGACAAGTTTCCCTGCTGTGTGATGGAAGCTAGGAGGTTTGCTGCGTTGAGGTTGATGGTAAAGGCTTGGACCTGGAAGACGACCTGGATGATGCAGTGTATGAGGGAGAAGAGGAAGTAGATGGTGGTTGTGCGGGAAAGGGTGATGCGGTCGATCTGGGAAGAAAAGGGGGTTGGTATGAGGAAAGTGAGACGGATGAAAGGGAGAAAGGTGATAAGGTGTACGCCAAAATGGAGGAGATGAGATGGATGGAGGTGGGGAGTGGAGTTGTATGGGAGTGGGAGAGGAACTCACGAGTAGCTTGATGTTGGCAGGGATGGGTATGACGGACAAGATATCTTTAACACGCATGATGAATGAACTGAGAGAAGGGGTGAGTGGGTGAACGGGTGAAATGGAAGGAGCGACATACGAAATTAAAGATGATATGAAGACAGAGAAAGAGAAGAGGTAAGAGGTTGTAGAGGAAGAGAAAGGTAAAGAACGACAGAGGCAACCCAAGACTAGCTAGGACTGAAGAAAAGGCAGAGACGAACGACTGCTACGACGGTCCTGCCTCGTGCAGAAAGAGGGTCGATGTGGTTGGAAAGAAAGACGGGGTTGTCATGATACAGATGTGTAGAGTGACAGCATGGTTTCCTAATGGGCAGACTGGAAGATTGAATGGTTACTGGTGATATATGGCACGCCAGCAACGGTCATGACAAGAATACACAACTGATCGGTCTACTCCGTGTGAATCCATTCTCGATCGTGTCCCGGTTGCACTCTCTTCGTTCATCGATCTTCCTTTTATATTCTGCCATGTACCTCTCACATGGCTAGCCATACCTCAGCGCTCGTCCTACGACTCCCTCCCTAAGCCTGGTAAGCAGTCTCCTTCCCTCTTATCGTCCCCTGTCACGCCAAAATCACGCATCCCCATCTCGTCACTCTCCTCAAATGACGAATTCCACTCTCCCTATGGCGAGCAAGGTCACGTTCACCCACCCCATCCTTTTTATAATCCCTCCAATCTCTCCCAGTCACGTACACTTCCTCTCCCATGTCTCTCAGCCCCGCGTCCACCCTCGCTCTCACTTTGCAACCAGCCGCCGAGTCCGGGTCCGACAAGCAATCCAAAGACTCGACCGCACCCGCACAGTACCCCTACGCCCACCTCCTCCCCCACTTCTCCCCCCAGACTTATCCCCCGCTCACCCCTTTCGAACACACCGACCCCGGCCTCCGTGCTCTCCAACATCCCGACCCCCGCGCCTTTCTCAGCAATGCATCCAGCATAGTCGATCTCACTCCAAAACTCGGCACAGAAGTACACGGTGTCAGCCTCGTAGACCTCGATAGCGACGGTAGAGACCAGCTCGCCTTGGAGGTTTCTTCATACCCATCCTTGCCCCTGTCCTTTCATCCCTGACTTGTCTACTCGTAACAGGTCGCGACAAGGGGTCTTATCGTCTTTAGAGACCAGCACGACTTTATCAACAAAGGGCCCGACTACTATCGTCAATGGGGTTCCCACTTTGGCAGGTATCCACCTATTGGACTCCTCTTTATATACACATCTAATGTCTTCTTCCAGGTTACACGTCCACCCCACATCCGGGCACCCCCAGAACTATCCAGAAATCCATCTCGTATACCGGTAAGCACCCCTCCCTCTCACTTTACCCTCCTCACCTCACCCCCTTCCAGCGACGCCAACAGCAGCTTCAACTTTGAAATAAACGACTCCATCACTTCCACAGTCTGGCACTCCGACGTCTCCTACGAACTCCAACCCCCCGGCCTAACCACCTTCTTCCTCCTCTCCCAGCCCACCACAGGCGGAGACACCCTCTTCACCTCCCAATCCTCCACCCTCCAAAAGCTCTCCCCGCCCTTCGTCGCCTTTCTCCGCACCCTCAAGGCTCTCCATTCCGGGGTCGAGCAGGCCGAGTTTTCCAGGAAGGGGAAGAGGGGCGGTGTGGTCAGGAGGGAGCCGGTGGAGAATGTCCATCCGGTGGTGAGGAAGCATCCCGTTACCGGCCACGAGGCTTTGTATGTCAATAAGCAGTTTACGCGCCGGATCGTCGGTCTCAAGCGTGAAGAATCTGGTCAGTTCATTCCACTTTTCTCATCACAGCTCCCCCACTCCTCTTTGTCGCGTTGGGCTGATCATACTATTTTTTCTTCGTTGCAGAAACGATACTCAACTTCCTCTACGACCATATCGACAAGGCTGGTGATTTGCAGGCTCGTGTCAAGTGGCAGCCTGGCACCGTTGTGCTGTGGGATAATCGAGTGACTGCGCACGTATGTGCCTTTTTTCCTTTTTCCGTCTTTCTATTTTTCCGTTTTTCTATCCGCCCCTTTTTTCCCTATCGCGAGCGGCGAGTCGAGCTATCCTCTCAGCTGACCGCCCTCATCCTTATCATTTCACTGCTCTCTCTCTCTCTCACTCGCACGCAACCTCCAAAATACCCCCCACACTACTAATACTGACCAACATTCCACTGTCCACAGTCTGCCATCGTCGACTATGGCGATTCCGGGGAACGACGACACGGCGCCCGCATAACACCGCAGGCCGAGCGTCCCATTCCGGCGCTTGAGGGGCTCGAGCTGGGTGCATGAGATAGTTGCAGTACTTATTAGTTAAGTTATCTTCAGAATCAGAAATAGGCAGAGATAGGCAGTGGACATTGATAGGGAGTTACTAGTAGCTAGGGGGGTCCAATGCTTATGTGTCATGCGACGCCGCGGTGTGAATCCTAGTACGCTGAATGGCAGACAATGAAGTTGCCAAATAAATTCAAGGCGCCTCATAGCCATCGCTCCCATTATCAAAGCTCTGTAAAGTACTATGACTGCACGCTGGAGTTGCATTTACACTGCCCAATGGCATAACAGCCTACGCCAGCTCCCGGCCCCTTCTCGCAATATGCCGAAGGCTTAGTAAGCCGGGAGTGACTCGGGGCCAATCGGATAGCTCTGATATAGATCCAGTAGCGTGAAAAAAAAAAAGGGAAAAAAGAGGCTGGTTAGTATCCGTTCGTCCGCGTCAAAGGCCGCAGCTACACAGGGAGAGATCGTCGTCAGAGAGTCCGTTGCCGTTCATTCGACACACACGACTGTACACCCTTCTCTCATTTTATATCCTCGTTCGTCTTCTTTGTTATGCATTTCTTCTCGCAGGCTTTCCAGTACCAGTGAGTTGTGTCGTTGCTTTATCCGCCGCCCTCGTCATCGCCGTCGTCGTTGTCGACGGCGGGGGCGGGTGGGTGGAATGCGTGAATGGCGCTGACGAGGCGTTTTTGTTTGTTTGCTGGGACAGACATCCATGGTCGCACGTTGTGATTGGGATGTGGCATAAATACCCAAATCCACACTGTACACATGTCGTCACTGTCGATGTCGTTGACCGCACCGTCGACCCACGGACAGGGATCATACGGACGGAACGTGTGCTCGGGTGTAAGCAGAAGGCGCCCATATGGATAGTCAAAGTACGTCTCTCCCTCCCTTCCCCGCGCGACCCATACCCACATCTTTTTGCAGCTATTCGGCGGGTCGCAAGACGCATTCGTGCGAGAAATATCATTCGTCGATCCCTCCTCCCAAGACGTCACCATCACCTCCGTCAACCTCTCCCTCTCCCAATTCGCCACCTGCTTCGAGCGGATACGATACGCACCCGCCGCGGGGGGCCACACGGCGTTCACGCAGACGGCGGAGATCCAGGCTAGGATGGCGCTCTGGCGGAGTGCGGCGGATAGGCTGGAGAATTGGTTGGTGCAGAGGTTTGAGCAGAATGCGCATTTGGGGAAGGCGGGGTTTAGTGATGTGTTGAGGACGATGTGGGAGGCGAAGGAGCAGGCGGCGGCGGCGGCGCAGGGGTAGGGAGGGGCGTTGGCTGGCTGGACTGGACTGGACTGGCTGCTTCGTTTTTCGCCTACTCACACGCTCACGCTCACTCCTTCATTGGCGTTCACTCGATGTTTTATATCATTCGCATATCTCTTGGAAGACCTTGGGGGCATTTTAGACTTGGGGGAGGAGGCGATTAGAAGTTGTAGATGCTGATATGCATCGCGACCATCCAAAAAAGCAAGCGTGGTGCTTGATGACCCTCGTTCACGACTTATACGTTATATTCATGTATTATTCCCTTTTTTGTGTTATACGACTATAGACTGTAGGTGGAAGTACGATGACTTTGCTCTGTCTATTGTTGGGATGCCGGGGTTGGCTGAGACTGGCGCTGCCACTCGTGCACAGGAGTGACTCCATCAGCCTGGTTAAATGTGTGGCGGATGCAGTGGAGGGACATGGTATGATGCTATGCGAGAGTCGTTGGCCGGCAACTCAAAAATTGCCTAAAGTGTCATAACCGTCGGGCACGGATTTAGTTCCGAGAGAGAGTATGGTCACGTGCGATGTTATTGTGTTCGCTTAACGTTGGACGTAGATTCTTGACCAGCGTGCAGAAGAGAGACAATAGCGGTCTCAGTGGTGCAACAATAAGCAACCTCGGCCACCCCTGCGTTACATGCTATGGCCCTGGCCCCGTGCCTTGACCGCCCTTTTCCTTTTCGGTCCCTGGTGGCAGCCCACAGCCTCGAGGTGCAGTACACCCCCAGTGCACATCCGCAGAGGGCACCACCACTGATCGTACGTTTATTCCAGCTGCATCCTGTACTCTGTACTTCTCTTCCGTGTATTCTGACGTCAATATGTCACACTGGCTGGTCCGAGAGAGCCGAGCTGTACCCGGCCAGTCTCCCAGCTTTTTGTTATGCGGGTGGACTAGATCTGATTCGTCCTATTGTCTTTCCAATTGTCCTTTGCTCTGCCACGCTCCCAGATCACCTTCTCGTGGCCCTCCTTCCTTATTTGGCTCCAGTCTCGTCCACCAGTGGAATGCACACCGACAAGTGGTCATAGAGTACCTAACCGATTCCTCTCAAATACCCGCGTTATCCCATCTTCACTCAATTCTCCATCTCTTCCCCCTCTTCCCGCCTTCTCCCCTCTGTCCTCCTCACCTGTCTGCACCTGCCTTTGCCGTAGCGTCCTCGCAGACAAGACATGGAGTCCAAACCATACAGCAGCGCGACTAACATCCTCACTCTCCCCACCCTTCGCAGGAGGGCTGTCCCCGATGTACCAGAAGATGTTGATTATCTCATGGACCATCTCAACGATCCCAACTATGACATCAACGGCTCCCCCTCCTCCCCTTCCTCCATGAGCAGTGACACCTTCGAGCTCGAGAGCAAGAAGATCGCGTCCTTCTCAGGAGACTACTCTGTCGCCACCTCGGACATCGACACAGAGTCTCGAGCAGAGTCGTTGAGGTATTCTACTACTTCCAGGACGGACGCCCCGTCCTCGTTTGAGTATGATGAGTATGTCTCTGCTTTCCTCTCTTCTTGTCTTTTGGTCTCATCCTTGTCTGCAGTGAGTCTCCTTACCCCGAAGTGCGCGCAGCAGTGTCCAGTGTTGATGATCCTACCATGCCTGTTAATACTTTCCGGATGTAAGTTCGTCTTTTGTCGCGTCTTGGTTTCATCTGACTGACCATCATCAGGTGGGTTCTTGGGTTGTTCTATACCATCGTTATATCTGCCCTCAACCAACTCTTCTCCATGCGGTGTATGTTTATTTACTTCACACCTCTTAGTTCCTGACTGACTGACCATCCGAATAGACCCCTCTGTGATCATTTCAGGCATCGTCGCGCAGTTGACTGCTCTGCCTCTTGGCAAAGGCCTCGAGCGTATACTACCCACAACTCGTTTCCGCACTTTGGGCTTCACGTGGTCGCTCAACCCAGGGCCTTTCAACATCAAGGAACACGTGCTCATCACCGTCATGGCCAACGTCGTCGTCAGTGGCGCCTATGCCACAGATATCATCGCGACACAGCGCATCTTCTACAACCAGACCCTCAGCTTCTCTTACCAGATGTGCTTGGTTTTGTCAACGCAGATAATCGGGTTCTCTCTCGGTGGTCTCCTCCGCCAGTTCCTCGTGTATCCCAGCAGCATGATCTGGCCTGGTGCGCTCGTCAACTCTGCCTTGTTCAACACGCTCCACAAGACCTACGGTCAGGCTGAACGCAGGCATATCTCGCGGGAGAAGTTCTTCTGTCTTGCTTTGGGATGCAGCTTTGTGTGGTACTGGGTCCCGGGTTATCTCTGGACTGGATTGAGTGCATTCAACTGGGTTTGTTGGATTGCTCCGGACAATGTTGTCGTCAACACTTTGTTTGGAACTTCGACAGGACTTGGGATGGGAATCTTTACTTTCGACTGGTCGATGATCTCGTACATTGGCAGCCCATTGGTCACACCCGTAAGTTTTTTTTGCTAGTCGCTCCATGCTTCCTTGCTGATCGCTTGTTATATAGTGGTGGTCTGAGGCGAATACTGGTGCAGCCCTGGTTATCTGTTTCTGGATCATCGCACCCATTATCTATTGTGAGTATTTTTGTTCTTCCTTTTCGGCAGAAATGCTTACATTGCGATTAGATACCAATACGTTCTTCTCAAAGTTCATGCCCATGTCTACTTATCAATCCTTCGACAACACCGGCATGACCTATGATCCGTCGCAGATTGTCACGAACAGTGAATTCGATGAAAGCAAATATTTGGCATACTCTCCCGTATACATGTCTGCCACACTCGCTGTTGCTTACGGAGTGTCATTCGCTGCCTTTACTTCTGTCATTGTCCACACTTTCTGTAAGCTTACTGTGTTGATCTTTAGTATCACATACTGAGACTTTGATTCGCAGTGTGGTACCGCCGCGATATTGTTCGCAGGCTTCGGAGCTCTCTCAAAGACGAGAGAGACGTTCACGCCCGACTTATGCAAGCTTACCCAGAAGTCCCTCACTGGTGGTACGCGCTTCTGGGTGTTCTTTCCTTAATTTTGCTCTTCATCACAGTGGAGATCTTCCCCACGCAACTTCCTATTTGGGCGGTCATCATCGCTCTCCTTCTTGCTTCCCTCCTGTCGCTTCCCGTGGGCATGCTGCAGGCCATTACCAACCAGCAAATCGCCTTGCAAGTGATGCACGAGATGATCGGCGGTTACATGCTCCCCGGCAAGCCCGTCGCCAACATGATTTTTAAGTGCATTGCGTATATCGGTACCAACCAAGCCGTTGGGTTCTCCGGCGACCTTAAGCTGGGACACTACATGAAGATCCCCCCTCGCCTCATGTTCGCCGCACAAGTGGTCGCTGCTTTCTTGAGCAGTTTCGTTGTCACCCTCGTCCAGGATTGGATGTTCGCCAACATTGTCGATATTTGCCAGCCCACTCAACCCCAATTCTTCACCTGTCCATCCACCGGTACCTTCGCCACCGCTTCTCTCCTTTGGGGCGGCATTGGTCCCAAGCGGCTATTCAGCCCTGGGCAGATGTACAACCCACTCCTTTGGTTCTTCCTCGTCGGCGCCATTCTTCCCATCCCATTCTACTATCTCGCGCGCCGATACCCCCTTTCTTACTGGCGATACATCAATATTCCCGTCTTCTTCGCCGGCGTCGGCGCGTTGCCCCCCGCTACAGGCCTCAACTACTCATCTTGGGTCGTTGTCGGCTTTTTCTTCCAGTGGTTCATGCGTCGCTTCCACTTCCGCTGGTGGATGCGATACAACTACATCCTCTCGGCTGGGCTCGATGCCGGCGTCGCCCTCAGCCTTATCGTCATCTTCCTGTGTGTGCAGCTTCCAAAAGGCGGGATTACCCTTGACTGGTGGGGCAACACTGCTTGGCAAAACACCGCAGATGCACTTGGAACGCCGCTATACGTCTTGGCTCCTGGTCAGACTTTCGGACCTCCTCCCTCATGAAAAAAGAATGAATGTCTCGTATGTATATGTGTATGTATGATGCACTGTAGACTGATCTGTTTCCAATTTGATTCGCAACGAATATTCTAACTTCAGCAACGTTGATTTTTTTTTTGTTACGCCTTTGCTCTGACCCGCATCATTGGCCAATTGACCATCTTACGTTATCTCAAACTCATTGTAACCTTTTGATTTACCATTATTCTTTTCGGGTTTTTGCAGTTTTTCTTACCCATATAGCATTATCACATTTGTATGTATATTTTCATACCAATACAATCGTTATCACCATGATCTGAACGCGTGTACCGAGTTTGTCAAAGTCGTACCTACGCAAAAGGTAACATGCATTTGCAAAGCCATTCCTAAGTAACAGTAAACCACAATATTACATTCTAGCTAGGTACACTCCAAATTCTGACCTCTCTGCCCATCACACCCCAGATATCCTTACCATGTTCTCCAAAGACCATATCAGACACTTCTTCTCCCTCCTCGAAGCGCACAAGTTCCTCCCAAGTCTTGTGTGCAAACACGCGAATGCCCTGGCTGCCCGCCACACCCAGATACTGAGCGCTAAAGTCGTACACAACTTTGTTGACATTGAAGCCTTCACCCAAAGGGATGGAGTGAGTGGCCTTCATCTTTCGCAAGTCCCAGATCGCAACCGAGGATGAGCTGTCTGGCGCGAGGAGGTGGTAACCATTCTCCGAGAATGATATCGTGTTTACTGTGAACGGCGTGCCGTCAACTGGGCTAATATGAGCGGCCACTTGACCAGACCGAACATCGCATATCTGTATCTTGGATGCAGGTGTACCGAGGGCAAGGAGCGCACCATCAGGGTGAATGGCCAACGACGTGAAAGCTTCATCCGATGGAGCAGAACGATATATCTGAGTAAAGTTGGATAATTCGTGTAGTGAATATGTCTTGTCAAGCGAGGCGAACGCAACGACGGTCGAAGTTGGATGTACGGCCAAGCCTGTCAACTCCCCTTTGTGAGTCCGGACAGTAGCTTTTGGTATGTACTCGCTAGATGCTGAGTCAAGTGACCAGACCTTGGCTACCTTGTCGGCACCAGCTGAGAGGATAAGCGTGTTATCGCGTTCGCGTTCGCGCAAGGCAACGTGATTGATTTTTTTGGTATGACCTTTCAACGAAGCCAGCACTTTGTCCGTACTCCTGTCGTAGAGCTGAACAATTTTATCGTTGCCTCCAGTCAAGAATTGGGAGGGATTAACGTGGGATATGGCGAGGGAAGTAATACCGGCAGGCGAAGCGGAGTGCAATGAAGGGATGGTGCGAGTGGCAGTGAATGTCTTGACTTCAGAGGATGTAGCATAACCAGCCGGTGCTTTGCGTTTCTTGCGTGCAGCAGAAAGTGTTTGTTGCGTCTCGTCGATTTGATCCACGATTTCTTTTGGTAAACTTTCCTGTACTCCAACTTCATCGTCCATTTCAACATCTGCAAGGGAACCTGTAGGAGGAGCGATTCCTATGGTAGCGTGGACATTCGCAAGAGCTCTGAGAGAGGGCGTTCGAGAATAAGCAGAGAACATAAAAACGTAGACATTGTGCTTACTCTCGAGCAGCATCACGTTCTTTGATGAGACGCGCGACCACGCGGCTGGCGGCATCTTGAGCGTAGAGAGAATAGCTCAGCTCCTGCCGAGTATTGTTGTACTGCTGTCTTAAAGTGAAATTTTCCAAGACAACAGCATCCCATTCATTTCGTAGTGATTGAATGAGAGCCGGGATTGAAGAAAAGGTTGGAGGCCGTGGGGGTGCTGCTTTGGGATCTAAAACGCGAATGATTAGAAAATGGTGAAGGGGTTTAGTCAGAAGAAAAAAGGGGACGTACCAGATTTTATGGAGACCAGGTCTGCCTCTTCGAGTTTTTCTCCTGTGAAGGGGTCATTGCCATTTTCGTTGATATACTTCAAAATGAGACGGCGCTCGTAAAGCCGACCAGACTTCGAGGACACGACTGGGTCCTCTGGGATTTCACCAGAGATGGTACAGAAAAACATGCTTGACGATGGCGGAAACGACAAGCAGGGGCGTTGGGCGTTGGTGAGGCGGCGGTGAAAGCTGGAGTGAAAAGCAACGCTTGGTTCAACTCCGGTCACTTTTGTTGACCTTTGTTTGCTGTTCAGCACTCAATAATGTCAGACAAGAAACAGCAGCTCGTGCTCGCGATTATCGATTTCCTCCACCAATCCATCGACGATGGCACTGTGAAACAGGACGACAAAGAGAGCTTGGACATCGCAAGTCTGTGTTCTATCTTTTCTCTTTTATTTTACTTTCTTATCGTCTGAATCTTACATGCAGTTCAGTGCATTGGCGAAGCATTCGGGGTCGATCCTGTAGACGAGGAGCAGCGAGAACGTCTCAGCATAGAACCTGCAAAGCTTCAGTCCATATTCGATGTATTTTTGAAGACGAAAGTCAAAGTCGGATCTCAAGGCTTATCCCAATCCGCCTCAAAGCTTCCCTCTACAGATGACAAGGCTAAAGCAGAAAAACTTAAGCAGTCCGGCAACGCCCAGATGTCCAGTAAAAAATATGATCTGGCCATCGAAAATTATACACAGGCAATCGCGCTGGATTCTTTCAATCCTGTATACTTATCTAATAGAGCAGCAGCTTACGCTAGTAAAGGCGAACATGCTGCAGCAGTCGTCGATGCAGAAAGGGCAATCGAGGTAGAACCATCGTTTGTCAAAGCATATTCGCGTTTAGGGTGAGGGTCCTGTCATACTGCAGAGTCTTTACAATCGCTCATTAGTGCCTCTCACCTGTTAGGCATGCTCAGTACACTCTTGGCAACTATAGAGCTTCTGCCACCGCTTTTAGAAAAGGCCTCGAGCTTGATCCTTCTAACGGCAACTTGAAAACTGGCTTACAGAGTGCTGAGGAACGTATTATTCCCGATGATGACGACGACGGCCCCCCTCTTCTTGTCCCTGACGACAGTATTCCTCCCTCTTCAAGTCGTGGCACGGCACCTGCTTCAGAGCATGATCATGGTTTAGGTGGCATGGCAGATATGTTCAGGAACGTGGGAGGAGGCGGAATGCCTGATTTGGCTGGTCTGATGAATAACCCGATGATGATGCAGATGGCTCAACAAATGATGGCCAATGGCGGGATGGAAAGACTGATGTCTAATCCATCTGTTGCTAATATGGTAAGAGTCAGAGTCCTTATACACAAGCAACCCGTCATACTCATCGCAAGGTGGTTGTCAGATGAACCGCGTCCAATCGGGTGGTGGGATGCCGTCCATGGAGGAACTTATGGCCGATCCAACCCTGAGAAATATGTGGGTCCCTTTTCCACTATGATATTGCAGAGTTATTCTGACATGGTGTAGGGCCAGCCAATTTGGAACCGGCAGACAATGATGAAAGGTCTTTCTAGTCAATTCGCCCAACAAATTCGGATGGAGGATGACAGGAAGTATATGTACATAGTCGCTTTTTTCCCATCGGAAAATGGTTGTCAGATCCAACTGTCATTCCTTACTTTTTGGACATAATGAGGATTCGGACAATTCAAGTTGTAAACTCGTGGAGATGTTGTTTTCAGTGAGATCTATAGCTTGGCAATGTCGGAAAAATAAAACTACAATAATTGTGAAATAGCGCTAGAACATGTGCAGTATATTGAAGTAGATACAAGACAGGTAGAGATCTTAGGGAATGGGGGTGTAACAAAGTGACAATCATCACATGTATGACATTAGACACTTTACTCACTCATCAGTATATAGAATACACTATGGAATGTTTACCTTTATTTGTATTAACTGTAAAGTACCACATGTATTTTAGTATATATACCCTTGCAATAGATGAAGACTCCTCAGTGAATCCTTCTGTTGGGTACCATCAACTAACTAGCTCCTACCTTGAGTTTACCAACTCACCCTCTATCATCACAACTTCCTCTTGAGTTCCTTGTTGTGTGCACCAGAGTATAACAACTTTAGGGCATTGTCACACTAGGACTTGCTTTATCACACTCTCCTGCACACTAGTGTAAACCTGGGCCACAGGGTTTAAGTGGTACAGTAACAGGATGAGGCAGCAAATTGTGCAGTTGTCATGGCACAGCTTGTCAAAATTCAATCCAACCCCCCTGAACCAGTCAAGTGAAAATTTAACAAGAAAGTTGAGATTGTTGCTGACCCTGGAAGTTTTGACGGAGATATAGCAAGATTCACTGAATGGTGGATCAAATTACAAATCTGAAAAAAGGCAAATTGTGACTGCACCAACAAGGTACTACCTTGGGGCGCTGGAGCACAGCCACAGAGGCTACAACTCAAGGAATAATGGTACCTGTTACGCACGAAGTGCTTAACAAAGTCTGAGGGTTCGTTGAGGTTTGTAAAGAGACTTATCTGAAGACAAGTTCGAGAACGTAGTTCTGGGTGGAGGTTTTCCAACGGGAGTTGGTTTTCTTCTGAATAGAAGTCTGATCTTAGGAGTCTAGCTTTGTAAGCATAAACTGCGTAGAATCGTATTCGAGAATACTACTGCTGTTACATGGTATTTATAAGGGAAAGGAATCGGTGATAGGAGTTAGGTCCTATCTAGGGCAGGTCCGTCTGTTGAGGACTAAGTACTATAATAGGTACTGTGAATGCGAGAGGAACGGAAATGTACGTGAAGGAAATGAGTCATTGGTCCGATGGTATAACCGATGAGTAAAAAGAAATGAGTAGTCCTTAAATGTCCAATAGAGATCGTAACAGTACCTCTCATCAAGAGAGGGAGGTTGTCTTCACTAATGTGGTATACATATACACTAGGAGAGGACTTGCTGAGTCCTTCCCCATGTATTGCCCAAGTATATATACTATACTACAATACTGTAGAAACTAGGAATAGTCAGGACTACATTATAAAGTATCAGTTTAAGTAATAATGAGGGAGAAATGTAAATAAGACATACTCTCAGTTGTATACAGAACAACTGAGGGGATGGGATGAACAGGAAGATAATCTATATATGAGAATGAATTGATCACATGTAGTTGGAATATCTTCTTTATTGCAAACCTAAACCGTATGCTCCAACAAATACATGAGGTACTATATAGTTTGATAAATAAAGTTAAAAGTCTGATGTCTAGCATGTGACCAGTCTCATGTTGAGTCTAGACACTAGTCAGTGTTTACTTTTACTGTACTTCTACTAATGCATCACCTAAGGTAGGTGCTGAAAGTGTCAATCATAACACAAATGGGGATGCATTTGCTATTACAATACATAATTTTTGGATTTTTAACTTTCATTCTCCTTTTGACATTTGTTGTAATGACCAAAATTTTTATACTCTGGCATACAATAAAGACAAGCAGAGAGGGTGAATAGAGAAGTGGATAAACCCCTTATGATAGGACCAAGTTAGTTGTGAGTAAACAACAGGAGGACTTGCTGAGGAGTTTCCTTGATCTATATACTACTACAGACTATTTATATATGTGTACTACATAGTTAATGAAGGTGGTGGCTGATGATGTTATAGGGCATAGCCCTTGTGACCAGCTCCATCATGTGAGAGTGTTGTATCTAAAAATACAGAGAAACTGTGCAGCACAAGAAAGTGAAGACACAAGTTGGAGTTTTGAAAATAAAGGAAAGTGCAGCATGGCACAAGTATCCAAAAAAGAGAAATAAAGTTAAAGAGGGAACTGAATGTTACAATACACAATTTTTGGACCTCTAATTTTCATTCTCCTCTTTAACTTTCTTCTGTAGTTTTCACACACTGTGCCATGCAACACTTTCCATTTTGTTCAAACTCCACTTTCTTGCGCTGCGCTGTTTTTCTCTGTTCTTAGCTACAAAATCTCTCATGCAGTGGAGCTGGTCACACGGGCTGCGCCCTATGACATCATCAGCCACTGCTCCCATCAACTATATAGTACACATGTACAAACAACCTGTAGTAGTATATATACTCCAATAGATCAAGGAGACTCCTCAGCGAGTCCTCCTGTTGTTTACCCACAACTAACTCGGTCCTATCCTGAGGGTAACCACTCCCCTCACTACTTTTATAGCTTTGTCTGAGTTGTGCGCCAGAGTAACAAACTCTTGGTTGTTGCATTGAAAGTTAGAAGTCTGAAAATTGTGTATCATAATACTACCCCCCTCCTAAGGCTTGGCTTCCAGGTGAGACCAAGTTCCAGAGGTAGTTGTTGAATTTTCAGGCATTGGTTGAAAAAGGGAATTGGAAAGGTTTGAATCTATGCCTCTAAATTTCCTAGAAGCCGAGGGATTCTTAAAATAAAATTTGCAAATAGTGTTGCGGAACTTGTTCAGATGGGCTTCTGGTTCCCACATCCTATCCCCGCCTCCATAGCCCTTCCAGAGGACTAGGAATTCTAATTTTCCACACTTCAAGCATACATCCATCACCCATTTGACTTCAAACTCTTCTTCACCTTCCTGGGTGACTACAACTGGTCCAGGCAGTGGCCCTTTGTAGACATCAGGAAAAACCATTTTTCTATATAGCTGGGTATGTTTCTATAGCTGCTATGATAGCTATTAAATTCCTATTATAGCCAATAAATCTCTATGTGAAGCCTTATAGTTACTATATCAGCTATATCAGCTATACCAGCTCATTTATGTCTATGGAAACCTTTTTCTGATACTAATTATAGTTTTTTTATATTTTTATGATAGAATTAATATTCACCAAATAGTTTGGTATGCATATAAACTAGCCCAGTTATTTAATAGAAATCTATTACAAACATCCAAAGCATTCTCTGTACCCCAGTGAGCAGGCACTTGATCTTTTTCAAACAAAGGCAACAAGTGGCAGCCTTGTCGTATACTGCTCAATGGTACTATGGAAGCTGGTGGAGTACCATCAGCTCTAAGTGCAAGTTTTGTAATCACATACATCATATGTGCTGGATCTGCACTACCTTTCAACTTGGTGTGCCATTCAATGTACGCCAATGGAATTTTGGGCCAATATTTTGGTAAACCAACAGAACCACCATGAAAAATGGCAGGGAGCTTGAGTATTACTTTAACTCTTGCAACATGTGTACCTATGTCATGAAACATTAATTCACAACTTGAAACTGATCATGAAATTAGAGAAGAATATTACCAGCAACACCTGTTGATTCTGCTTTTAACGAGTCTAATACGATAAATATTATCAAACTGTGGAGCAATTTTTTTGCTAGTGAATATGTCAAGTGAATCAAATGGGAGATTTGCAATATTGACTTGATTTTTGAACATATAACCTGGCTAACCATGCATTAGGCAATTCAGAAACTCCTTGATATCACATATAAAGCCATGACATTGGTGATTTTGTTAAATTGATTGAAGGGGTTGTTGTGGAAGAGGAGGTACTTTGGCTATTTTAATACCTAAGCCAGATGGATTCTGGAGAATATCTTGCTGACATAGAACTGGTCTATTTTGTAAAGACAATTGATAGCATTCAAACCACGCAGTTTTTTCTTGCCTTGTTAGCCAGGTGGTCTTTTGTGGACGCTCATTCCTATGATTTGATGCTCTCCATGCATCCTTGGCCATGTCTATGTGGAAATGTTCAAATATTTCTGTGTTGTAGTTATTTGTAGCCCCAAACTGGTGAATAGAGTCGACATAGTGCAGTAAAGAGTTTAGGAATATTCAAATTTTCTCTAACACCCAGAGTGACAAAAATTGCTCTGTTTTGATGAAATGTTTTGAGAGCATTTGATAGATATCCAAGGGTTGTATTGCTGTGTGTGGGGTACTGAGCGATGTAAATGAAGTCCAAGAGTGCTCCATCGTCACTCTCTGACAGCCCACCTTCTGTCACCATGCATCAAGACCTAACAACATCATCCCCAGCCCACTCTGGTGAAGAGGTATGTTGGCTTTCCCCTCTTAATGCAGATGTTACTGACCACTGTTTCTCCACAGCAAACTCAAGCTGACAAGTCCAAATTGCAGACCAATCAATCTCTGCAATGAACTCTGACAGTGATACACTCACAAAGACGCCAACCATATCAACACCCATATGCTGCAGCAGCTCCTACTCCTACTCTTGCACGTTGATCTTGTTGATCTCAATCTCCTGCACGTCAACAACCTGCTCCTGCCCTCATAGCATGACTTGCAGCTGCACATGAAGACTCCTCAATGTTCAACTCAGGAGAGTGGGCGCACTCTGTTAACTCCCTGTTGACCTCTGTTACGTCCACCAATGACTACCTGGACGAGTCTTTGGCTTCTATTGTGGCGCGCTGTTGGCACATAACCAGTAAAGACATAGGTGTCAACTTTTTGCTGATGATCAGCTACATCCAGCTCGTTGCCAAGTCCCAAAGGTAAGTGAAAATTGTTACATATAATTATCATTTCTTTCTGATGTTTGTATGCTAGTCTTTGCTCTCAGCAAGGTATCTCCCTTGCAAACCTTTAGAGTGATCTCCCTCAGCCCAAGCCGTCTAAAAAACAGTTTGAGCAATGGCATGCTATGAGCTGCAAGTTTGCAGCCATAGCAGCCAGTGGTAAGAATGCCTTTGTCCGTATTAAACATACTTACAGATCTATGTAGGATCTATCTATGCTCTCATTTTGGTTGCAGGCTTAAATTTATGGGCTCAACTTGGTGAAATGGATGGAACAACACCATAGGAGATAGCCAATGTCTTGAGGTGGCCAGTTGAATGTAATTGTACTATTTCTTACTGTGTGTATGCTAACTAAACAATGTCATGCAGCTACTGTTAGTGGACAGCTGGTGATTAGTAGAATCATCCCAACTATTTCTACCTTACGCTAAAATCTGCCGCTGAACATAAACTGCATGTTTGCACCTGGCGTACTTGGTTATTATGGCCTTCCTGCTAATATTGATTGCACAAATTTTGAGGCTTCTGATCAAAATTTTAAGGCTAACCAATTCCAGTACATTATAATCACTTGATTTCAACAGTTTCCAAAATTTTTGTGGTTTTTGTAGTACTTTCCAACTCTTGGATCGTTGTCTAGATTGTTGGGGAGTCTGTATGCACACTATAGACATAGCTCATGTACCCATATATTATCATGGTCAGGCTATCTTAGGTGTAGGCACAACATCTTCAGTACGCTTCCTGACTCCCTTATCCGATCTTGATGACATCCTGCCTCATTCTCAACCACCATCACCATTATTACCACCAATTGTCCTCCCTGAAATGTATGTGGTTAGCATGACATTCCAGAATATGGCTGAAGGCAATCGCCAATACCCTGCACCACGGGATCCTGGCGCTAACTATGAGTGGACCGAATCAGGAAGAGAAAGGGCTAGTTGAGCCATCAAGGTCACAGATGTGGAGGACCTGACGGCCAAGGTATGTCATTATCATGTATGTAGTGTACACAATCTCAATGCTAAATACTTGTTCTTAGTTACAGAAACATTATGATGGGGGTGTTCATACAGGCCCCTCAGCATACACTTACATATACCATCCTCAATAGTTCCCTCCATCCCTCTTCTCTTGAAAAATAGTGATGATTCACTCATGTTAACAGTGTTTTTATGAGCCATGGAGAATGTTTCTCTCAAGGATAAGTGTGTAAAACTTGATCCCAACTACCTTTATCACCTTTACAACCCACTTTAACATCAGGAAAAACACTTTGGCTATACAGACTATAATAGTACTATAGTTGCAAATATAATTGTTATAGTGATCATAGCTGCAATAGAAACCCCAACATCTATTCAGGAACAATGTGCTCTTATAGTACTCTTATAGTTGGCTATAGCCTCTTATAGCACTTATAGCACATGGCTGACTATATGAGCTATAAGAGAGCTTGTGGCTGATGGAAAAAAATAATCACACACACAAGGTTTGAACTCTCAACCTGTTGGTCCGCTTTTTTGATGACCAATCAATCTACAGCCACATACCACACAGTTATCCTCTACACCATAGGGGCTTACAAAATGTACTATACATGTGTAATATATTGACCTTTTATGGACTTCTCATTTTATTTTACACATTGTCACAACTTATACTTGGATAAAGCATTACTATAAATATGTACTATGGTCTTAACACCTATATAGGCTATTAGGGCTATAAGAGCCATAATAATGCCTTGGCTAGCTAGATTATATATGTGTGCTGAATTTTATAAATAGTATTGCCTCTGCTATAGTACTATAAAAGCTATAGTAGCATCTATAGTAATGCCTCTACTATATAGTACTATCAGAGCTATTATAGCATATATAATATTGCATCTGCTATATAGTACTATTAGAGCTATAATAGCATAAATAGTATTGCCTCTGCTATATAGCCAAATTGTTTTTCCTGATGAAGACAATCTTAGCCTCAATAATGACCCCTTCCTCAAGTTTTCCATACAGCTTTACCTGAAAGAGACAAACTTGTCTGAAGATTGCTACAATAGCACACACACATTGAGCATATGGTGAATGTAACAACCAAGAGTTAGTTACTCTAGCGCACAACTAGAACCAACTATAGAGATGATGATGAGGGAGTGGTTACCCTTTAGACTTCAACAAGTTAGTTGTGAGGATACAACAGGAGGACTCGCTGAGGAGTCTCCTTGATCTATTGGGGTATATATACTACTACAGGTTTGTTTGTACATATGTACTATACAGTTGATGAAGGCAGTGGCTGATGATGTTGTGGGCACAGCCTGTGTGACCAGCTCCACTGTGTGATACTTGTAGCTAAAATAAGAAGGAAGGCAGCGCAGCACAAGAAAGAGGAGTTTGAACAAAAAGGAAAGTGCCGCATGGCACAGGGTGTGAAAACTACAGTATAAAGTCAAAGAGGAGAATGAAAATTAAAGGTCTAAAAATTGTGTATCGTAACACTACCCCCCTCTTAAGGCTTGACTTCCAGGTGGGACCAAATACCGGCCCTTTGTAGGGTTTCACACGGCTAACATTGACCGTGGGCACTACCCTCATTTGTTTTGGGAGTTCCAGCTCCACCGCATTGGGTTTGACTTCCTTAATCTGGTAAGGCCAAATCCACTTTTCTGTCAGTTTTCTAGACTGCCAATGTTTCAATTCTGAGTGGTCGGTGTCTAATCAGACCAGGTCGCCGACCTTGTAGTCAGGGGCCTTAGAGTGTCTACGCTCTGCCCTGTCTTTCATCTGCTCTGCAGTATTAAATAGTGCCTTGTGTGTTTCGTCCAAGGCAGACTTCATGTCTTTGACCATGTTCTCAGCAGCCTCATTCTTGCTTTTGCCAGGTTCTACACCCATTTGGGGAGGTATGATCTCGTTACCTCAAATGGTGCCTTCCCTGTAGCCAACAACTGTTTAATATTATAAGAGAACTGGGCTATCTTTAGCCACTTGGCCCAATCTGTCTGTCTATCATTGATAAATATACGGAGGTATTGCTTCAATTCCTGATTGAGCCTCTCTGTTTGTCCATTGGTCTGTGGATGGAACACCGTTGATAGTTAAAATTTGATGCCCAGCATTCGGCATAATTCTTTCGTAAATTTGCTAGCAAATTGTGGTCCTCTATTGGAGATAACTGTTTCTGGTAGTCCATGGATAGACCATACAAAATCTTTAAAAAAATCTGCCGTACCAGCGGCGGTAATAGTTTTGTTGGTGGGAATAAATACCATTTTTTTGGAGAAGCAATCTACTACCACCATTACTGAATCATACCCGTTTGACTCAGGTAGATCCGTTGTAAAGTTGACCAATATATCTTGCCAGGGACCAGCTGGTATCGAATTTGGCATCAGTTTACCGGCTGGCGGTTGATGTGAGTTCTTTGCCATGGCACATCTTAGACAGGATTTTACGTATTCCTGTATGTCTTTGACCATGCCAGGCCACATGTAGTTTCTGGAGATCAACTCCATTGTTCGTTGCCATCTAGAGTGCCCAGCCACCAGAGTGTTGTGATGTCTATCTATTGCCTTGATCCTTGCGGATTCAGGCACATAGATTTTGTCTTTAAAACGGAAGAGCCCGTCTTCCCATGAATAGTTCCCATTGCCATCAAGGCGCACCTTCTCTTCTGAGGAGATGTCTTTCTTGAAGACTTCCAGAAGATCGGAATCCTGCCCGATTCTAACATTGGCAATCCTTGATTGGTCTATCAGGGTGACACTTTTGTTGTCATCTTCTATGCCGTTGGCATGATCCTCTCTTCTGGACAAAGTGTCCACTTTCCCCATCGAAGTTCCAGGCTTATAAATGAATCTATAATTAAACCTAGACAAGTACACCGCGTAGCGGGCCTGTCTCCAGTTCAAGTCTTGGGCCGTCATAAAATACTCCAGATTTATATGATCGGTCAAAATTTCGAATTGGTGCCTAGCACTTTCTAAGTAGTGCCGCCAATGCTCTAAAGCTCTAATGATGGCCAGCATCTCCTTATCATAAATTTGATAGTTGCGCTCTGTAGGCAACAAACTATGCGATAAATAGGCACAAGGCCTCCAAAGATCGTCAGGGCATTTAATTGATAGAACAGCCCCGATAGCAAAATCAGAAGAGTTGGTTTCTAGCCGGAACTCTTTGTCTAATTCTGGAAATGCTAATATGGGTGCCGTTGTAAATGCCTGTTTAAGCTTATCAAAAGCTTCTTATTCTTTGGCGCCTCAGTGCCAAACAATGTCTTTTTTTGTGAGATTGTTCAACGGTCTCGTTATCTTTGCAAAGTTTTCGACAAATCTTTGGTAGAAATTGCCTAAGCCAAGGAAGGCTTTAACTCCTTTGACACGAGTAGGCTCTGGCCAATCCAATATAGCTTGAACTTTCTCAGGGTCCATCCTGATTCTGTTCTGGCCAATTATCATACCGAGGAAGTCTACTTCCTTCACTTTAAAATTACATTTTTTGGGTTTGACGAATAGGTCCCGTTCCTGTCAGCGGTAAAGGACTTCTTGCACAATCCTGTCATGCTCAGCCTCATCGTCCAACTTCGTGAATATCAATAATTTGACAATGTAAATGACGACACAGTTTTCCATATCCGCAAAGATCTCGTTCATCATGCTCTGGAAGGTTGCCGGTGAATTAGTCAACCCAAAGAACATGACGAGGGGCTCGAAAGATCTTTGGTGGCATGTGAATGCGGCCTTCCAAGCATCTTCTTCTTTGACTCGTATGTTATTGTACCCCCATCTAAGATCCATTTTCATCAAGATCTTGGCATCAGCCAATTTGTCTACTAGCTGACTGATCAAAGGCAGCGGATACGCGTTTTTAACCGTGTACTCATTTAAGTAATGATAGTCCATAATCATACACTTCTTACCATCTTTTTTAGGAATGAAGAACACCGGGGATGTTATAGGGCTTTTGGAAGGTCTGATGTAACCCTTCCTAAGCTGTTCATCTATGAAACTTGATACCTCATCTCTTTCTGGAGCAGAGAGTGGTATCATGTGTCCTTTTCTCGGTTTGAAGGTGTCCTTCAAATCTATAGCATGGTCCCAAGGCTTAGCCTCTGGGAAGCGCTCTGACTTATGTTTTGAAAAGACTTTCCAGAAGTCATGGTATTCGTGAGGTACCAGCCGCTTAATCTCTTCCTCGGGTTTTACCTCATCATTGTCATTGTCAATCTTTTCTAAAGATCTGAGCTCATCAATGTGACCAGCGTTTATCTTTTCAAGATGCTCAGTTTGACGGACTCGACTCGGTTTACCCAAGTTTTCACACTCCTGAGGACAACGTGACAATGTGACAACCCCTGTCTGCCAGTTGATCTCAGGGTTGTGTTTAAATAGCCAGGTCCAGCCCAAGATTGAATTGATCTTCCCTAGTTGGGTAGCTTCGGCGGTAACTTGTTCTCTGTGTCATTGGTACTCGATAACAAAAGAACATTTGTGCGTGATGCAGCCACCCGCATTAAGCATACCATCAACATTATAGACGGGAATAGATACATCTAATTTTACAAAAGGGAGTCTAATTTGCTCTGCCCAGACCTGATCTATGAAGATGCCGTTAGCGCCTGAATTAAGCAGTGCACTGGTTGGGTGTACTGTGCCCTGGGCAAGGTTTTCCACACCAATGTCTAAATGGATCTCCTTTTGGAATAAATATATGTGCATCAACACATGCCTTGGGATTTCGGGGAAGGGTGGCTCCAAAGAAGAAAAAGGATTATCAAAAGAAACACATTTATCTACTTTAAGCTTTTCTATATTTTGATTTTTATTTTTACCAGAATCAAGCACCCTAGTGTTTGTCTTGCCGGGGCCACACTCCAAAGGAGACGCTGGTACAGCAGTGGTTTTATAAGTATTTTCAGCACCAACTCTTTCATTATCCTGACCCACTGAATCAGCGCTCAAAGCAGCTATATTGCCAGGAAGGTCCAAGACAAATCCACAGTCACAATGCTTCATACAGGTACATACTTCAGATAACAAGTAAAAAAAGAAATCTATTTACAAATTGTGAGCCACCCCCTTCTTTCCGTTATTGCTCGTGCAACACCCCGGAGCAGGGGCCACCTTGTTGTGGTTTACTTCATTGTTCATAGGAGCGAAGGCACCCAAGTGACCTAAGCTCCGAACTCTGTTCCCTGAGCTTTCATTTCATTGACCTGTTGGTTGTAAAAGAAAGCTTGGATCTCGTCATATGAATGACCAGCCAGAGTATTGAGCCGGTTGTCCGGTTTTTCTGTTTCTAATTGGTGTGCCTGGCACCCTTGGTTATTTTTTTGTTGGGCAGCCTGCGCCCCGTTTCTGCAATCTTAGGACATGTGTCCCTCTTGGCCGCAATTGTAGCAGCTCCCTTTGAATCTACGCATCTGTCCGCCCTGGACCGCACCGATATCCATAGGGGCTCCCTGCCCTGGTTGTAGCCCAAATGGCTTGAACCCGTGAGAATGATTATGTTGGTTTGATGACCTAGGGCGCCTCTGGGAAAAGTTATTTTTGGTGGTGGACCCTCCACCTTGGTGCATAGCGTAGAGCTCCATGGCTCTACCGACTCGTCATACTTCCTCAGCCGCTAGGGCCAAGTTCTCGTTTCTGGTATCCTGCAGATAGATCTGTTCTGCAATGCGGGGGTTCACATTACATTCCAGCAGTTCTACTGCATGTTCATTACCAAGCCCTCCTTGGATGGAGAGGGCCAGGAACCGGGTAACATAATCATCCGTCCTCATGTTTCCTTGTTTGAAGGAACAGATGATTTGGCAAGCCCAGTCACGCTCCGCCTGTGGTTTGTAATATTTTTTGATCTCTACTTTGAGATCGTCCCAGGTAGGCCACACACCCGTGGTGTAGCACTCCTGTAATCTTACTTGGGCATATGGACCCGCCACAGGTCCTTTTAGTCGAGATAGCACTGCTGTTGCTACCTCAAAATTGTCGGCAAATGCCTCCCAGTTTGCTTTGATCCAAATCTGGAGCTTGATCCACCATTCGGCAAATCACGCTCAGTCTCCCTTGAAGGCGCCAGGGTCAGCGAAAACTTCTATTTTCTTATTGAACTTTTTCTCCACTGAGGGGGTTGCCGCATGGGGGTTTGCCTGTAGCTGAGTTGCGTAGTCAACACCAAAATCTGTGCACGCATGTTGTGCAACAGAGTGTTGATGTTGGGTTGGTTTTGCGACGACATGTCAACTTGTTCTCTTTGTAAAGTAAAAAAAAGGTAACTGGGAGTCCCTGCTTGCTATCTGCGGATTTACCTCTTCCCAGCTGAGTATTGGATCTCAATCTCCGACTACCCACACTATAGTATTTAAAAATGTATATAAAAGTTATAGTATTAAACCCTGGTCCAAACAGTTGTCAGGGGGTGGCCCGCTTGTTAAGCTGTCAACCCTTCTCCAGACTGGCGGAGGCAAGTGCCCGGCCTGGTCAGAGGTATTCGAAGAAGAAGTTTGTATATAAATTCTAATCAACAGTGGTTCCACACCAACTGCTGAGCTAAAGTACTCCCCTTAACACTGGGGGCTGTGTATCAAAATTATTGTCTCTTCTCCCAAAGCACTACAAGGCCGTTGCCAGGAGCGCACCTATCTGCTATGCGGGATATTCCCAAACAATAATATTATCCCCTTAACCCTGGGGTCCGGGTTTGCACAACGTGTGAGAGAGTAGTAAAGAGCAAGTCCTAATGTAACAACCAAGAGTTACTTACTCTGGTGCACAATTAGAACCAACTATAGAGATAATGATGAGGGAGTGGTTACCCCTTAGGTTTCAACATGTTAGTTGTGAAGATACAACGAGAGGACTCACTGAGGAGTCTCCTTGATCTATTGGGGTATATATACTACTACAGGTTTGTTTGTACATATGTACTATACAGTTGATGAAGGCAGTGGCTGATGATGTTGTGGGCACAGCCTGTGTGACCAGCTCCACTGTGTGATACTTGTAGCTAAAATAAGAAGGAAGGCAGCGCAGCACGAGAAAGAGGAGTTTGAACAAAAAGGAAAGTGCCGCATGGCACAGGGTGTGAAAACTACAGTATAAAGTTAAAGAGGAGAATGAAAATTAAAGGTCTAAAAATTGTGTATCGTAACAGTGAACTACATCCAGAACATGCACACAAGGTCCTATCATACTACCAAGTACAACAATCTGTATCTGAACTAAGTGGTGTCCAATCTGTTGTTCATAATATGTGCATAGGCACATGTCTTGTGTATATAGGGGTATATACTAACCTTGATGAATGTCCAATCTGCTACTAACCAAGATATGATCAAGGCAAGTTAAGGCTGAGTGGAGGGACAAAAGAGGTAGCAGGACAGACCTTCCCTACCATACCCATTGGACCACAGCTTTGAACCCTCTGGTTTCATCCTGATAGGGCTGAATGGATGAAATACTGTGATAGATGGGCACAGAAGATTTTTGATCAGTTTGACAAGAATCAGGGATATCCGGATGCATGGGATGTAGGTACTGGCCAGAATGACCTTCATGCTGTGAAAGATGGTTGAATTAAAGCAGGTGACCCCATATTAATGCTTTTGATGGATGGGGCACAACTTTTCCAAAATAAGATGTCAGATTGCTGGATGTATATATGGGTTTTATATTTGATCTATCCCTGGACAACCATTATAAGAAGGAATATGTTCTACCTGGTGGTTATATCCCTTGACCAAATAAGCCTTAAGTTATTGAGTCTTACCTATTTCCAGGACTGCATCACATCTCAGTCCTACAGAGAGAAGGACTCAAGATACGGCCTTAATAACAAAGTATTCACACCCCATCTATTTGTTTTAACAGCTACAGCCGATGGTCCAGGAATAGTATATTTGAGCTCACTTGTAGGATACCACAGACATTATGGATGCCACATTGACTGTGGGTTTGTAGGTCAATGCAAGCCTAATATATTGCATTATTATCCAGCACTACTCAAACCTATTGATTATAATGTTCAAGGCTGCAACCATGAAGATGTTGATGTTCACCAATTAACAAAACTGTCATTTCAAGGCTGCCAACAAACCTGTCAACTGTTGTCCAGTCTCGCAAATATGCCCAATTGTCAGAACCGTGACCTTCAGAGTAATCAGAGTTTGGAGTGCGGAGATGAGGTGGGGAGTAGAATGGGGTACAAGGTTGGGAGTTGACTTAGCTCATGCGCTAGGCCCTTCCATGGACCTTGATACCTAACTCAATGAAGTGAACAGGTGAGAGTAGAGGATGAATGGTGGAGTGGAGTAAAGGTCCTTCAGAGAAGGACTGGAAAACTTAGAAGGAGACTTTAATAAAGGTGGGAGGAACTAGTTGATATTTGAACTGCAGGAACGGAGTACAGGAGCTACAACTTATATACTATTGGAGGGATTGGGGTTTGTAAGGGGTAACTTGTAATGTAGGTACGGAGTTCCATGCGGACAATTACCTAACGAGGGGAAATCATATGTGAGGGGAGTGTACCATAAGGTCTAAACTACAGAGTCCATGAAGAATACAAGAACATGCGGAGAAAATGTATGGAGGACTAGAAGTCCGGTGATATTGGGGTGGATATCCAGAGTACTATGTGGGGGTGGGCTATGCTGAGCGGCAGAGAATGGGGAGTGTAATTCCAAGAGTGCCAAAGATTTGGGAGTTTGGACTTGAGGATCTCAGATTTTCTGGAAGCCTGAAAACCATGGCCTGTGACATGGATATAACACCAATATTGTTTGAACCATCCCAAACCAGGATACCAAAACCAAATATCCTTCTTGGACTTCAGCCAAGACATACTCTGGCTGTCCCCCACTATTTTGGCTCTATTATGCATCTTATAGCAATCAATATACCAGACTTACTCATTCCTCTATGGTGTGGTACATTTGACTACAACAATCATGACAGTAAAAAACTGTGGGATTGGGCTGTCTTGTTAGGTGATACTTGGAAGCAACATAGTGAGGTAGTTGCCAAATGTGGACCTTTTTTTCCAGGTTATCTGACAGGCTACCTTGTAACCCAGTTGAAAAAACACATACAGGCTACAAGGCATAGGAGTGTTTACTTTATTTGTTCAGACTTACACCTGCCATATTACAGAACATTCTCCCAGACAAATTCTGGCAAAACTTCTGCAAACTTGTATGAACAACAAGAATTATGGGTCGATATTCAATCTCATTGACTGAACTATAGGAAGCAACCATTCTCATCAACAAGTTTAGACCATCTGCATATAGTTTGACCTTCAATACATTCTATATTACATCTAGCACCTGGAACTGTTGCAAATAACCCATTTATCTGCTAATCATAATAGACCATATAACAGACCAATGGGAATCTAGTACAATAAATCCATTAACTTTCTAATCCATATGCAAATCTTTCACAGTGTGGGGTCATACACAATTTAACTCATTCAAGGCTATCATTCCAAACCTCAAGCCAGATCTGCCAGTGATACCCAGAGGTGGAAAAGACCTAGGAGACCAGTACATTCTTTTAAGAGCTATAGAACAAACACCACATATATTCTGTTCAAACCAAGTTGAATGTGTAAACAAGTATACACATTCAACCACGAGTTTTTAGCTAATAACAAAGTCACACATTGGGCACACATCCAATTACGAAATGGCTAAGTTTCTCATTCATCTTGGAAAGAGGATAGAATGACCGTTATACAGGTTTCTTGCAATGTAAAGTTATGCACCTATTTAATTCTACTAGATGATTTCACCCAACTTCACTTCTTGTTAATTTGATGATCTAATGCACACCAATAATTGATCATTGATTGAGCATTAGTCAGTGTTGGATCATTGATCTCATCAGTTGCAGTACCATGTATGGCATGCATCAAGTCAAGACTATCCTTGTGCACATTTTTGACACCAAAGTTTTTAATTTGACAGTATATTGTTGAACTTTTGTCAAGGTCTTCACAAGCTGAGAATATCATATCTTCACCAGACACACTGCATACAATATTACAGAGATAAATGATTACTGGAATATTTTCAGCATCAGAAGGATTGAGTGGCCAGTGGAGATATGATGAGTCAGAGGACTTCAAATTAATGATAGATATAGTGCTCACTTTTGATGTGATTAATGATTACAGCTACATTCATATTGATAGGCCGGAAATTCGAAAAATCACACAAATAGGAGATTGACGGATCTTTAACTGAGCCTTAATATTGGACTAAACTTTTAAAAAAGACTAAACTACAGTTTTGGCTGTGGTTGAGAGCACAAGAGCTCATGAAAGCCAAGTCTGAGACTAGTACTTGTATAGCAAGAAAAAACTATGTAAATGGACATAAAATTGTTCGACATGAATTCCATATCGCCAATAAACCTATGGACGTGAATATATAAGTGCAAGCAGTGGTAGAAAAAAAAAACACTCACCCTAATGGCCTCTCAACCAGCCAACCTCAACTATGTCAATAATCCACAAAACATGCATGACCTGCCAGGGGGGTATCCACTACCTCAGGCTCCTCCTGGCTATACTGGCTATCCTGCAATGGCAATCAGATGTCCCAATCATCCCTTCACCATGCAGTACGGCTAGCCAGGTACGCATTCAGTGGTTCACCAAGGCATGTAGGCATACAGGCATCCGCAGATGCCCATAATGCCTATTGTGCACCAACTGTCATACACAGTAATCAGTGAGCAAGCATCACAGAGGCGCAAGCCTCACAGGTCATCATCGGCAACAGAAGACCCCCTGATAAGTTCGACATTGAAGGTTGCCCAAATGCTAAACCTTGACCTGGGGTAAGTGCCTCAATTGTTCATCTATTATAGCACATGCTAACTTACCAAATATAAGCCTTTGTTTTCATGACAGACATTGTGAGCGGTGAAACAAGGAGGGGGTTTGAGGCCACCACTGATATGCTCTGGGTTGATTTTCAGAGGCGCATATTTGACATGCTTGACGGGCCCCAGGGTGATGCACAGCTAGTGTACAAGATATCTGGTGATACAGGCAAGCAGTCCCACATAAATAACCACTGGGACTTCAAGATGGCAATGGAGCAACTGTTAAACAAAGCACAAAATGCTTGAACGCAAACAGTCACTATGGAGGTAAAAAACCTTGTGAGTCTGTTTGCCAATGTGATAGTAAACGCTCACCAAATTTTCTTCAAGACACTGCTAGTAACTCCTACCACTACCACCACCACAAAGAAGAAATGAACCCATGAAGACAATGTACCCCCTGTACCAAGTGCCGAGTTTAATGGGCAATTAAAAGCCTTTAAACAGCTTGAACAAGCTATTAAGTGTGAGGCCCATTGTGGGCACTGTGTTGTTGAGCAAACAATCTGACGTGATAATCATTGCCGCCTGAATCATCAAGAAATGACACTATAGGCCAAACAAATAGTTAGTCTCTGTTCTTTTGATGAGAAAATGATGCACTTACGGAGACTTGTAGTCGCTAGGGCAAGCAACCATCTTCTCTCCACCCAACTGCCTCAACTTTGACCAAATTCCCACCAAGAAGGCCTGTTTATCACAGCAAGCCAGCACCCCCAACATCCACGTCACAATCAAGAACATCATGCCGCAAAGAGTGCAACACTCTGAAACACTCACCCCGCCACCAAGTACCCAGCCCAAAAGCACTTGTACATCAAGTCAAAATCTAATGAGGCAGCCTGAACACAAATGGTCAGCAGATTCACCCCGAGACACATCACCAGAGATCCATGGCGCAATGATCCCATATCTGCCTGTAGAGAGCCTCCTTAAGTTGTTGGATAGCAAATTTCCGGATTTTCAGGGTATTTTGGATGAGCTTTTGCTTGCCGGTTTCCTTACCATTGATCAGCTGCTGATTTTACCAGCCAACACTTTGGCTACAGTAGGGAACATAGGCATGGTAAAAGCAAACATCATAAGATCGTATGCCAGACGTTGCATAATGCCAGTTTTTGGACTGAAAGGAGAGGGCCATGAAACAGCAATAGATCTTGATGAGATCAATAAGAGCAAAGCTGGCGATGAAATTGAGGTGAAGTATGAGGACTGAGTTGACTTTATTGAGATCCATGATGAGCTTGAAGAGGATGGAGTTATTGAGGTTGAAGATGGAGAGGAAGAAGATGAGTACAATACTGGGTCAGATGCAAGCGGAATATGATATCGAGCTAGCGAGAACAAATAAGCCCCGAGACACAATAATAGAAACTGACCTTTTGGTAGCCCTAATAGCACTGTAAATAGCTTATTTCTCTTAGAATAATAGGACATCAATCACATGTTTAGTCAATTATGCAATGTACTTGCTATGCCTAAACCACCCGTAGACTTTCTCTGGCGTGATGGTCGAATGAACCGCCTCCCAGATCAATGCATATGGATCACACATGGGGCCTTCAGTCTCCCCGAGTATGTAGTCGCAATTGTTCCTCAACCATGCTTTGACTGCTGACCAAACCTCTTCAATGGGATTGAGGTCTGGTGAATAGGACGGTAAATATAATAAACACATTCCTCTGGTAGATAGAATGTTAGTAAAAATGAGTGAGAAATATAAAAAATGACTTACCGCTCTTCAACGAGCTCTCGGATACTGGGGACTTTGTGGATTATTGCATTATTGACAACCAAAACTGTATTGGGTAATGGCCAAAGCTGCATCTGGCCCAGTGTACCCTCAACAAAATCCAAGAAGGCGTCACCTGTAAAAGGATGGTCAAGAACCTCAAGGTGTAAGACACCATCCAACAAGATGGCTGGTAAAATGGAATATCTACAACCACAAACAAAAAAATCCCTTTGGTGAGCACAACCTCCGTGTGGGGCCCATCCAAATGGACAGGGTAGGGTGATTCAATTGAAGTGGGTTTCATCTGCAAATACTAGTGTTACGATAACACAATTTTTGGACCTTTCCTTTAACTTTCATTCTCCGCCTTAACCTTTTACTATAGTTCACACTCCATGCCATGTGGCACTTTCCTTTTTCGTTCTAACTCCACTTTCTCGCGCAACACTGTCTTTATTCTTTTTTTAGACACAAAGTCTCTCACGCAGTGGAGCTGATCACACGGGCTGCACCCTCTGACATCATCAGCCACTGCTTTTATCAACTATACAGTACATAGGTACAAACACTCTGTATTAGTATAAATACCCCAATAGATCCAGGAGACTCCTCAGCGAGTCCTCCTGTTGTTAACCAACAAACTCTCTGCAGCCTAAGGGGTAACCACTCCCCATTCACTACCCTTATAGTGTGTTCTTGTGTGCGCCAGAGTAACTAACTCTTGGTTGTTACAACTAGCTGTTCTGTTTGAAAGTGGTCACCAACTAGCATCTTGTAAAATGTACGATTGTCTTCATCACGCTTGCAGGCAGGACGGATGACCTATAAACAATTTTTCAAAGCAAAAACAAAGAACAAAATAATTATAATACTCACCTTTTTCATGGTAAATCCCCGCCTCTGCAAAGTCCTCAATATTGTCGTCAACAAGGTCTGCACACCACAAATTTCTTGTAGCTGCTCCTGCAGTTCACTGATCATCATGTCTGGCTGCCTTTCTATACAGCCCTCCAAGAACTTGTTAAAACTTAGGACTCATTTTTTTATAATAAATGTTGAATTACTTACTGTTGCATCTAGGCTGGTCAATTTCCTAGGGCTTCCTGGGCATGCTGGTATCTATTTGAGGCCTCCAGTTTCTTGGTAAGTTTGGCAAATCCTCTAACAGTTCTCTCACATATTCCTAGGTAGCACAAAATTTGACGGTCAGGAACACAGTTAGACTCTGACAGAGTCTGATCCGGTTGTCGGCGTAGCAACATAATTCACACTCCATTTAGCCCGCCTGTGCATGTGCTCTCATGTGCTGGTTTATCAATATGAATTTAGCCGTATGACAAGGAGCTCCTCTAGGCAATTGAAATCTGTTATAATTGCACCAGCAGGTGTTGCTATACACAATTTTTGGACCTTTAAATTTCATTCTCCACTCTAACTTTCTTTCGTAGTTTTCACACACTGTGCCAGGTGGCACTTTCCATTTTGCTCCACTTTCTCACACTTTGCTGCTTCTTTATTTTTAACTACAAGTCTCTTATGCAGTGGAGCTGGTCATATGGGCTACGCCCTATGACATCATCAGCCACTGCTTTCATCAACTGTATAGTACATATGTACAAACACTCTGTAGTAGTATATAAACCCAATAGATCCAGGAGACTCCTCAGCAAGTCCTCCTATTATTTACCCATAACAAACTCGGTCCTACCTTAAGGCAGATTACCCTCTCCTTCATTCACCCCTCCTTGCTTGTCTTTGACATGCACCAGAGTATACAGACTTTGGTTGTTACATTAGAACTCGCTCTCTTACTCTCTTGTACTTTTGTGCAAACCTGGCCACAGGGTTAAATGGAGTCTTTCAAACAGTAAGACTTTGGTGCCAGACCGGTTTGAGCTTTTGCTAGCCGGCGAAAACAAAGTGTGTGCCCCAGTCCTGTAGGATAGCTCCTTAGGACAAGGTAATAGAGAGATCAAATTAAAATATACATGGCCCCCAGTGTCAAGGGGAATACTTTAGCCCACCAGTGGTGTGGAACCATTGTTGATTAGAATTTACATACAAAGCTTCTTCTTTGGATACATTTGACTAGGCCGGGCACTTGCCTCCGCCAGTTGGAGCAGGGTTAACAGCTTAACAAGTGTACCACCCCCTGACAACTGTTCAGGCCAGGGTTTTGTTACTAAAACTTTACTTTTTCAAATACTATAGTGTGGGTAGTTGGGGATTGAGACGGAAGAGGTAGATCCGCAGATAGCAAGCAGGGACTGTAACAGCCAAAGTTTGTACACCCTGGCACACATTAAAGACAAGCAAGGAGGGGTGAATGGAGGAGAGGATAATCTCCCTTAGGTAGGACCAAGTTTGTTATGGGTAAATAACAGAAGGGCTCGCTGAGGAGTCTCCTTGATCTATTGGGGTATTTATACTACTACAGACTATTTGTACATGTGTACTATACAGGTGACAAAAGCAGTGGCTGACAATGTCATAGGGTGCAGCTCGTGCAACCAGCTTCACTGTGTGAGAGACTTGTAGCTAAGAATAAAGAAAAGCAGTGCAGCATGAGAAAGTGGAGTTTGAACGAAATAGAAAGTGTTGCATAGCACAGTGTATAAAAACTACAAAAGAAAGTTCAAGTGGAGAATGAAATTTAAAGGTCCAAAAATTGTGTATTGTAACAGGGACCCCCAGCTACATATTGTTTTACCTACAACACATTGAACAAGTCATCATGTTGGCGCAAGAGCAGACAGTGGACATAAATGCTATCCTTTACCGGATGTGGGAGAGAATCACAAATCTCACCGCACAACTTGAAGAAATCCAGAATGCACAAAGTGCTAGTACTATTGACCCCGGCACTTTTAAAAGAGATCAGGCTAAATGTGCGGAATGGTGGATTAAGCTACAAATTAGGATCAAGGCAAACTGGGACGTGTTTGTCGATGATTTTGAAATAGTGACAGCTGTGCTGTCAAGACTCAAGGGACCTGTTGCAGGCTAATATACCCAAGTTAGACTTCAAGAGTGCTATGCCGCTGGGCACTGGCCTACTTGAAAAGAAATCCAGGTTGAAATTGAAAAATATTTCAAACCACAAGCTGAGCGTGACTAGGGGCGTCAGCACATCCATTCCTTCAAACAAGGAAACATGAGGACGGATGACTTTGTAACCTGGTTCCTGGCCCTCTCCATTCAAGGGGGTCTTGGAAATGAACATGCAGTGGAGTTGTTGGAGTGCAATGTGTCACCAGCTATTGCACAACAACTCTATCTGCAGGATATGAGAAACAAGGACCTCTCAGCAGCTGCAGAAGAGGTTCACAAAATTAGTAAGGCCATGGAGCTTTACCAAATGCAATTTGGTGGCGGGTCCACCACCAAAAACAACCATTCTCAGAGGCACCCTGGGTCATCACACCAAAATCCAAATCACTCTCACAGGTTAAAACTGTTTAGGCTGCAGCCAGGATAGGGTGCTCCTATGGATATTGGCACGATCCAAGGTGGACAGATGCGCAGATTCAAGGGCAACTGTTATAGATGTGGCCAACAGGGACACATGTCCCAAGATTGTAAAAATGGGGTGCAGGCTGCCCAACGAAAAAATAACCAGGCATACCAATTAGAAACCAAAAAACTGGACAATCAGCTCAATACTCTGGGTGGTTGTTTGTACAACAAAATCCGGGCCTTTTTTTACAACCAACAGGTTGCTGAAATGAAAGTTCAGGGAAAAGAGTTCAGAGCTTAGGTCATTTGGGTGCATTTGCTCCTATTAATGATAAAGTAAACCACAACAAGGTGGCCCCTGCTCCGGAGTGTTGCACAAGCAATAAAGGAAAGGGGGTGGCTCCCCGATTTGTAAATAGATTGTTAAATTTATTATCTGAAGTATGTACTTGTATTCAGAAATACTTCCTCTTAGCCTCCCTGCCTTTTCCCTCAAGGATTCAGTTGACTGTATCTCTCTCAAAGATACAGATTGAATCTTTGATTTGATTCCTCTCAAGTGAGTTTTTTCTTCTTCTTTTCCACTATTCTATTAACTACTTTGATTCATATACAGTAAATTTGCTCTTCCAAAACAATTGCAAGATGATTGGAGGACAGCCCTTGTGCCATGTATGGAGGACCCGATTACTATCATCATTGCAACCTACCACCATGAAAACCTCATCTAACAAGGACTTGCCACCCACCAAGACCAAGATGATTCCAGCATCCGCCAAGGGCACTGCATCCAGGTCAAGGCCTCCTATGACTGGCATGCATCAGTGAATATTTGATTCCCTGCCAGGAGGAACCGATCAGAAAATCTAGACTGGACCAATGCACAGAGGATGATTGTTGAGAACTCACTAGTAGTCCTCAACATTGCAGATCTTTGTACTAAGGTATGTTTATCTTTTTTAGACGTACTCTACTGATTGACAGATTTACTACAGCTATCAAATTTCTACACAAACGGCTGCAAGACCACATCTATGTATCTACGCATACCAATGTCGTCTGCTATACCTAATGAGATCAACATTTGAAATGATAATGGATCTCTATTGGCTTTTATATGTCAGGACATGCCTCAAGCTATGAAGACCAACCTTTCAGTCACCAATGGAGGAAATCACATACAGCAATTTCAATGTGTCCATCTTTCTTGGTGGAATAGGTATAGTACATCAGTAAGTTGTTCTATGTTATATATGGTTTGTGCTTTCTTAACAGAGTGTATACAGGGTCATGATGCTCCAGCAAAGCGTCCAGATAGACTTGTTGGTGCCAACCAGAGTCAATTTTTGCCTTACCTATCCAGTGAAAATGAATAGAATGAACAGCTTTATTTTAACCTTTAAGCAGCCTTTGGTGAGGTGTTTGAGTGGATTGAATCAAAGGTTTTTTTCTTCTGTGGACGTATATAATTTGAATACATTTTCTTACAGATAGAGTATTGTCTTCCTCAAGAATACTCTACTCTAGATAGTGGATACTTTGCCAGGCAAGCCTGGATCCCCTGTCAGCCCATTTTTCTCCCTTGTTCTCAACATCAATGTTTGCACAAATGCTCATAGAGATAGTAAGGATCAAGACTTATGCCTAGTTTTACCTATTGGTAATTTTTCTGGGGGTGCTCTTGTTATATATGAGCAAGGGGTTGTTTCTCAGTTGTGTTCTGGGGATTTTGTTATATCTTGCTCTGAAGAGACAACTCATTTTAACCTTGACTATTGAGGGGAAAGAGCTTCCTTTATTTACATACAGATGGCCAGTTTAGATCATGGGTTAGTAACAAGAATGGTTGGGAGGAAAATTCTTTCTTCAATTAATACTACATAATTTTAGCTAGAGTTTTCTTTGTTTTCTTGATTTTTAGGGAAGTATACAAGCTTACAACAGCCATCTGTCTATATGTGTTTGTGGGTCCATATTGAGTTTGTTTGTGCTTTTTTTTCAGTCTACGCGTTGACTCTCTTTCTTTCTGGCTGTGATTTGCTGTTTTCTCTCCTTTTTCCAATTGTCACTGTTGCTGTCTTGTCTCATTTTATTGAAATGGCTAGAGTTACACGTTCTACTAAGATAAAGGGAAAAGTTTCTGCCAAAAGAATCACCAGAACTCCATCCAAGAGTCCATCTCCTCCACCATCAACTCAGCCCCCTGCAAGGAAAAAGGTATTCACCCTTTTATCCTTGGGTTTATATCTTAATATTTCATTTTCAGGCACCTACTGGTACTAGGGGATCTAAAAAAATGTCAAAAGAAGATGAAAACCTCTTTAAGACTCTTTTGGACAAAAAAAAAGCAGCTGAAGCAACCGATAAAGAGGCAGCCAGAAACAGTATATATATTTGTCTTTCCAAGACCAATAACAAATTATTATTCTTAGCTATACAAAATAAAGCTGCTGACATGCTAGCACAAGAAGATAATGGAGAAAAAACACAATGATCTAGATGAAGATGAAAGCTCTCAAGTAAAAAAAAAGACATATATCAAACCCCTTCAGTGACTAGGAGGAAGATCAAGAACAGAACAAAGACAATAATTCTCCTATAAATATTATAAATAATATCCTAGGTGATATGTCTGAC
The DNA here is from genome assembly GCF_000218685.1 of Serpula lacrymans var. lacrymans S7.9. Taxonomy (NCBI): domain Eukaryota; kingdom Fungi; phylum Basidiomycota; class Agaricomycetes; order Boletales; family Serpulaceae; genus Serpula; species Serpula lacrymans. The sequence continues at coordinate 1,574,904 of NW_006763292.1, read as the reverse complement.
AACCATCCTCAGCCTATCAAGTCTCATTCAAACACTGAAAAAGACGATGAAGCCCTTCTTGACCAAGATAGCAATCATGGTGGAGCTAACTCTCAGTCTTTGGATGATAACATTGTAAGTGTTCCTTCTCCTTCATTTTCAGACTTGTTTATACTACATTTTACAAGGTTGCTCAAAGTTCAACAATGACTACTTCCAACTTAGGATCAACTTCATATAGTCCTAGTCCTAGCATTTTATGTCTCTTCATCAAACTATCATCCTCCAAGGCTAAGCTAAGTTCTATTACTTGCTCAACTTTGAAATATATCGCTAGTCTTGGTCATAAAGCTATGAGGACATACACTGTTGCTCAAAATGGCTTTCCAAACCCTCTTGACTATCAATTAATCTGCTGGGACTTATTTAAAGCTATCAGTGAAGACAAAGCTGCTGCCTTCTCGGCCGACAAAATGAAGATTTTACAGGATGATCAAGACTTGAAAGCTCAAGTATTGGAATATGTGAGTACAACTTCATCAGGAAAAATCCTTTTGCTATATAGCGCTATATAGCCACCACCTATATATATAAACACATTCATAGAAACTATAGTACTATCAGTGCAATCATAGCTCTTATAGCTCTTATAGCACAATAGTAGGCAAAATTTTAACCAAGGGGAGAAGTATCTATAATTCCCTTAAACTCTGGATTAATCTAACAAACTTGTTCAATAATAGAAAGAGGCCAAAAGTCTTTGGAGTCAAGTATATTATTATAGGCATGATACTATAAGTGCTCTTATAACCTATAGCAGCCTACATAGCTCCTATAGCTGTAAAGATCATAGTTATAATATAGTTCAAGGTGCTTAAAAGGGCTAATAAATCATACAGTATTAATTACTTATGTAGCCTGTATTAGTGAAATAGTAGTTTGTATCCCTGATACTTACAAAATAAAAATAATGATTTATCCAAATATAAGTAGTGACAATAAGTAAAAAAATAACCTAAGTCCATGAATGGTTAATATATAACACCTGCATAACACATTTTATAAGCTCTCATGGTGTAGTGGATAAATGTGATATGTGGCTGTAGGTTGCCTAGTCACCCAAGAGCTGACTAGCAGGTTGAGAGTTCAAATCCTGTCTGTGTTAATTTTTTTCAATCAGCTACACAACAATTTCCAACATCTATAAGAGCATTTATAGAGCTATATGAGGCTCTATAGATGGCAGAGGTTCTATAACAGGTTTGACCACTATAACAGCTTTATGAGTACTTATAGTGCTATAGAGCTCTATATAGCTACCCCCATTTTTCCTGATATTATTATAGCAAACATATATTAACCGTCCAATTAGAACAGATTTGGAAGGGTTGCACGCAGGTTAGAGGAGAGCTTGTTTTTAAGGCCAGATTAGGTTTTCCTCCTACGTATCAAATCAAACAGTTCCATAATAGAGAGGAGCTGGGAGATCTTATTCCATGGATGATCAAATCTGGTGTGTTGATCAATGCAAGTATAGTTCCATAATAGGGAGGAGCTGGGAGATCTTATTCTATGGATGATCAACTCTGGTGTGTTGATCAATGCAAGTATAAACTTCAAGGTATGTTTTTTGTCCTCATAATAATATATACAATCTGATTTGTTGTATAGGATGAAACATCTGATGTTACGCAACCATGGAAAAACAACATCTTTAAAACACTCTTTCAAAGTCAGTGGTGGGAACCTAAAGGTGAAGGAAGGAAATATGGTAAGAAAGGCAACCCATATCTCCATAACGCCCCTGCACTTTCCCTGGTAGCATGCTCTGTAAGGTTTTTCTTATTTTTTTATTCATAAATTTAATCATATATTTAGGTTGAATGTGCTTTAGTTGGCACTATCAACAATAGGATGGTAGAATTCTCTGAGAATTTATTTGCTCCAAGGTATGTACCATTTGTTTTCTGGTTATTTTATACATTTGCCTCATTTAAGTTATAATGTTCCTTACAAAGTTTGTTGATGGATCTATATAAATCTAACTTAAGAGTTCAGGGAGTGTTCCCCAAAATATCTGGCAAGTGTGTTTGGTGCTATTGAGGAGTTTGTTGACAAAACCGGATAAACCTGGTCTCTGCCGAAGCAGCCATTGTTCTCCATGGAGCATAGCCACCACTCCATGGAGTCACCATTGTTCTCCTAGAAGCACAATTGTACTCCTAGGAGTCATTATACTGTAGCGAGTAGCACCTCCAACTATAAGTAGTAGGGGGTTTAGTATAGGAATACCTCAGTCGTTTATATAGCCTCTCGGGCAGCGGCTGAGTTTCACTTATTTTTATTATTTGTGTAGTGAATTGTTTGCTCTAATTTTTTATTTTTATTTTTCTTATATTTTACAGGGGCGGTCCCAGTACTTTGGCTTTTTCTGAATCCTCCCTTCTTATGTTTGACTTTAATGCTTTAGAGGAGGCAGCTAGGGCTTTTAAGCAGTATTCTCATATACTTGTAACTGTTATTTATATATTGCGCTTTTATAGTCCATTGATGTTTTGACTGTTTTAACATTTTGAAAATGAGTGGAAGTGAAATGCTCTGGATTAATCTAGTTAGCTTTGAATGGTGTTTAAAGTAGAGTCATTTATATCAATCTATTGCAAGGTTGCATGCAGCTGGGGTGACTTTGATATATTTGAGTTTTTATGCTATAGGCAATTTCTGTGTGCTATAAGCCTGCACATTTTTGCATCTGGTGCACTATAGTGCATTATAGTGCATACTATGGCGCACTATAGCAAGGTACTTTGTAAGATTTGCACTTACAGATCTGAACAGATCTGAGTGATATTTTTTGCACTTTATTGCATTTATAGCCACATCATGTTTTCCTGATATTACTGCCTCTCCCTTTGATACTAAGTCATCTTGGATGGAATGATATTTTTGTTGAATATGTTTTGTGCAAGCACAGAATTGCAGATCTTATGTAAGGATGATAGCTGCTTGATTGTTGCAGTACAATATTGTAGGAGCATTTTGAGCACTTGAAATTTCTTCAAAAAATATCCAAAGCCATGCAAGTTGTTATGCAGCATTGCTCAGTCCAATGTACTCTGACTCCGTGGAGGATAAAGCTACCATGCTTTGTTATTTGCTTGTCCAGGAGATTGCTCCTTGGATGGTGATAAAAACAAAACCTGATATTGATTGGGACGTGTCTGGGTCTCCAGACCAATCTACATCCAAATACCCATAGAAATCCATGTCCATGGAGAAATCAGTGCCATCATAATGTAGTTCCATGTCTCTGGTTGCTTTCAGATATCGGAGGATACATTTTGCAGCTTCCCAGTGATGGCTCCTTGGAGCTGAGCTATGCCTGCTTAGTATTCCAACAACATAGGCAATGTGTGGGTGGGTTCTGAGCATGGCATACATAAGGGAGCCCACAATTGAGAGATATGGCACTTGACACCCTTCAATAGGCAATTCATGTTGCACAATATCTTCCCTTGGAGCATTTGCAAGAAGTTTTGATCCATGGGCCATTGGTGTCTATACTGGTTGCAGTTCTTTATTCCGGTACGCACCAAGATTGTGACAATGTATTGGTGTTGCAAAAGGGAGATTGTTTTGTTTGAACAATCACATCAGATTTCTATTTCAAGGATGTATTTTGCTTCTCCAAAGTCCCGCATTTTGAATATATATTCAAGTTTGGCTTTTGTGATATCCATGAATTTCCGGGATGAAGCTCCTAGGAGGAGGTTATCTACACAGACAATAACAAAGTATATTTGTTTGTTATTCTAGAACAAATAGAGGCATTTTCTGTATTTGGTCTTGTGAAACCAAGCTCCCGGAGCTTGCAATCAAAGGTTTTGTTCCATGTACAACCAGTTTGTTTTAATCCATAAATAGAATTCTTCAACTTCTAGCAATATCCAGGTTGGATAGGAACGCCCCGTGGAGGAAGCATGTATAGTTTTTCTTCAAGTTCTCCATTGAGATAAGCTGTAGATACATCAATTTGATGAAATACTAGGTCATACTTTGCTGCCAGGGCTAGAATAATTCAGATTGACTCTAAGTTTGCAACAGAGCAGGAACCTCCTGGTAGTCAATCCCCTCCCTTTGAGTAAAGCCTCGTGCAACAATCCAGAGTTTGTATCTCTCAATGTTTCTGTTTTGATGTGATAGGTTTTACTCCCTTTGGAAGTTGAACAGTGTCATATATTGCATTGGTATTGAGATTTAGGAGTTCCTCCTCCAAGGCAGACTTCCATAATTCTCCATCTGGGCGTGATAAGGCTTTTTTAGGGTCCTTGGAAGGTCTGTATTGTATGGACCAGTGCTTGCTATTCTAGCAAAGAATGTCTCCTCTGTGTTGGATGTCTCTCTGGGAACCTCAGGAGTATTAGGTTTCTCTACGGAGTTGTTGTGCTGCTCTTTTTGAGACTGTTCCTCATTTAGAGTCTTTTGATAATCTCAGTTTTTGTCTGCAGGATGAATCTGGTGACTGCTTTTGTGTACTCCTAGGACTTCAACAGGCATGACTGCTCTTTGTGGAATGTGTGCAGTGATGACACCGCAAAAATGTTCATGTAGGTAGCATCCATCCAATTGGACACAAAGAAAGTGCAGGATATTCTTCACTGTTAAACACCAATAAAAAGATATTTTAAGATTACCACTGTTTCAAACAAACTGTTGTAATCCCCCCTTCAACATCTTCTTGTTCAGATTTGCAAACAATATGTCAACAATGCAACCTGATTACAACTAGTACTCAGACACAACCAAGGATGAGGTGATTCTCAGGTGAAGTAGAGAAATCAACATGTAGCAGTATATGTAGAAGCGTACCAAAAATCAGGCAAGACCAAGCCGCCCAAAGAAAAAACAAACAAGTACAAAGAAGTCGGTCCTAAACAAAGGAATGCAATGGATCAAACCTGCACAGGGGGAAAATACTAATTTTTCCTCAGATAAAATTGTAATAAAGGTATGTGCAAAGACAAAATAGATACACACATTTTCTCAAGGTAAAATTGTAAAAAATATAAAATTATTGCTTGAATTTACTACTTTTATCTCATGATACAACCATGAGGAATATTTGACCTCAATTATCCTCATTCTCACAAGAAAATATTATGCATAGAATCAGATCAATCTGATTGTTCCCAAATTTTAGTTAGACTTATTTTGCTGAGAAAGTAGTGACAAAAAGGCAAGAAATTTCAGGCTTTATCTCTTTGTAACAATGTAGATCTTTTTCTCTTTTCTTCATAATTTTTCTCCATAATAAATTTTGAATTTTCAGTCAAAAAAAAAACAGTTCAAATCTCAATATAAAATAAAATGTAAGGAGATAAAACATGTCATATGCAGACTTCTTTGTTTGATGATGTTACACTCAGATTAATTTTAATTTTACCTTGCAAAAAAACTTTGAATTTTATCAGCTTGAGGATCCAGTAAACATTGCTACTACATTTCAAAAGCAATTGTATTTTTTCTGCTTTTTAAATACATATTATCTAAAATATTTTCTCAGTATTATGGCCTTCTCTTTTGTGTAAATATGGAGGTTATATATATAATGTTTCTTTTATTTTTAAAGATTTTTCACATATGAAAAAATGATACTATGAATAGCTTTTTTTTCCAGAAAAAATTCTGGAAAAATATGATTGCAACACTTGTCACTACTCTCAACTCATGATCGACTGTTGATTCCGGGCAATCATCAGTAGCATAGTTGAGTCAACAACCAACAATCAACATCAACAGGCAACAGTGTTACAATATGTTTACAGTTTTAATTGCATTTTTTCTACCATTATAATTTTCATTGTATATCTGATGTTCTTCACAATGTATATTACATTTTCTCAAAATGTATTTATCATATAATATTGCTGTGCAGGTAAGTAGACATTTAAGGTTGTATGAATGGTCTCAGATGCCCCTGACAGTAGTCTTTAAGTGGGCTGAGGTACCCTGAAGCTCCAGAACAGTCTCCAAGCAAGCTGAGGTGCTCTGAAGATCCACCAAGCACTTTTGTTTGGGTGTTGATGATTTCAGATGCAGATACTTTGATTTATTCTTTGAGCAACTTAAAGCATTGTGAAGCTGCATGAAGCACCTCTGATCTTATCTGTGTTATTCATTTGCAGAAAAAAACTTGTTTTGGTTTGACTGTACTGTGCAGTCACTGTAATATATAGTCTAAATCCCATCTGGTGTCCTGTAGTTTGACATATAGAGGAATACACAGGAGAATCCTATATCATGGAAGATGTGAGCCAGGCTAAGTTTCACAAAGAACTCAAAACCAATAGTGGTCTGTAAGCAAGCTGAGGTACTCTGAGGCTCTATAAGGTGCTTTTATAATGCAAATACTTTGAGTAAAAGTATTATGTTATTTTTTCTCCTTTGGGGATTGTAAAGCACCACAAAGCCATAAGAAACATCCCCAATTTAATCCTCAACCAAGCTAAGGAAGTGTAAAGATTTGTGAAGTATATTTACCCTCATATTCAAGCAAGCTGAGGGAGTTTCAAGATGTGTAAAGTGTCCTTGTGTTTATCTCTGTTCAAGCTGGGGCATAGTGAAGCTCTCTGAATTTCTATAAAAAAAAAGCCATTGCCTATTGCCTATTTGCTCGGCTACTGGGGTATGAAAACAAAATGCTTTATACTGCTTCTGCAACATTGAACATGGAAGGAACAAATGATGCAATGTGTGGCACTGGCACAATGGTGGTAGTGGTAAGCCTTAGAGTCTGGGTCATATCCAATCAGTATACATTCATACAAGCATTTAGGGATCTTAGGATTATGGTGGTCTTAGATGAGCACAAAAGCACAAGATCTGATTTCATACAAGTGTCAAATGTCAGGGCATTTCTCAAACCAATTTTCATACAGAGTATGGGGGGGATGTGTGAGAAAGTATACAGACGGAGAGGTAGTTTGCGGTACAGACAAATTCATCCCAGAGTGGTGGAGCATTGCAGGTATGACACATAGTGCAAGCCTTGTCATCAGGGTGTAAGTATTCAACACAATCACTATGAGTGGAAGTGTGAAGAGCCACTAGCTCCAGAAACAGAGCAAGGGTTGATGGGATAGAGAGAGCAAAAATCAGACAACAGTTGGAAATGTGCACAGAGGCACCAGTATCCAGAAAAATGGGAGCAAAGGCAGCATCAAGGACATTGTTAGCTAGAATATCAGTAGGCACAACTGCCAATGCAACATCAGGAGTGTCCCAGTTGATACTGGCAACAAGAGGTTCAGACACTGCAAGCCATTGTACTCAGCTAGGTCAGTAGTTGAGAGACTCACCATGGATAGGGCAAGTAAAGCAGTGTTAGGGGTACCAGCATTGCTAGTGTTCCTAGAACCAATATCAATGGGCGCAGAGCTGGGTTGGGAGATATTATTAATGATGAATACCATGCCAGACACTGCATCTACAAGGTAGGCTTTTCTGTTGCTGGCTTTTATCTCAGTTGGGGGCATCTGCAACTTCAAACTTAAATGCCTACTAACTTGCACAGTAATATTATATGATAAATACATAATTCTTTTTCTCAAAGTATTTGCATTATAAAAGCACCTTATAGAGCCTCAGAGTACCTCAGCTTGCTTACAGACCACTATTGGTTTTGAGTTCTTTGTGAAACTTAGCCTGGCTCACATCTTCCATGATATAGGATTCTCCTGTGTATTCCTCTATATGTCAAACTACAGGACACCAGATGGGATTTAGACTATATATTACAGTGACTGCACAGTACAGTCAAACCAAAACAAGTTTTTTTCTGCAAATGAATAACACAGATAAGATCAGAGGTGCTTCATGCAGCTTCACAATGCTTTAAGTTGCTCAAAGAATAAATCAAAGTATCTGCATCTGAAATCATCAACACCCAAACAAAAGTGCTTGGTGGATCTTCAGAGCACCTCAGCTTGCTTGGAGACTGTTCTGGAGCTTCAGGGTACCTCAGCCCACTTAAAGACTACTGTCAGGGGCATCTGAGACCATTCATACAACCTTAAATGTCTACTTACCTGCACAGCAATATTATATGATAAATACATTTTGAGAAAATGTAATATACATTGTGAAGAACATCAGATATACAATGAAAATTATAATGGTAGAAAAAATGCAATTAAAACTGTAAACATATTGTAACACTGTTGCCTGTTGATGTTGATTGTTGGTTGTTGACTCAACTATGCTACTGATGATTGCCCGGAATCAACAGTCGATCATGAGTTGAGAGTAGTGACAAGTGTTGCAATCATATTTTTCCAGAATTTTTTCTGGAAAAAAAAGCTATTCATAGTATCATTTTTTCATATGTGAAAAATCTTTAAAAATAAAAGAAACATTATATATATAACCTCCATATTTACACAAAAGAGAAGGCCATAATACTGAGAAAATATTTTAGATAATATGTATTTAAAAAGCAGAAAAAATACAATTGCTTTTGAAATGTAGTAGCAATGTTTACTGGATCCTCAAGCTGATAAAATTCAAAGTTTTTTTGCAAGGTAAAATTAAAATTAATCTGAGTGTAACATCATCAAACAAAGAAGTCTGCATATGACATGTTTTATCTCCTTACATTTTATTTTATATTGAGATTTGAACTGTTTTTTTTTTGACTGAAAATTCAAAATTTATTATGGAGAAAAATTATGAAGAAAAGAGAAAAAGATCTACATTGTTACAAAGAGATAAAGCCTGAAATTTCTTGCCTTTTTGTCACTACTTTCTCAGCAAAATAAGTCTAACTAAAATTTGGGAACAATCAGATTGATCTGATTCTATGCATAATATTTTCTTGTGAGAATGAGGATAATTGAGGTCAAATATTCCTCATGGTTGTATCATGAGATAAAAGTAGTAAATTCAAGCAATAATTTTATATTTTATTACGATTTTACCTTGAGAAAATGTGTGTATCTATTTTGTCTTTGCACATACCTTTATTACAATTTTATCTGAGGAAAAATTAGTATTTTCCCCCTGTGCTGGTCACTGCGGGACCAGGAAATTGTGTACTATCTGCACTCAAATGCACTCAAAGTTGCTTCCATGTAATTATCAAGGACTGAGAGATAAGAAATGGTATATATATGAACCTCTCACTTTAAAGATACCATAATATGCATAAACTTCATACTTTGAAAACAAATCTTCACGTCTTGAGTCATTTCTCTGACCCACAGAAATGAACAGTACCACCAGTGACTGCATGGCTCTCCTCGTTGTCCAAGTCATCATCGATGTCCATCAGGTCCTCATTGGTATATCCGGCCATCACAGGGATGGCAGTTGTATACCCACTGGGTCCTGCGCCATGAGTAGAGCCGGCTTGACCAGAAGTCATTATACCGACACCAATACCAAACTTCCGACCACCCATGTTCTCCCGACAGCTAGACCTGCTTCTGCTACTTGGGCTATCACGCTCATCATGTCGAATATGATTCCTTCGTCCACCTTCTCCTTCGTCGTCGGAGTCGGACAACTCTCCGTCATCCTGTCTTCGAGAATCTAGTAGCCGCAACGATCGCCGAATATCAATATCCTGCGATGTAAGATCTTCATCTCTATCGATATCATCCATAAAGTCATCCACAGGTATCCTCGGAATATCTGCAACAGAGTTAGGACTGGACAGTCAGTGTTATTCAGTTGGGGCGGGACTGACCTGTCAATTGAACACTTGGGGGTCCTCTCAGATGCCTCAAGTTATCCATAATGATGTTTTTGACCCGTTCCAGATATTCTGGTGTATTCAGATCCTCTGTGTTCGATGCTTTAACATCTAGTTCATAGTCTGGGCCAAAATATTCGTAATATTCGTTGATAGGTATCCCTACGGTCCAGGTTTAGAGCTTATCAATACGGAAAGAGGAATGGGCATACTAGGATCAAGTTCGACACCAGTGACCAGACCTGTTTCATAAGCCCATGCCCGACTGACATTCCGCATCGTGTAACCTCCACCTCCTAGCAACAATAGTGGCTTGTTGAACGACTTGATAAACTTCACACAATTGGCATGGCCTAGTACAATTAAATCGAATATTATTGTACAGCCGAAGAAGCCTACCTCGCATTGATAGATTTAGACAACCGAGTTTGTCTCCTGATAGCGAATCTGTGCCACTTTGCAAAACAATAACGGATGGTCTATACGAGTCTACTACTTGACCAATAATCTAGCCATATAGTTAGGGAGAGTATGGTTGATGGGGTTTCTTTCAGAGCTTACTGGCTCGAAAACATTTTTATAATTTTCATCGGAAACACCATCCCGAAAGGGAAAGTTGAGCGCATAATGTTTCCCTTTGCCAATGCCAATATCCTGCGTGGATTGTAGTGGAAAAATATTGTTCAACATAACCAAATAGACATACCCGTAGTTCCCCAGTACCTGGGAAATATTCTCCATATTTGTGAAAACTCACAGTCATTACACGATCAGTAGCATAGAATGCTTCTTCTACGCCATCCCCATGGTGAACGTCGATATCAACATAAAGTACTCTAGTATGGTATCTGGAGATACAATGGAATCAGCAGGAACCAGGTCATTAAAGTGCTCACCGTAGGAGCTCAAGGATGCCCAATACGATATCTGCAATTGGAGCGTCAGCGAAAATGGATGATATGAGAAAGGCCAGTTTAACCATTAACATAGCAGAAACCACTTGCTTCGCTTTTCTTAGCATGGTGAAGACCACCCGCCCAATTGACAGCGATATCACACTTATCCCGACTAAGGCGAGCTGCACCCTCTTGATCGACCTTACATGAGAATAAAAACTTAGAATAAAGCAATGATCCTCACCCATAGAACCACCAGCGGATATAGAACAGTAGTCAAATAATCCATCGAATACAGGACAGTCGTCACCGACATTATCTGAGGAAGATGTTGAGCGCGGGATCAGAGAATGGTAGGACATTCCCCAGCGAGGGAGCACTGACACTTGTGCTGTTCTTTGATATAAGAATTCATATTGCTGGGGGTGATGCGACTGAGGAATTCAACATATTCATCCGAGTGGAACTGTGTCATTTCCCGCTTTGTAGCAGGCTTCGCTCTCTACGATAAATAATATGATGTTAGGCCATTCACTCACAAGGATAGTATACTAACAAAAATTTCCATCTTTTTATAAAGGCCATAGTTCATAACGAGTGAGTGGCACATTCGTATTCTTGTCGGTTTCATTCTATACAGGCTCAGCGTAAAGGTATGATTAATCGAAGTAGGGTGGTACACCTACGGGTGTCCAGGACCATAATGAAATCCACCTATGTCTGAATCAAAGAAGTAGCACTGGAGACCAGCGTCGATTGACTGGGAAAATTTCTGAAAAATAAAAAAAGGTACACACCACTCGTTTCTTTTGTGTTTCTCCATCTAGAGGAACCATTTTTTCCGACATGTCTACAAATACTCTGGCTTTGATACTAGTTCGAATCAGAGGTTTTTGGCCGATTGTAAGTCTCCTACTTATAAGCAGAAACTTGAATCACCGAAGAAATGAAGAACTTCCGAGCGCGGTCGGGCGCTGGGCTCAAAGGAATCGGCGCTGATGATGCCGAATTTCTCATAGCGGTAATCTCGGATCCAGATAGTTGTCTCTTAGCAGTGCTTACTTAATACTGATTTTAAGACATTAAAAAATAAATAGCATCGCCCTCCGGGCACCCCTGGCACCTTTAATAGGCATGCAAAACTAAAAGTCACAAGGGCTCGAAGTAGTAGCACATTATATATAGCGCTCAGTCTTCTGCGAGTAACTGTACACATTGGACATGTAACTAAGCTTGCAGGTGGCCCCTGCAGCATGCGACATCACAAGTGGGGGAGCAAGGAACTTGAATTTATCATCACTCGAGCACCAGAGATCCAAGTGAGGTACAAACCCTTTTGGCCTTGCAAATGGCTGTCTCAATTTTCTCCACATCTTCTTGCTACCTTGTATAGCACATAATGTGTCAAGGAGGATTTGCAAAACTGAGGTATGGGTGGTAGGAGTCAACACAAAGAAGGGGGCAGGGCCAAGTTTGACAAATCTTTCAGGAACAAATATTGCTGAACCAAAAATTGTGCTGCACAGTCGTTCAAGGTAGAGGACGATAAACACAAAATAGTGTGAAATATGTCCGTTGAGAAAACTACGGAGGTTATCGGCCTTGCTAAACATTGTAAATTTATGATGGTCCACATCAACACGAGTAAACTTGTTGTCCAATTCAGGGTTGAGCCATTTCCTGATGACCTCTTGCTCCATGAATGTTGCTACCTTAAATTGGTAGGGCTGCTCCAGTAACGCACATATAGCTAGAATAATATAATAGAATGACTCGAGATCATGGTGAGCTGCATGCTGGATGGGCTCTCCAGGTTGAGTGTTCTGTATTTCTACAGCCATGAATGGCTCTGTACCCTGAGCAAAAAACAGAATCAGTCATTGCAGATGATAGCTTCAAGAAGCGTCAGCTTATCATGCGTTCAAGTATGTGGTTTCCATTATCCACTGCCCACCCCTGGCCTGCCAAGCCCTCAAAGGTCTCATGAGCAGTACCTAATGCAACCTCTATTTCCCATCCTAGAACATTATGGCTGCGTATTGAGGTGCTGGAAAAGGAGGTCTGGGCCTGTTGAATTATGTCTTGTTGCTGCACCACCTTTTTCAACATGGCGTCCAATATCTTGGCTTGGCAGTCGTGGTATGTAGGATTCGACTCTTCAGAAGCTTCGGAAGACGCCTCATCAAATATGTCCTCTGATTCTTTGACAGGTTCTTCATCTCACTGAGATTTCCCATCTTCTACCACTGGGATGATGACAGCAAAACCCCAGTCTCCAAGCAGTCCTCAATGAATGCCCTTATGAGGAGGCTTATGGCCTGGTTTGACCTGCAAGGGAGGCCAGTCCAAGTCTGCTTGGTCAACAATGAGTGAATTACTTGTAAAACCATCACAGTACAAGATCCTGACTGGAAAGGAATAGCTTGCAGAGGATAAATAGTGTTATTGGCAGGGCAGGTATAATGTTTAGTTAGTTGACTGACTTGTGATATGATCAATTGTAATGACTGGAAGCTCCTCCAAACAGTTGAAGTCCATGATAAGAGCACCAGCTGGAGTAGTGGTAGAACAGACGTGTGCTTAAAGCTGATATGGCTGACAGGGATCCGCCAGAGCTGCGTTCCTCTCCTTGACTTTGATCTCAATGGTATTGAGAGAATTGCAGATGTTGCATGTACAATTGTGCTGCGGGGGCGGCTGACCATCTATTCCCTCACTCCACTGCCTTGAAGCTTGGACCTTCTCCTCACTAATAAACCTAGGTATGCCTTTAACGCCTTTGGCCTCAAGTAAGTGCACAATTGTACCCTCCGTGAGTAGTCGGCAAACATCATGCCAGATGTCTTTGACAATGATATTGATGCCTTTAAAGCGGGAAATTTGAGGGGAAGTGAAATCAGCAAAAACAGGGACTTGAGCTCAATGGACTAGTGTGCCATGTCCATGAATGCTGTCTGAGATGAACAAGGTGCACTATATTTTGAGCTCACCAAGCACTGATGTCTTGACGTGGGTTGTGCTAGCTGTTGCATCATACCCCATACAAACATCTGTTGTTACGATACACAATTTTTGGACCTTTAAATTTCATCTGCAGTTTTCACACACTGTGCCATGTGGCACTTTCCATTTCGTTCAAACTCCACCTTCTCGCGCTGCACTGCCTTTCTTTATTTTTAGCTACAAAGTATCTCACATAGTGGAGCTGGTCACATGGGCTGTGCCCTATGACATCATCAGCCACTGCCCCCATCAACTGTATAGTACACATGTACAAACAACCTATAGTAGTATAAATAACCAATAGATCCAGGCGACTCCTCAGCGAATCCTCCTGTTGTTTACCCACAACTAACTTGGTCCTATTCTAAGGGTAACCACTCCCCCTCACTACCTTTATAGCTTTGTCTGAGTTGTGCGCCAGAGTAACAAACTCTTGGCTGTTACATCCGTGCTGTGAGTAAAGCCCAAAATGACATGTAAGAATAAAAGTGGCTGTTGGTGGAGATCAAGTTCAAATGTTATGATAGAACCACCTTGATCTATGCATAGAAGAGTAAATGATGCTCCACGTAAAGCAAAGCCCAAGATATGGAGCAGGCAATCTTTTGCAGCTCTGAGGAATGAAGCCCACCCCATTAGCTGAAAAAGCTGCTCATGGAGGGGGACCGAGTTCTTCTCCCTGTCCGTGAGTTCAGCTAATGCATGGACACTCCTCCAATTTGCTGGCAAAAGGGCTTTGGGGTTGGTGGGGTTATCAGAGCTAGCGCTTATCAAGACCAAGTTGGGTCGCCATCTGCCGCCACCACCCTCTACTGAATGTACTGAGTTGGTGGCAGTCCACCATTGCAAGGCAGCAGCTGTACCACTTGGTAACGCAGAGTCAACCTTCAAAACAATGTTGTTGAGAAATGTAGCACACTCCTCCTTGGCTCCTGGACTCCACAGTTTGGTAAAGTCCGGACAACCACTTGTTGTTGTCCAGGAAGAATCCTTGGAGCTGTAATAACCTTCGCTACACGGAAAAGCCAGCATGTTGTGTAGCATGGCTTCTGTCCCATATTGACCTGTAAAAATGTGAGATAAAGGGAAAATTACCAAAAGAAAATCCTCCAGTGCACAGTAGGCTTTCAGGGGTGCAGCCTCCTTCTTCAAAAGAGGGTCCATAAACCTATGGAAATATTGTTTTGGGCCCTTCATAACAAACCTGCTGAACTAGACAGTGAGGAGACAAAGGCCAGGTAGTTGGTGTGGAGCAGCAAAGTAAGATACGGCAAAAATACCTTTGGATGGGTGAAAGGCGTGGTGCAGCGGCAGCTATCAGAGTGGGTTTATAAGCCTATCCAGGTGCAATGTGATCAACAAAGGACTTACCAAAGTGTTAGGAGATATGGCAGTGATAGATGTGGACATAGTAGACATCTCTGGCATGAAGCTGTTTCAGAAAGACAAATGAGAATAGTATATCCAGCAGCAAGGTGAAGGAAAGATGCACCTGGTAATTTGCCATCCCTTCTTTATTTTCCTTTGCCATCTGCAGAGGGAGTTCCGTATTGCACTTGAAATAACTCAAAAAATCAGATATTACTTTTTCAGGACTTACCTGTCACAAATTGCAGCTGTAACAGGGAAGTGTGCAGGTGCTTGAGCTCATCCCATATTTGGATGTTGGCAGGACAATTGGCATCCATAGCGGGGTTTTGGCGGTATGTCCCAGAAATGAGATTATCCATATCCAACACCAAGGTATTGCTCCGTGTTCTTGATATGCATACTCACAACTTGGAGCTACTGCTTCATTTGCTCAACAACAGCCAAAACTTACCACCAAACCTCATCAATTTCCGCTCAAACCTGTCTGCACTGGTTGCCTATGGATCTTCAATGACTTCAACATCTTCAGCATCCTCTATGGGTCAAGGTGAGCAAGCTCACATTCCTATCCCTCAACAGGAGCTTTCCACCTGGGTGGCAAGTCAAAATATGACCTATCCTGGTGGCATAGAGAACTTGAATGCAACACACCTGTGGGATGGCCTCCTGCCCTGGCAGTCTCCATCAGCGAATTAGAACCCTGCTCTTCCTGCTTCCATAAATGCGCCCATTGATGTCTCCCTGCCTTATGCTTGCACATCCTTGCTGCCATCGCCTCTCATTGCCACTCCTTCACAACGATCCATGTCCAGCTTCTCACTGCCTCAGGGAGATATGGGATCACCACCTTCTCAGTAAGTTGTGCCAAAGAGGACTAGTAGTCAACACCATTTGGATGAGAGATGTCCAAGTGTCACAGCACCAGCAGTATCAACAGTGTCATCGCCATCAGCAACACGCCATAGCCTACAAAAAAAAGCAATGTTACCTTTGCAAAAATAGTGGGGGATCTAATGAACCGGCCAAGTCCAAACAGCCGTGTCTGAGGGGGGTGTCTCGTTTGCATTGTTGAGGAGAGATTGTGGTGGTGTTTGGAGAAGACGAGCCAATCCTTGGCTCAACTCTGGCGAGAATGTCAATGCTATCATCACAACTTTGGCGTCTGCGCACTGGGACTCGGACATCCATAACCCCAGTGTTTGGATTGATAGTGTAAAGTCAGCAATGTAGGGGAGTGAGTATCTGGATGAGAGCTTGGGTTCCGTAGTGCAGAGGGGTAGGGGTATTAATGGGAAGGACATTTGCCTCAACTTCCTGTTAATGATAAACTACATGCAGCTGATGACAAAATGTCAGAGGTGAGTCATTTTGATATCCGTTAGCATCTGATGAATTTAATCTAGTACACTACACTTTCTCTAGCATTAAACTCCGTACCTAACAGTCTCTCAACGGTATTTACAATACAGAAGTCTCACATCTCCCCACAAAGCCCAGCAAACAAACTTTTCAAGACTGGCATTTGATTGGCAGTAAATTTGCTGCAATCGCCGGAGGCGGGTCAGTCTATATACTGATTCTGGTGGCAGGACTTGGTCTCAGGGTGTCCATCTCCGGAATGGAGGGCACCCTGCCATGGGATTTGGCCAACCTTCTACAATCTCCCATCCCCGGTGAGTTTGACCTATCCTATGGCAAAGAATATTGTTTGGCTAATATTTCAGTCAGGAACCATGCAGCAATTTTACACTACACCAAAATGCTCAACATTGGGTGTCATGTTAAGATACTACCGTTGACGCCAGCCTTAACCCGCCTATCCCGCTCCATTAGCTTGGCTATGAGCTCCTTGCGCCAATGGCATTTTTCCTCCCTAGACCTTACAGCCCTCCTCTATCAGATTCACAAGACTATCTGGAATCTTCAGAAGATGATGGTGAAGATGGACATCCAACTGTTCAGCAAAAAGGCGCAGAAAAGGAGAAGATAGTCATACGCACCGCCTATGACCGATTACTGCCTCAAAATAAGCATTTTCAAGCATAGCATGATCATCAAGCCAACAATATCTGGATGGAGTGTGAACAAGAGCGTGCTGAGAAGGGCAACAGAGTTAATGACGTACATGATTTGCAATCACAGGTATGTAATTCATCTTTAGTATGATATAATACATATAATAGCTTATTTGTTGTCAGCTCCGCAAGCACTACAAAGAAGGAATGAAGATATCTGATGATACCTACATTTGTATCCCCATGGATGCTATTCCCAGGTATGTCTTTCACAAATTTCCAATAGCTGATTTCACACTTGTCTGAAGCTCCCTGGTGGATATTTGTAACTCTGATGAGACACTAATGGCATTCATCTGCACGAATCTTCCAGCAAAAATACAAAATTCTCTTACAGACAACCTACTAGCAGTGTTTGGGACCCCGGATCTATTGACAGAGAAGAACACCTGTGTCGATGCTGACTCTACCTTTCAAGCACTTCACTTGTCATGGTACAACCGCCACTGTACCAAGGTGGAGTTGTTTATTTATAATATGTTCCCTATTGCTGACGCTCCATAGGGTCATGAAGCTCCGTCTGATATATCTCCTTCTATGCTTGACAGAGTTGGCTGTGTACATACCAACCACAGCCAGATGATCCCATACATCTCCAAGGACATCAAAGACAACCAGAAAATATTTCAATCCGTCAAGGTCATCTTTGAATGGCTGTTCAACTGGATACATGGTATTATAAGTGGTTCTCAATATTTTCTCATAGGCATCTCATTGATGTATTAGATGCAAACCCACCTGCCTGAAGAGTGCCAGATGCTCGAGCAAATTGTGTCCATCTTACCAGAAAACCACAACTCCCCAGCCTCCCCCTTCCTCTCACTGGTCATCAATATCAACGTACAGACAAAGGCTCACCGTGACAGCAAGGACCAGGAGTTTTGCCTGGTTCTCCCCATTAGAACATTCAGGGGGGCAGCTCTTGTGATGGTTGAGACAGGCCTTATTATTGAGCTGAATCATGGGGACTTTGCAATTTTTAGGTCGTCTAATATCACTCATCTCAATCTTCATTATGAAGGTAAACGTGTATGAATAGTACTTCATACTGATAATGAACTTGTTTCATAGGCTGCTGATAGAAATGGCTGGCAGGAAAATGAAGCCATGAGGACCTTTGCATAAATACACCATTTTTCAGCAATCCTCAGAGGTATTGTCAGGAATTATTTGTATTCTGACCAGAATGCCTGCCCTAAACTCTGTGGGTAAATTTTCACTTCTCTGTTATACTTGATTCTCTGTTTACTTTCTCATAGGCTGGTCAACTTCAATGGCAGGCAAAAAAAATACAAAGGGTAAATCTAAAGCTAATGCCTCTAAGGGGCAAAGCAATGCGGTTACTTTAAGTGCTGAGGAGTACCAGCACCTCATGACTATGAATGCCAGGGTAAAATCTACCCAGGCAGCTCAGAAAGAGGCAATGGAAGCCAAATGCATAGGTAAGACATGTATTCTGGATTTATAAAGAATACACTCATCTCTCTGAGCAACAAGAAAGAAAGCAGCTAGTTTAAGGGATGAAGAAAAACAGGATCTTAATGATGTTGGCCCAGTTACACCACCAAACCCTCCTAGAAAAAAACAAGCCATTGACGATAATTCCGATGAGAAAGATTTTCAAGGGTCCTAACTCAAAAGCCACACATAGGTGAGGATGAAAGCAGGGATAATTATGATGAGGATGAGGGTGCTAGACCAGAGGGTAAGATATAATCATTCCTAGAGGAAAATACTTACATGCTGCTAAGATGTTGATCAACTTATTCTGGATGATCAAGTATGTTTCTGAATACTTCTTACATTCATAAAGCTAACAGCCTATATAGCAGCCCAAGTCCAGGCCTGTTGTTATACAGGGGAGGACTAGTTTCCCCAGAAAGTCTTCTACCTCTACCTCTATTTCTACATGTGCAGCTCTCTCTTTACTGCCAAAGATGGGGAAAAGGCGTAGGATCACCCTTGATATATTTCCCAGTCATCTTCTGGATCTTGCTACTGCAGGGCATGCCAGTGCTGTCATGAGACTGCCCACTTCACTTCATCTCTACTACTTCTGGGCACCTTGGACAAGACCCAGCTCAGGGATGCTTTCCTTGCTGAAGAGGTCAATCGCCGTCGTCGTGCTGAAGTCGATTCTGCCTTGCATTCTTCGTCTACCACTGCCAATAGCACCTGCACCCATCCTAACTGCCATCATTGCAACCAATCCACCACCTCTACTCGCGTTCAGTGTGATTTCTGTGGTTTACTTGGTCATACCCAAGACAAATGCCACAGATACATTGCTAGTCGCCAACAGGCAGTGGAGGGTGCTAAGAATCGCTACAAGCGTGGCAATAAGGCTCAGGCAGGCTCCAGCAACTCTCAGAATACCTCTCAGCAGCCCAAATCTTCGCCCAACAATGCCAATTCATCTACTGTGGTCACTGAATCAGCTGGGAATGCAAGTCTTCGTTCCATTCATCCCTCTGATCCTCATTGCCTTCTCCAACTTGATGCTGACATTGATTGGAATGCAGACACAGGCGCCACTTCTCATATGACACCTCATCGTCATTGGATGCACCACTATACCCCATATTGTGTGCCAATCAAGCTGGCTGATCACACTGTTGTCTATTCAGCTGGTGTTGGTACTGTGGTGTTTAATCCTGTGATGAATGGCAAAGTGGCTAGGGCTGTGGAATTCTCTAGAGTGCTCCATGTACCAGATCTTTGAAATAATCTCCTCTCAGTCTTGTATTTAACTCGTCAAAGTGGTTTCAATGTCACTATTTCGTCTCATTCCATGTCCTTTATGTGTGACAACACTCTCTTGTTCACTGCAACTATCAATGACAACAATGCAGCATTCCTTGATGGATCTACTGCTGCTTGTGTTGAATTGGGACATTTTACTGCGACTATACCACTTGATTTGATGCTCTGGCATCGCAGATTGGCTCACCACCATCATGCTGATGTCAAGAGACTGATACAGAGAGATCTGGTCACTGGGCTTACACTGGAATCCAAGGCTGCTCCTGATCCTGTCTGTGAACCGTGCTTGTCTGGCAAGATGCATGCCAATCCATTCCCCTCATCTGATACTTGCTCTGCTCATCCTTTGGACCTCATCCATTCTGATGTACACCAAGTCTCTTCCCCCACATTCTCTGGTTATCGCTACTGGGTCACCTTCATTGACGATCACAGTCGATTCCGTGTTGTTGTGCCTCTCAAGGCCAAGTCAGATGTCTTTGATGCTTTCAAGAGATTCAAGGCTTATGCTGAGACTCAATTGGAGCGTAAAATCAAGGCTCTGCACGATGACAAAGGGGGAGAGTACATGTCCAAGGAATTTGAGCAATTCACAGATGACCATGGGATTGTCAGACAGCATACCACCAGGAATCGTCCTCAGCAGAATGGTGTGGCAGAGCGAGCAAACAGACTTCTGACTGAGCGTATCACTGCCATGTTATCAGAGTCTGCATTGCCTAACAGCTTCTGGGGTGAATGTCTGTCCGCTTTGGTGCATGTCTGGAACAGGTGTCCCACTGATGCAGTGGCCCATGCCACTCCATTTGAGTTGTGGTATGGACGCAAGCCTGACATGTCTCACCTTCGCGTTTGGGGCTGCACTGCCTATGTGCATGTGCAAAAGGACAAAAGAGGCGTCTTTGGCTCTCATATGGAGAAATGTGTGTTCATTGGTTACCCCAAGGGGTACAAGGGATGGAAATTCTACAATCCTACCACCAAGTGCACTGTTATCTCTGACAGAGCTGATTTTGATGAGCGCTACTTCCCTGGCTTGAAGAGGCCTTCTAACAATGTCCCGCCTCCACCTCCCACTCCACCTTCACTATCCATGCCATTGGGCCTGATTGAGGATGTCCCTGCACCAGGTCCAGGGGGAGATATGGGCCCACCAGCTGCACTTCAGCAGCCTCAGCCATTGCCTGACAATGGGCCTCATTTGGACCTTGATGCAAAACCACCTGTGAATCAACCTCCTGAGCTTCCAAATCACCCTCCTCATCGCTCACCTTCTCCTGACTTGCCTATTGCACTGAGACGCCCTGTAAGGGCTAGGAGACCACCTAGACCATGGTGGCTTCAACACAGACAACCTACTCCTGCCATTGAGAGTGATGACAGTGATTCTGAGGCAGTTGATGATGAAGTGGCACACTTTGGAGACTCTGCTGAGCCTAGGTCATTTGCAGATGCAATGAAGCGTCCTGATGCAGATAAATGGAGAAAGGCAGCCATGGAAGAGCTTCAAGCTCATGAGCATAATAGTACTTGGTCACTAGTGGAACTACCTCCTGGAGTCAAGGCTATTGGTGGCAAGTGGGTCTTCAAGATCAAGCGCAACTCAGATGGCAGTGTTGAGCGCTACAAGGCCAGATATGTGGCCAAAGGTTATAACCAGCGCCCTGGCTTTGATTTCCTCGAAATATATGCACCTACTGTCCGCATATCATCCATCAGAGTTGTCCTTGCCATTGCAGCCATCCACAACCTCCATTTGTGCTCCATTGACATTTCCCATGCATTCCTGAATGGAGTCATGGATGTCAAGGTCTACATGCATCAGCCAGAGGGATTCCATCAGGGTCCTTGCAATCTTGTTTGCCAGTTGGACAAGGCCATCTATGGGACAAAGCAGGGAGGCAGAATGTGGAACCAGAAGATGCTCACTGTGCTTGAAAAACTCGGATTCAAGCGTACTTATTCAGACTCTGCCCTCTATGTCTTTAACAGAGCTGATTGCGCATTATCCTGCCTGTCTTTGTTGATGACATGACACTGGCATCCACTTTTACTTCTGCACTTGACCAAGCTGTCAAGGACCTCTCCCTGCACTTTAAGCTTCGTGATCTTGGCCCTACTTCTTACCTACTTGGCATTTCCATCACTAGAGATTTAAGTAATTGCACCATCTCCCTCTCCCAACATCAGTACACTCTGGACATTTTGGAGCGCTTTGGCATGAAGGACTGCAAGCCTGTGTCCACTCCCATGGATCCTGGTTTGCGCCTCACCAAGGACATGTCTCCCAAAACATCCAGTGATGCTGCTTTGATGAAGGACATTCCCTACCTTGCTGCTGTTGGTGCTCTGATGTATCTGGCCACTACAACTCGTCCTGACATTGCCTACACTGTTGGAGTCCTTGCCAGATATAACTCTAATCCTGGTCTTACTCACTGGAGCGCTGTCAAGCACTTGTTCCGCTACTTGCAAGGCACCCTTGATCATTCCCTTGTCCTTGGTCCTGATCCCAATTCCACTGAACTCTTCACCACTTTCTCTGATGCTGATCATGGTGGTGACAAGGACTCTGGTTGTTCTACTGGTGCCTATATTGTCAAGATGGGATCTGGTCCTGTCTCCTGGAGCTCCAAGCTTCAGAACATTGTTGCTCTGTCCACCACTGAAGCAGAATACATTGCTGCTGTTGAGGCTGGCAAAGAGATTTGCTGGATGCGAAATTTGTTGAAGGAAATGGGCTATCCTATCACCTCTCCTTCCACTCTTCATATTGACAACCAATCTGCCATCTCTGTATCCAAGAACCCTGAGCACCATGGTCGGATTAAACACCTTGATCTGCGATGGCATTGGTTGAGAGATGTTGTTGACTCTGGGCAGATTGCTCCTACCTTTGTTCCCACTGCTGAAATGCCTGCAAACTTGTTGACCAAGGCTCTTGCCAAGCCTAAAGTGGAAGTGTTCAGGAAGATGATGGGACTTATTAGATCAGGGGGGAGCTGATGCTTGGGAGGTGCAGCATCAGGGGGGAGTGTTAGTTTTGGTGATTCTGCACCTTTGTGCTACCTATATATTTTCATTCCTTTCTCTATCTATTCTTCTATCATTCACTATTGATTGTGTTCTCTATTATTTTGCCTTTGTGGCTGCTTTGTTTACCTTTGTTTACAAAACTTCGGACAGTACTGCAGAGTCCAATGCTTCCTATTCTCTAGTTACTCACATTGGACTCTAGGTACTGTATACCTGTCATACTCTCTAATAATAAAGTTACTCACATTGGACTCTAGTTCCAGTCCCTGATTGCTCTCAGCAAGTGGCTAGACACTTCCTTCAAGCTTTGTTATTAATATATTGATGCTACTATACGAGTCTGTTGGAACTATAGTCAACTATAAGAGTACTATAAGAGCACATTATTCCTGAATAGATGCTGGGGTTTCTATTACAACTATGATCCCTATGACATCTATTTTTGCAAATATAGTACTATAACAGCCTATATAGCCAAAGTGTTTTTCCTGATGAATTGGTATCAGTGGTGTACGTGAGGACACCTCACCACAGCTGCATGTGGTTTGGCAATTGGGAACTATCAAAACTGGGATGAGGGAGTTAATGTGAAGATTTGAGGTGATAGTAAGGAACAGGGTGATAGTAGAACCATTGGTGGTATATATGACAGTATACTGGTATGATGACATCAGGAAAAACCATTTTGCTATATAGCCAAGCATGTTTCTATGGCTTCTATGACAACTAATGTATTACTATAATAATCAAGTTTTTTCTATAATAAATAGCATAGCTGCTATAGTAGCTATAATAGCTTGTTTCTATCTTTGGGAATTTCATTCTGATTATGATGAAAACACCATTATTACTCACTAACTGGTTTGGCATGTGTGTCAGCCTGATTATTTATGTAATGGAAGTCTATTACATATGTTCCAAATATTGTCTATACATTTCAGCAACCAGGCATTGCTATAATAGATGGTATATGTGCTATAATAGCTTGTTAATTTCTATGAGACATTTGGTGCTGATGAGAATGCCCCTATTACTCATACAATGGTTTGGTATGCAGGTAATTTAGTCTAATGGTTTTATTCAAAAAATCTATGAAAAATATTCAATTGTACAGGTACTAGAGAACACTATTGATATTGCATCAAAGTTGAAGTGTCTTGCTTGATGCACAAGAATGAATTTAAGCGGAGTTTGAATATGTGGCACCAAAGCAAATTTTCCAGCAGTGCCATATCTTTTTCAGAGTCAGCTCTTGAAACATACGTGGCACTAGTGTGATGTTACATATTACATCAAAATAGTACACCATTGCACTTCAGAGTCCTGCACATCCTTCTTTCCTTTTAAGTTGCAATAACATTGAGCTAATAGCATACTTATTAGGTATGCTGTTAGCTCTAGGTATAGTTTTTTCTAATAACTATCTTATAAGGTACTGAAATTAACTCTGCTCTATTTGCAGTGGCCACTGGCACCAATGCCATATCAATACCCAACATATTCCACTACTACATCATCAGCTGGTAGTAGCAGCATACACTATTGCTTCAATTATGACTAAGGTATGTTATGTCTACTCCAAAGTGTGTTTGACCACCTTATCTTTTTCTGAATAGGTGTGAATAGGTTAACAAGCCAAAGTATGTTCCTCCATTTATATCTATACCTATACTTATAATCACTTACCAGATGAGGCTTGCACTATTCATCAAGGCTTATAAAGAAAACTTATCAAGTTATTTGTGAAATTCTGTGAGTATTATCAAAGTGTATTCATACAATAATATTGAATGTCGTCCATAGTGAATAAGTATCTTAAGACCAAACAAGAAGTTGAGAGAATTTTCTAGTTTGTGGGGGTTCACTTCATTACAGTAGTTTACTCTATGCATGTCATACAACAGTATTAGGAATAAATTCTGACAGTTTGCTATATGCTATAGTAAAAGTAAAGTATAATTAATTTGAAACAAGAATCCAGAATTATGATATCTCTTATACTCTATGAAAGCAGCCATAGTAAAGGCAACAATGTATAACACAAATGTGCAACTATAGCAGGCATAGCAAATGGCTCAAAATAGTGCTGCTATATAGAGCTATATAATACGGACATGTCTAGGAATAGACATATCTAATTTTACAAGGGGAAGTCCAACTTGCTCCGCCCAGACCTGATCAATGAAGATGCCATTAGCGCTTCAATCAAGCAGTGCACTGGTTGGGTGTACTATGCCCTGGGCAAGATCTTCCACAACAAGTTCTAAATGTTTTTCTTTTTGCAATAAATATATGTGCATCAACACACACCTTGGGATTATGGTGGAAAGTTGGTCCAAAGAAGAATTAGGAAAATCAAAAAAAACATGTTTTTCTACTTCCATATTTTATATGTTTTTATTTTTTATTTTGCCAGAATCAAGCACCCTTGTGTTTGCCTTGCCAGGGCCACACTCTAAGGGAGACGCTGGTGCAGCAGTGGTGTTACAATTGACATACCAGCACCTATTTACGCTTCACTTTTTGTACTTTTACTTTTCATTTTCCAAGTCACATGACTGATCATGTGACCATTCACTTTACTTTACATTTTCGGACTTTTCATAAGTCACATGACCAATCATGTGACACATCACCTGACCAGTGTCTAGGCTCACCATGTGACTGGTCACATGCTAGACATCGGACTTTAAACTTTATTTACAACTGTACTGTACCTCATGTATTTTAGTATATATACAGGAGCAATACATAGGGAAGGACTCAGCAAGTCCTCCTGTTGTCTACCAACAACTAACTTGTTGAATTCTAATGGGTAACCACTCCCACCTCTTCCTCTTCTTTTGAGTGTTGTTTTCATTGTGCTCTAGTGCCCCAAGACTGTGTCTTGTTGGTGTTGTCACAGGTGGTATTATAAATATTACAGTCACAATTTTCCATACAAGTACATACTTCAGATAATAAATTGAGAAATCTATTTACAAATTGGGGAGCCACCCCCTTCTTTCCATTATTGCTTGTGCAACAATCCGGTGCAGGGGCCACTTTGTTGTGGTTTACTTTATAGTTATAGTTATGAGGAGTGAAGTCACCCAAGTGACCTAAGCTCTGAACTCTTTTCCCTGAGCTTTCATTTCAGTAACCTGCTGATCATAGAAGAAGGCCCTGATTTTGTCATACAAACAACTGGCAAGAGTATTAAGCCAATTGTCCGGTTTCTCCGTTCCTAATTGGCGCACCTGGCACTCTTGGTTATTTTTTTGTTGGGCGGCCTATGCCCCACTTCTGCAATCTTGGGACATGTGTCCCTCCTGGCCACAGTTGTAGCAGTTGCCCTTGAATCTGCACATTTCTCTGTGTTGGACTGCACCAATATCCATAGGAGCACCCTGCCCTGGCTGTAGCCCAAACAGCTTGAACCCGTGAGAGTGATTTTGAGTTTGGTTTGATGACCCAGGGCGCCTCTGGGAATAGTTATTTTTGGTGGAGGACCTGCCACCAAATTGCATAGTGTAGAGCTCTATGACCCTACCAATTTTTGGAACCTCCTCAGCAGCTGCTAAAAGGTTCTCACTCCGCATTCCTAAACCCCCTTGGATGGAGAGGCCAGGAACCGGGTAACAAAGTCATCCGTTCTCAAGTTTCCTTGTTTGAAGGTACAGATTTGCTGACGTGCCCAGTCATGCTCAGCTTGAGGTTTGAAATATTGGAATTGTCAAGGTCAAAGCCTGGGCCTTGTCAGACAACATTGTGCAATTGAGTGTTGATATCCAAGGGCTGGTAGAGGTTTGAAATATTTTTTGATCTCTACTTTGAGATCATCCCAGGTAGGCCAGTGACCAGCGGTGTAGCATTCCCGGAGTCTAACTTGGGCGTATTGACCCACTACAGGTCCTTTGAGTCTTGACAACACAGCTGTCACTATTTCAAACTCATCAGCAAATACATCACAGTCCACCTTGATCCAAATTTGGAGCTTGATACACCATTCAGCAAATCAAGCCCGGGGTCAGCAATAATTTCGACTTTTTTATTGAATTTCTGCTCAACTGCTTCAGGGGGGTTTGCTTGAAGCTCAGTGAGCTGCGTGGTCAATGCCAAAACCTGTGCACACATGTTGTGCAACAGAGTGTTGATGTCGGGTTGGTTTTGCGATGACATGTCAACTTGTTCTCTTTGTAAAGTAAAAAAAAGGTAACTGGGGGTACCTGCTTGCTATCTGCGGATCAACCTCTTCCCAGCTGAGTATTGGATCTCAACCTCCGACTACCCACACCATAGTATTTGAAATTGTATATAAAAGGTATTTCATAATAAACCCTGGTCCAAACAGTTGTCAGGGGGTGGTCCGCTTGCTAAGCTATCAACCCTTCTCCAGACTGACGGAAGCAAGTGCCCGGCCTTGTCAGAGGAAAGAGAAAGCAAAGTTTTTGTATTTAAATTCTAATCAACAATAGTTTCACACTATTGCTGAGCTAAAGTACTCCCCTTAACACTGGGGGCCATGTATAGTTTAATTGTCCCTTCTCCCTGAGTACTACAGGACCGTAGCCAGGAGTGCACCCTTCTGCTATATGGGATATTCCAAAACAATAACCCCTTAACCCTGGGGACCGGGTTTGCACAAAGTGCAAGAAAGTAGTAAAGAGCGAGTCTTAATGTTACAACCAAGAGTTTGGTCTGTATACTCTGGCGCACAACTGAGACAAAGCTATAAAGAAGTGAGGGGAGTGGTTACCCTTTGGATGGGACTGAGTTTGTTGTGGGTAAACAACAGGAGGACTTGCTGAGGAGTCTCCTTGATCTATTGGGGTATATATACTACTACAGGTTTGTTTGTACATGTGCACTGTACAGTTGATGGAGGCAGTGGCTGATGATGTCATGGGGCACAGCCTGTGTAACCAGCTCCACTGCATGAGAGATTTGTAGCTAAAATAAGGAAAAGGCAGTGCAGCACGAGAAGGTGGAGTTCGAACAAAATGGAAAGTTAGCACAGTGTGTAAAAACTACAGAAGAAAGTTAAAGAGGAGAATAAAATTTAAAGGTTCAAAAATTGTGTATCGTAACATCTGCCCTGGTCAACCTCTTGCAAATGTGAAATAAAGCCTCATCGTTGATATAATTAGTGTTATAGTATAGTATCTTAAGTAGCACCATTATAATGTTTAGACATGTTAATCAATCAATTTTACTGCTTGTGTCTAATCAACCCATGGTGACAGTGTGCCAAAGTAGAATTTGATATTGTCACATCAAAAAGCTACTGCAGGTGCTTTGTATGAAGAATCATTTCTCAAACGGTTTGCTGACTACAGCATTTTGCAAAAACATCAAACCTGCGGCTGACAAGAATTTAAAAAAGTGTTTACTACATGTTCACCAAATTGAAGTTATGGATGCAGTTTGGACTATGAAGATGGTTAACTTGTCTGAGTACATCATCAATGTCCTGGAGATCTGAAATATGATCATCAATGATTGTTCACATTGCAAACAGCCAATACAATGTGTAACTAAATGTACAACCGCCTGAAGGCATTAACAACATATTATGAAGTTACAAATTAATAATCAAAATTAATAACAAGAAATTGATTGATAGGCTCACCTGGACCATGCTAGCGCTCCAAAATAGTGTCAATCTCTGCTAAGCCTGCCCCCAAGCCGGTCAATTATAAACACCACACTTGTCTTGACCCTGTTATTGAGAATTTTGAGCTGGGTTCCACTTGAATTCAGCCGAATGTTGGAAGACAATCATGCAGCCAGTAAGCTTGAGAGTAGTACCAGCTTTTATGGATTATATTTTGTTCGCCAGATGAGTCAGTCAAGGCAAGGAAGTAGTTTTGATCAAGCGCACTTGACCAATCACTGTCAGATATATAACTCTGTTATTGATTATCTTGCATTGCCAATATTAGCCAGTGTACCCCAATTGTCTCCAAACTTGAGCGCTAAGTGCTTCAGGGCCTTCAAACTGAACATAAATATATATTTATTAGCACTGGGGGCAAAATCCCATGATTTTTATTAAACAAAAGAAAAAAAAAGACTTTGTTCCTTAGCCTGTTTCTCTACATAACAATGGAGAAATTTTACCCACTATTTTTTCAATATTTTCTCATGAGATATTAGGGTAAACATCCATAATATACTATCACAAAATACTTTTCCACTCAGTGTAGATACAATACTGATTACCAATGTTTTGCAAAAATTACATTTTGTATATTTTCCCCAATATTTTTTAAGAAAACATTGAAAAAATATTGAACCCCAATGTTATTTAAAGAAAGATGCTAAAAAACAATGTCTCTATTTTTCAAGTGTTTTTCACATATTTTAGGATTTTGCCCCCAGTGTAGTATACGCAAGATGACCTTGGGCCAATAAAGCACTTGCAAAATATTAACTCTTAGTCCTACAGTAAGTTGCGCAATTTTCTGGTTCTAAGCCCAGTAATAAACACCCGGAATCTCAGTGGATATCCCCACCCATTAGTGGTGCTTGTAACCCATCAAATGTGGTGAATACCACTGTGATATACATTAATAAACAACATTGAAGTCCTGGGTTATTTCACCTGGTATATTGACCTGAATGCCATAAAAATAAAGCTACTTTCACTATCAAAATATGGTGAAAATCATACTCATTCAAGAAGGAAAATAACCTAAAATGGTATTTGTATTCACACAGTAACACCCACTTCTAAAACTAGGTGAATCCAGACATGAGGCATCTTTAAACAGTTGAGCAAGTATTTACACAGGTTATTTTCACCTGTTATTGGGCCCATAGTGGTAGTACTTCTCCAAAATACACACCAGGGAGGGTCCAGATAGCCCTCTCAAAACCCCCACTGAATTATAGGCTACATACTATGAGTCCAATACATGAACCATCTAATGGCCATATACTGAAGTCTGCAGGTGTAGGGTCAACCGTACATTCTCACTAGCACAATGTGTTGGTATATATAAATAGTGTGGAAAAGCATGGATACATGGTAATGGACTTTATATGCTTTTATTCCTCCTATCATGGCTTGGCATGTTGTTCCACTATGTTTTTCCCTCTCCCATATTATACCATGTCTACATATCTCATTGTCACTATATTGTTTGTCTAGGTGAAATTTTATCTCTGTCATTCCAAAAGTTGAAAAATTGTGATTTGAGTCTCTGACAAAAAGACATTGTTCTATGTTTTGCAAATAATGCACTCCAACTGGCATGACATGTATATGTCAGCCAGGGTGAGCCTTCTAAGAAGAGGGATTCAAGACTCTATACTATAATGAAGGGAGGTCTATTGTCATATCCATGCCACTGGCTAGTAAACCAGAATCTCTGAACAATCAGAAAACCCCAAGTCCAAATTCCTGAATCTTTGCTCTTCCAGGAATTATGCTCCTCATTTTCTGCTGCTTGGCATGGCCCTGTACCTTGCTCCCATACGGTACTCTGGATACCTACTCTTATTCTCCTGTCCAGCTTTCAGTCTGCCATATATTTCCTCTACATGTTCTTATGTTTTGTTATGAACTCTGTAGTTAAACATTTAGCTTCTGCTTTACCTTGGTGTCCTTAGCTTGTTGAAGCCGCTTTATTGGACTATTACTTGACTTACCCTGTGTCCAATGTTCCCAGGTTCCTCATCTATCTCCTTATGCCCATGTTTGGTGGGACTCTGCATCACCCTTGTCACCATCCTGGGTAGTGCCCTTGCCTTGTCAGGGAAGGTGGATTTCAAACTGTTTTGTATTGCAGTGGTCTTGTCTCTGCAGAATGGGAGGACAGTTTTGCCCACCATGGCAAACTCAATGTATGACCATATCAGGTTGATGTCCTTGTCAGCAAATTGGGTTGTATGAAGGTCCCAGAGCAACATTCCTACTGCCAAACATATCAGGGCTATAGCAGTATGGCCTCTGATACCCTGGCCAATAAGGCTACATATGGAGCCACCTCAAGAGGTTTTGGGTTCCATTGCCTTGGTGAATCTCCAATAGAATCATGCTGTGGGCATAGCCCCATGAGAAGCCCATGACGGCCAGTAGTCTAAGTAATCCTCTGGCTGGCTACTCCTCTGGGAGCCGGGCCTGGGCTTGTCTTTTGGCAGTTGGTACACTGCATCCACCAACTTCAGGTATTCCTCCTCTGTATATAGCCTGGCGAGGAACTTCCTCTGTAACAACCAAAGTTTGTATGCTTTGGTGCGCGTCAAAGACAAGCAAAGAGGGGTGAATGGAGGAGAGGATAATCTCCCTTGGGTAGGACTGAGTTTGTTATGGGTAAATAACAGGAGGACTCGCTGAAGAGTCTCCTTGATCTATTAGGGTATTTATACTACTACAGACTATTTGTACATATATACTATACAGTTGATGAAGGCAGTGGCTAATGATTTCATAGGGCACAGCCCATGTGACCAGCTCCACTGCATGAGAGATTTGTAGTTAAGGATAAAGAAAATGCAGTGCAGTGTGCGAAAGAGGAGTTTGAACAAAATGGAAAGTGCAGCATAGTACAGTGTGTGAAAACTATGAAAAAAAGTAAAAGTGGAGAATGAAGTTTAAAGGTCCAAAAATTGTGTATTATAACATCCTCTGGGACCTGTGTGTAATAGAAGTATGCTGGGGACTGTTGTTGTCTGCTTGTTCTACAGCTATAGATTGCTGCCCCAAGATAGAAGGAGCCAGGACGGGGTTGTGAATTGGTTTGGAGGGCCCGGGCCTGGTTGTTGATTCCTGGAAGGCTACATTTTGTTGCATTGCAGCTGGTTTGGAGGGCATGGGCTGGTTTTGAATCTCAGCACTACTTTCATCCTCACTTAGGATTTTATCAAGCCTCTAAATCTTCTCTTGTTCCATATTGATGGATTTGCTTCTTGGTGCAACCATCCTCACTCTGGGAAGGGCTCTCCTCATTTCTGCCTTTTTTTTACTCTTCCCTTTATTGGCTACTGGGTGCAGACTAGATTTGAACCTAAAGGTAACTTTGGCATCAAAAAGTCCCACTGAGCACCCGGACTCCAGGGTGAAGGAGATTTGGTTATTGTTTGGGAATATCCCGCATAGCAAATAGGTGTGCTCCTAGCGACAGCCTTGTAGTGCTTTGGGAGAAGAAACAAAACCTTTGATACGCGGCCCCCAGCGTTAAGGGGAGTACTATAGCTCAGCAGTTGGCGTGGAACCTCTGTTGATTAGATTTAAAAAATACAAATTTTCCTCTTCAAATACTTCTGACCAGGC
This sequence comes from Serpula lacrymans var. lacrymans S7.9, assembly GCF_000218685.1. NCBI lineage: Eukaryota > Fungi > Basidiomycota > Agaricomycetes > Boletales > Serpulaceae > Serpula > Serpula lacrymans. The sequence goes on along the minus strand of NW_006763292.1, from coordinate 1,542,771 downwards.
TGGGCACTTGCCTCCGCCAGTGTGGAGAAGGGTTGACAGCTTAACAAGCGGACCACCCCCTGACAACCGTTCGGACCGGGGTTTATTACAAATACTTTTTATATAAATTTCAAATACTATAGTGTAGGTAGTTGGAGATTGAGATCCAATACTCAGCTGGGAAGAGGTTGATCCGCAGATAGCAAGTGGGGACCCCCAGTTACCTTTTTTTTTACATTACCAAAGAGAACAAGTCAACATGTTGTCGCAACCGGATATGAACAGTCTGCTGCACAACATGCGTGCACAGATTCAGGCGTTGACGAATCAGCTCGCCAAGATTCAGGCTACCCCAGCAGCGGAATTTACGGTTGAGCAAAAGTTCAACAAGAAAGTCAAGATCGTCGCTGACCCCGGCACTTTCGAAGGAGATAGGGCGCAATTTGCCGAATGGTGGATCAAGCTCCAGATTTGGATCAAAGCAAACTGGGATGCGTTCGCTGATGATTTTGAAATAGCGACGGCTGTGCTGTCAAGACTAAAAGGACCTGTGGCGGGTCGATACACCCAAGTAAGAATGCAGGAGTGCCACACCGCGAGAGTGTGGCCTACCTGGGATGATCTCAAAGTCGAGATCAAAAAATATTTCAAACTGCAAGCTGAGCGTGACTGGGCGCGTCAGCAAATCTGGTCCTTCAAACAAGGCAACATGAGGACGGATGATTTTGTAACCCGGTTCCTGGCCCTCTCCATCCAAGGGGGACTAGGGAATGAACATGCAGTGGATATTGGCGCGGTCCAGGGCGGACAGATGCGTACATTCAAGGGGAACTGCTACAATTGCGGTCAAGGGGGACACATGTCCCGAGATTGCAGAAACAAGGTGTAGGCCGCCCAACAAAAAAATAATCAAGGGCACCAGGCGTGCCAACTAGAAACAGAGAAACTGGACGATTGGCTCCAGACTCTGGCTGGTTGTTCTTACGACAAGATCCGGGTCTTCTTCTACGATCAGCAGGCCGCTGAGATGAAGGCTCAGGGAAAAAAGTTTGGAGCTTAGGCCACTTGGGTGCCTTTGCTCCTCGGAACAATGAAGTAAACCACAACAAAATGGCCCCTGCTTCGGGGTGTTGAACGAGCAATAATGGAAAGAAGGGGAATGGCTCCCCAATTTGTAAATAGATTTCAAAATTTATCAGAAATATGTACTTGTATGAAGCATTGTAACTGTAATATTTATGATACTACCGCTGCACCAGCGTCTCCCTTGGAGCGTGGCCCCGGTGAGACAAACAATAGGGTGCTTGATTCTGGTAAAAATAAAATAGAAAAACATGTAACTTTCAATACTTTTTCTTTTTTGTTGGAGCCACCCTTTCCCGAAATCCCAAGGCATGTGTTGATGCGCACGTACTTATTCCAAAAGGAGATCCGTTTAGACGTTGGTGTGGAAAACCTTGCCCGGGGCATAGTACACCCAACCAGTGCACTGCTTGATTCAGGCGCTAACCGAATCTTCATAGATCAGGTCTGGGAACTCCCCCTTGTAAAATTAGATGTATCTATTCCCGTCTATAACATTGACGGTATGCTTAACACAGGTGGCTGTATCACACACAAATGTTCCTTTGTTGTCGAGTACCAAGGACACAGAGAATGAGTCACCGCCAAAGCTACCCAACTAGGGAAGATTAATTTAATCTTCGGCTGGACCTGGCTATTCAAACACAATCCTGAGATTAACTGGCAAACAGGGGTTGTCACATTGTCACATTGCCCTCAGGAGTGTGTGAACTTGGGTAAACCGAATCACATCCGTCACAATGAGCATCTTGAAAAGATAAACCCTGGTCACATTTATGAGCTCAGATCTCTAGAAAAGATTGACAATGACAATGACGAGGTAAAACCTGAGGAAGAGATTAAGAGGCTGGTACCTCCCGGGTACCATGACTTCTGGAAAGTCTTTTCTAAACATAAATCAGAGCGCTTCCCAGAGGCTAAGCCTTGGGACCATGCTATAGATTTGAAGGACACCTTCAAACTGAGAAAAGGACACATGATACCACTCTCTGCTCCAGAAAGAGATGAGGTGTCAAGTTTCATAGACGAACAGCTTAGGAAGGGTTACATCAGACCTTCCAAAAGCCCTAAGATGTCCCCGGTGTTCTTCATTCCTAAAAAGGATGGTAAGAAGCGTATGATTATGGACTATTGTTACGTGAATGAGCACATGGTTAAAAACGCGTATCCGCTGCCTTTAATCAGTCAGCTAGTAGACAAATTGGCTGGTGCCAAAATCTTAACAAAGATGGATCTCAGATGTGGGTACAATAATGTACAAATTAAAGAAGAAGATGCTTGGAAGGCCGTGTTCACATGCCACCGAGGATCCTTTGAGCCCCTTGTCATGTTTTTTTGGTTGACCAATTCACCGGCGACCTTCCAGAGCATGATGAACGAGATTTTTGCGGATATGGAAAACTGTGTTGTCATTTACATTGACAATTTGTTAATATTCACGAAGTTGGACAATGAGGCTGAGCATGACAGGATCGTGCAAGAAGTCCTTTGATGCTTACATGTACGGAACCTATTCGTCAAACCCAAAAAATGTAATTTTAAAGTAAAGGAAGTAGACTTTCTCGGTATGATCATAGGCCAGAACAGAATCAGGATGGATCCTGAGAAAGTTCAAGCTATATTGGACTGGCCAGAACCTACTCGCATCAAAGGAGTTAGGGCCTTCCTTGGCTTAGGCAATTTCTACCGAAGGTTTGTCAAAAACTTCGCGAAAATAGCGAGACCGTTGAACGATCTCACAAAGAAAGACATTGTTTGGCACTGGGGCACCAAAGAACAAGAAGCTTTTGATAAGCTTAAGCAGGCGTTTACGACAGCGCCCATATTAGCATTTCCAGAATTAGACAAAGAGTTCTGGTTGGAAACTGACTCTTCTGATTTTGCTACTGGGGCTGTTCTATCAATTAAATGCCCTGACGATTTTTGGAGGCCTTGTGCCTATTTATCGCATAATTTGTTGCCTACAGAGCGCAACTATCAAATATATGATAAGGAGATGCTGGCCATCATTAGAGCTTTAGAGCACTGGCGGCACTACTTAGAAGGTGCTAGGCACCAATTTGAAATTTGGACCGATCATAAGAATCTGGAATATTTTATGACAGCCCGAGACTGGAACCGAAGACAGGCCCGCTACGCGGTATACTTGTCAAGGTTTAATTATAAATTAATTCATAAGCCTGGAAGCTCTATGGGGAAAGCGGACACTTTGTCCAGAAGAGAGGATCACGCCAACGGTATCGAGGATGATAACAAAGGCGTCACCCTGATAGACCAATCAAGGGTTGCCAATGTTAGAATTGGGCAGGATTCCGATCTTCTAGAAGTCTTCAAGTCCGATACCAGCTGGTCCCTGGCAGGATATATCGGTTGATCTCACAACAGATCTGCCCAAGTCAAATGGGTATGATTCAGTAATGGTGGCAGTAGATCACTTCTCCAAAGAAGTAGTATTCATTCCCACCAACAAAGCCATTACTGCCGCTGGTACGGCAGATTTATTTAAAGATTTTGTATGGTCCATCCATGGATTACCAGAGACGGTTATTTCCGATAGAGGACCTCAATTCGCTAGCGAATTTACGAAAGAATTATGCCGGATGCTGGGCATCAAACCTAAATTATCAACGGTGTTCCATCCACACAGACTGATGGACAAACGGAGAGACTCAACCAGGAGTTGAAGCAATACCTCTGTATATTTATTAATGACAGGCAGACAGATTGGGCCAAGTGGCTAAAGATAGCCCAGTTCTCATACAATATTAAACAGTCGTCAACTACAGGAAAGGCACCATTTGAGGTAACAAGATTGTACCTCCCCAGAATGAGTGTAGAACCTGGCAAAAGCAAGAACGAGGCTGCTGGGAACATGGCCAAGGACATGAAGTCTGTCTTGGACGGAACATGCAAGGTGCTATTCAAAACTGCAGAGCAGATGAAAGATAGGGCAGAGCGTAGACGCTCTAACGCCCCTGACTACAAAGTCGGCGACCTGGTCTGGTTAGATACTGACCACTTAAAGTTAAAAGATCGGCAGTCTAGAAAACTGACCGAACAGTGAAATGGTCCTTACCAGATTAAGGAAGTCAAACCTAATGTGGTGGAGCTGGAACTCCCAAAATGAATGAGGGTAGTACCCACGGTCAATATTAGCCGTGTGAAACCTTACAAAGGGCCGCTGCCAGGACAGTGCGTAGACCGGCCCGGACCGGTTGTAGTCACCCAGGAAGGTGAAGAAGAGTTCGAAGTTGAACGGGTGATAGACGCACGCTTGAAGCGTGGGAAACTAGAATTCCTAGTCCTATGGAAGGGCTATGGAGACGAGGACAGAACGTGGGAACCAGAAGCCCATCTGGACAATTCCCGCAACACTGTTCACGAATTTTATTCTAAAAACCCCTCGGCTCCTAGGAAGCTTAGAGGCATGGACTCAAAACTTTTTAATTCCCTTTTTCAACCTATGCCCGAAAATTTAACTACCACCTCCAGTATTTGGTCTCGCCTGGAAGTCGAACCTTAGAAGGGGGGTAGTGTTACCATGACACAATTTTTGGACCTTTCCTTTAATTTTCATTCTCCGCTTTAACCTTTTTACTATAGTTCACACCCCATGCCATGCGGCACTTTCCTTTTTTGTTCTAATTCCACCTTCTTGTGCAGCGCTGCCTTTATTCTTCTTTTAGACACAAACTCTATCACGCAATGGAGCTGGTCACACGGGCTGCACCCTCTGACATCATCAGCCACTGCTTTTATCAACTGTACAGTACATAGGTACAAACACTCTGTATTAGTATAAATACCCCAATAGATCAAGGAGACTCCTCAGTGAGTCCTCCTGTTGTATACCAACAAACTCTCTGCAGCTTAAGGGGTAACCACTCCCTCTTAACTACCTTTATAGTGTGTTCTTGTGTGCACCAGAGTAACTAACTCTTGGTTGTTACAGCTCAGGCCTTCAATGCACTTGTTGTAACAACCAAAGTTTTTATACTCTGGCGCACAACTAACACAAGCAAAGAAAGTTGAGGGAAGGAGTGGATAACACCCTTAGGGTAGGACCGAGTTATAGACAATATGAAGACTTGTTGAGGTGTCTACTTCATCTACTGGGGTATATATACTACTACAAGTTTGTTTGCACATATGTACTATACAGTTGATAGATGTGGTTGCTGATGATGTCATAGGGCACAGCTCCACCACGTGTAACTAAAAATAAAAGAAAGCTGTGCAGTGTGAGAAAGTGGAAGTATAAGTGGAGTTTGAAACAAAAGGAAAGTGCTGCATGGCACAAGTGTCCAAAAAAGAAAGAAAGTTAAATAGGAGAATAAAATTTAAAGGTCCAAAAATTGTGCATCATAACACTACCCCCCTCTTAAGGCCTGACTTCCAGGCAAGATCAAATTTTGGCAGTAGTGATTTGATTTTTGGGCATAGTTTGGAAAAGGGAATTAAAAAGATTTGAATCCATGCCTCTAAGCTTCCTAGGAGCCGAGGGATTCTTAGAATAAAATTTGGACAGCATTGCAGAAATTGTCCAGATGGCCTCAACCAGCCTAGGGACTTTGCTCCTGGGACACTTCTGCACCAGGTGACAAGGGCAAATCACATTATGCAGACAAATGACCGCTACATGTGGGAAATAGTTTCTTGTGGCCCTCACTATTTTGTACATCTCTGTGTCACATTTGAGACTGTGTAGGCCATGGAACCAATGTATATACACCAACAGCTCATCCAGACTCCCTATGTGCGATGGTAACTTGAAGGTTATGTGGAATTCAGGTACATGGAAACCTAGTACCAGTAGAGATGCAGTCAGTATAATAGAGCTTGAAGAGACTTGGTCAGTCACTCCCTGGCTAATATAGTTTTACTTATTGTGCAATCCACAACCACAACCTGTCACCGATCGTGTATTATGATCCACTACTACCAGCACTGTGTCAAAACTTGGATGGCAGATTGTTGGTGTCAGAGTCAGGTTTCCCACAACAAAAACCCATCTGAGTGACTACTATTGGGCCTGAAATTATTTGCTTGAGGCGACACATAAACAAAAATCTTGGTCAACTCTGTCACCACTGTTGGCAAACTTCTCAGTTGCTGAAGACTGTTCTCACTGGTAATTTTGTACTTATTGTGTACTTGATATAGTATGTGTTAGTTTTGGTGATTCTGCACCTTTGTGCTACCTATATATTTTCATTCCTTTCTCTATCTATTCTTCTATCATTCACTATTGATTGTGTTCTCTATTATTTTGCCTTTGTGGCTGCTTTGTTTACCTTTGTTTACAAAACTTCGGACAGTACTGCAGAGTCCAACGCTTCCTATTCTCTAGTTACTCACATTGGACTCTAGGTACTGTATACCTGTCATACTCTCTAATAATACAGTTACTCACATTGGACTCTAGTTCCAGTCCCTGATTGCTCTCAGCAAGTGGCTAGACACTTCCTTCAAGCTTTGTTCTTAATAGTATGTCCTCAACATCTTCTCTTAGTATATTAACAACAACAAAAATTTTGAGAATCAGGTTCAACATAATGCTGAATATATAAAAAGTTCAACACACAAGATGTTGTTTAGAATGTTGTCAAGATTTCTCCACATGTAAGATTTATTGTTTGGTCAGTATTTTGAGTACTACAAATGTTGATTGGATTGCTCACAAAAATGATAAGTATTTTGTTCAAGTAAATTGTTGTGGAACTATATCTCAAAGAATATATTGTGATAGTGATAAAATCTTAACAAGGATTTTAACACAGAAATTTGTGCTTGATTTTTCTTTTAGAAAAACATTAATTGTTGCAAGTGTTTTGTCACCTGTAAAATAGAGTAATTTCTCTGTTGTTTATATTAAATATTGATGCACCCAATATTGTAATCAAACTTGAACAAAACAAAAATATCTGTATTGGAAAAAGCTGCACAGAAATTGAACATCAAATAGAAATTTGATATTGTAAAATGTTGATAAAAGTGTTTGTTTTGATATATCAAAATGGTAGTAAAAGTGTGGAGGGAGAGCTTAATGATAGTGTTACAATATACCATTTTTGGGCTTCTAACTTTCAAACTCCTCTTTTGCTTTTGAACACTTGTGCCATGCAGCAATTTTCTTTTATTTTAAACTCCACTTGCATTTTCGCTTTCTTGCACTGTGCTGCTTCTCCTTTATTTTAGATATAATTCTCTCATACAGTGAAGCTGGTCACATGGGCTGTGCCCTGTGGCATCATCAGCCACCACTTTTATCAACTATATAGTACACATGTACAAATAGTCTGTAGTTGTATACATACCCCAATAGATCACCTCAGCAAGTCCTCCTGTTGTTTACCCACAACTAACTTGGTTCTACCTTTCAGGAGATTATCCTCTTCTTCACTCACCCCTCTCTGCTTGTTCTTGTTGTGTGCCAGAGTATACAAACTTTGGTTATTACAGAAATCTTAACCCATTGGTTGCTTTTTTGCTGACCAATGACTCTATAGCCACCTACCATGTGTTTATCCACTACATCATAAATGCTTGCAAAATATTCTATATCTTTTTATATATTGACATTCCATGGGCTTGTTATTTTTGTTACACATTATTACAACTTATACTTGGATAAAGCATTGCTATAAATATCAATGATACAAATTACTATCTCACTCACATAAACCACATGGTTTAACAACCTTTTTAAGTAGCCTGTTACAATTGACATACCAGCACCTATTTACGCTTCACCTTTTGTACTTTTACTTTTCATTTTCCAAGTCACATGACTGATCATGTGACCATTTACTTTACATTTTCGGACTTTTCATAGTCACATGACCAGTCATGTGACACAACACCTGACCAGTGTCTAGACTCATCATGTGACCAGTCACATGCTAGACATCGGACTTTAAACTTTATTTACAACTGTACAGTACCTCATGTATTTTAGTATATATACAGGAGCAATACATGGGAAAGGACTCAGCGAGTCCTCCTGTTGTCTAGCACAACAAACTTGTTAGAACCTGAGGGGTGATCCCTCCTTTCTCTCTTCTCTTTTGCTTGTCCAAGTTGTGCACCAGAGTAAGAAACTCTTGGTCAATACATAGCCCAAGCTATACAATACTAGTCTTAAGAGCTATAGGAGCTATATAGACTATTAGAACTATAAGAGCAATGATGATAGTTATTTATAGCATTTCAAATTTTGCCTATATAATACTATTATTGCTCTTATTGTTCTGTTGCTTTTATTGCTTGTGTAACACTATAGCATACTATAGTTGCTCTAATAGTACTATAAGTGCTATATGTGCTAGAATAGTTATTATTTGCACATATATACAAGCCCCTCTCCTATATAGCAAAAGGCTTTTCCCTAATGTCTTACCACCGCAATAATCAAAGCTGCTTTTAAGCAAACAAGTGTTTAGCTATTAAACTGTAATATTACCTTATATAATGTGATGGCCCTAATTTGGAAACCTCAAGCCATAGGCACTTACCACTGTAACAGTTGAGTCCAGTATAAGTGTGACTACCACTATTTATCAATATTAACAGTTCTGCACTAACAAGAACACAGCTAACAATGAAGATCTGTTTTAGTCTTCATCAATTTCAACATTGAACTCACTCCTCCAATCACTTATCCTTAAATCACCAAAGGATCTTATTGTAACAAAATGTTTTATAATCTAGCTCACAACTACAACAAGCAGAAAGGGGTGAGGGAAGGAGTTAAGTATACTCCACTTAGGTAGAACTGAGTTAGTTGTGGGCAAACAACAGGAGGACCCGCTGAGGAGTCTCCAATTTATTAGGGGTAAATATACTACTACACAGTGTTTGTACATATATACTATACAGTTAATAAACAGTGGTGGCTGATGATGTCATAGAGCACAGCGCTCTAACCAGTTCCACCATGTGAGAGAGTTGTATCTAAAAATACAGACAATGCTGCACAGTGTGAGAAGTGTAAGTAAAAGCTGAGAATGAACATGAGGCAAGTGCCATGTGGCACAAGTGTGAAAATTGAGAATGAAAGTTAAATAGGAGATTAAGTCAATGTGGCTGAGAATTGTGTGGTTGTAACACCTATTGGCTTGCCAACTACTTCCATACAGCAGAGAAATAGACTGCCATATCCTCTTTATCATCAATATCAGCATTTTTCCTTGTTTTGGATATTTATTATGAAGCTTACCTCATTACCTACCAACAACTATGTTACTTTCTCAAAAGCAAATATGCACCCTCCTTGACTGTTAGCCTTCCACTGAACAAGAGCAGGCACTGCAGCAAATACTTAATGCAACTTTTAAACATAAGGCTACACGCAAAGTGGCCATGAGTGGAATTCCACAATCATCTTGCAGGGGATTTCCTGTAACAATTTGCATGGTTAACTTGCTGTACAGGAGAAGGCAAAAAAAAACACAAAAAAAAAGGGAAGTTGATGAGCAATAGGTTTTCATGTTACTTTACAAGTGACACCTTCTATTTATGAGTTGTTGACTATGAGAAAGTAGTGGCTAAAAGGGCTAGGAAAAAAGCAAGAAAACAGTGTACAAGGGGTCTGGAGGCCTGAAAGAAGGATAACAAGGCAAAAAAGCAATGTAACAGAGATCTGAAGACAAAGTATCAGGTTGAAGTCAATCAATAGAAGGAAGAGTGTCAATGTGTAAAAGCAGGAATACGCCAGCCTACATGGAAAAAGCCAGTCTGTGACAAGCTCAAGACACTATTACCCAAAGCTATAACAATAGAAGAAGCTATAGGTGACAACACTGATCTGGATGCTGATGAGCATGAAAATGGCACAGATAAGGAGTAGTAGCATACTGATAATTACTTAGATATTTACTGATGATTGAGTCTCTTAGATTTACTATATTTGGTGCTGGCTCAAATGCCTGGAAACCTCATTCTATTGTGCCAATGTTTGCAATGTTGTGCTTTGTATTAACATATATATCTATTCCTTTTGAATAAACTTGTTCTTAAACATCAGAAAAACATACTTTTACTATAGTTGGCTATGTTTGGTACTTTTAACAAAAATAGCAACTGTGGCAAAATAAATGTATAGATCATTACAGAAGTAGTGGCCATAATAATTATAACACTATATTTGCAATTAGTACCATCTAGAATGATTTAAAACAAAATATAATGAATAATAACATAAAGTGATTTTAAAAAAGAAGCAGTAGTCATTGTTATTATAACACTATATGTACATTTAATGCCAATAAAAACTGATCAGAATCAACAATAACATTGAGTGACTCTGGAGTGAGAAATGTATATAATTCAATCAAATTACAGTTGCTTTACCTTATGCAAATTATTATATTTGAGTACACAGCAACAGCTCATTTATTTATTCACCCATCTATCTATCTATCTAGTTTATCCAACTTATCTATGCCCCACTGGACTCTCTAAGTGATTCAAACTCCGCTTCAATATATACAATATGTTCTACCATATTGGAGCAGAGCTTGAAATCTCTGCAGAGCACTCTACACTGTCTATGACAATGTGCAAGGCTCTTCAAGATTGGGGTGCACAATGGGCGCACTGTAAAAAGGTGGGATTGTGCTGCCAGCACAATCCCGCCCCCTGCCTATCCCGCTCACTGTCTTGCACAACCTCAAAGCACAAGAAGGAAAATGTTATTGGCTGGATGGTGACTTGAAATTTAGATAAGTTTTAAACACTTGTACATATTTTCCAAACTAATATCAGTGTATTATCATAGGTTTGAATCATTTAAGAGTGCTCAATGCTGTCTGTAATAGTGTGTAAGGCTCTGAAAGGTGGGTACTCACTGTGAAAGGATGACATTGCACTAGTATGGATAATTTTATTCAGTAAGTTTTGTTTCTGGTTTTTCAGTAGCGTATTCAGGCTTTGTGTTTTAATAGTCATATACCCTAATAGCTTACTTGGTACTGTGTATAAACCTCAGTAGAATGTACATTATAATGACTGTAATATACATATACTCTATATTCAGTTCAGAGTAAAATAAACCAATTATAGCAACTAAAGCACAGTCATTTTGGGTTTTGGTACTGTGCTTTAAACTATTCTAGATGCACAAAGTCTACTCTAGATGCAAATTAGTACACTATAGTATGCTAGCATACTATAGAGCAACCGACTGTCTACTAATTGTACTAATTGATAAGCAATGCA